>NC_135418.1:665000-997500 GCF_051991245.1 Festucalex cinctus
CCCCGGCCCGGGCGTCGGGCTCCGGGGGCCGGGCGGGGGTTTGAGGCCTGCCCCTCCCCGGTAGAACTCCTGGCGCCCCGGGCGGGCTCCGGTGGCCGGTGGGCTGTCCAGTAGCCCTGCTGCGCTGGCGGCCCGCCTATTGTGGTGCCAGATGGGTGGGGTGGGGGCGGGTGGGGGGGGGGGGGGTGCTGGGGGGCGGGCGTGCCACCTACACCCGCCGGGTTGGGTGAGGCCCCGCTGGTCGCTCCTCTTAATCACTTCACTAGTTTTGCACTATACACTTTGTAAATATACACATAGGGCACACAACACATTTCTTGGTGGGGTGGGGAAGGGTGGAAACACCGTCTTCACCCTTCAACTCCCCTCCAATTTTAATGCACTTCATGTCCAAGGGGAGGGGTGAGTTGGGGCGGGGAGCCATCAGAGGGGATGGACTGCAGTGCCTGGCAGCGCTGTGGTCCCCCCGATCTGTGTCCCTGCCCCACCACTTTGTCCCTCCATTTCCTTTTTTAATGCACCACACATATACATATTCATTTTTTTGGGAGGATGCGGGTGTGTCGGAGTAGGGGAAATTTTTTCCCTCTGCTCCGACTCACCTGCTCCCAATTTTAATGCACCACACACACACACTTGTATATACACTGGGTGGGGGCCACATTCACGGTGTAAGGGTAGAGCTCGCCAGTCGGCGAGCTGGCGGACTCAGTAACAGGGTTAGGTGTCACTAGTACGCTGGCGTGACGACCGGGGCCTCTCCCCACCGGGCTCGGTGTTCTGGTGTTCCGCCTTTTCCCCTGGTGCTTCCTCCTCCGCTTCCCCCCTCCCGCCGCTGGGCGACTCTCGCACGGCTGGAGGTGGGGTGGGCACGTTTTCCCTCTCTGCGCTGCTACCCGGTGCCGGTTTCCGGGGGGGTGGCCTTGGTGCTGCCGCGGCCTGGGGGATTTCGGGGGGGGCGGTGCTCGCTTTGCTGTACCGCGGTTGACGGCTTCTTTCTTTGGTGGTGGTCCTTATGCATGCCAGATCCGTCGCACCAGCATCTACTGAAACTCAACAGAAGTAGCCTCTCCCTCCCACAGCCCCTTGAATCAGTGGGTGCTGGGTCTGTGGATCTCACTTTGCTTTATCTATCCTTCCCTCCTTCCTCTCTTTAGTTTTTCCTCTGGTCACTTGAGATCTCAATTTATTGGAAGTTTGAGGTTTCTGGGGTTGGCATAAGACTCTGGTTTTGTAACCACGCAGGAGGGGTTTTGTTGGTGCTGGATTTCACTTTGATGGATTGGATGTACTGGCTTCTATGGATCTCACTCTGCCTTATCGATCCTTCCCTCCTTCCTCTCTTTAGTTTTTCCTCTGGTCTCTTGAGATCTCGCTAAATTTGCTGGAATTTAGAGGCTTCCGGGGTTGGCGTAAGACTTTGATTTTGTAATCATGGGGAAGGCAGGAAGTGTTTGGTCGGTGCTGGATTTCACTTTTATTTATCTTTCTTTTCTTTTCTCTTTATTTTTTTCTATATATATATATATATATATAGAGAGAGAGAGAGAGATGTCAGTCAATTAAAATTTTTAATCGTAATTAATCATGACTTCAATAATTAACTTACAATGAAATGTACAATATATTTCACATTTTTCATACTCGTGTTAACATGAAACTGGGAAGTTATGTTAACCTAAATATGGTTACAATAAAATGTACAATAAAAAAATTTTTTTTCTAATTTTTCATATTCTTGTTAACCTAAAAGTGAGAAGAAATGTAAACCTAATAGAAACATGGTTGCGTTGTTTTTAGTCACTGGTACGGTAATTTCATAACAATTCATAAAATTGTTTAAAATCCAAAATGCTGTACTGTAAAAAAAAAACCGAGTGTAGCATTGATTTGTGTTGGTCATTTTTCTGTCACTACATGACATGATGGTGTTAGTAAGACAATGGTTACAGCTCAAGAGCTGACTAATTTTTAAAATGAAGTAACTTGTGAAATTCTGCAGATTTTTAAAATTGCAAATAAGTAAATAAATAAATAAATAAATACATACAAAAACTTCAGCCAAGTCCCCACAAATACATGCATTGTTATTTAATTTACTACTGCTAAATTGTGTTACAATGACTCCTTTGCACAACATTCAATGCTTTTATTTTGTCAAGTTCAACACGGATGCACATTGTAAAATGACACAACTTTACTGCATAGGAACCAGACTTGGTCATTGTGTTATTTTCATATTAAGAGCTATGTAAATTTTAACATGAATTAACTTGCAAACTTCTCCACATTTTTAAAATGGCAAAAAACAACCAGTCCCAGCCAGTCCCACAAATATATGCATTAATATTGAATTTATTACAGCTAAATTGTGTTATAGTGACTCCTTTGAACGAAGCTGAATGCTTTTATTTTGTCAAGTTCTCGGATGCGCATTTTAATGTGACGCTCATGCTTTACTGCAGTATTACAATACAGTGCATTTCTATTGGGTAATTGTGACATGGACGTTTATTTTTGACACCCTTAATAATACCACAAATAGCATTTGATTCTGGTTCTATCTGCACCTGGAAAGTTACTAAGTGCATTTAATTGTGTTTAAGCTTGGCCGTCCTCTTGTGGTTGTTTCATGATTAGGAACTAGAAATTACAAGAATAGTAAATTGCCAATACTTTCATACAACTTTAAAGAGGCAGTGTGTAAAAGTTCACCATGGTCACATGGTCCATGTATAAAATAATTATGTGTCTTGCCTTATATTGCACTTAAAGTTGTGTTCCTAAATCCTAACGGCCATATTAGACATTTGAGTTGATCTATATTTTCTAAAATGTAATGGGCAAAAGCATTTTATGAAATAAATGAAGACAAAGCTCCATTTATTTGATTTCATTTTATGTTTTTGCTGATCCGAAAAACAATCTGAGCCGTGACTTTTGTGATCTGTTGCACCACTAGTTGTTTGGGTACAATAACTATGAGGTGGTCAACAAAAAATTAATTGCAGTGTGTCCAAGATTTCTGATGGCGAGGCAACAACTTCAAACTTCTTTCAACATCAGAAGTTGCACAAAATAAGTAAGCTAATATCAGTTTATCGGCTAATTATTGTTGCTAGCTGCATAGTTAATGAGACTGTAAACTCACTGGTAATATATTGTAAACCTGGTGATCTGGTGCACCAGTTTGTGTTCACTTCACTTCCTGACTCCTACTTTTATGGTCACCCGAAAAAATATAATTGATGATGTTAAAATGACACGAAAGGACTTGAAACTCAAAGTGTAGGACTTGTGAATCGCTTGAGACTTGTCAGTCTTGACTTGGGACTTGACTCGGGACTTGAGGGCAAAGACTTGAGACTTACTCCCACCTCTGCCATTAGATGCCGCTATATAATAGAATGCAACTGAAGCGCATGCATTTAGAAGCTTGAGCACGACAGTCACTTGGAGAAACCACACTTTGCAAGCCTCCCACCAATTCTTATTTCGATATATCGATAGGCCTACGTGGTTTTATGTATCGATATTGGGATATGAAAAGGCGTATCGATACGAAATCGAAATATTGATATTTTGAATCCAGCCCTATTTAGGAGAGGAACATAACGTGCAATATGAGGCAGAAACATTCTTATTTTATATATTGTCTATCTGTAAAATAAAAAGGTATTAATGGCTTAAAGTTTTTTCTAAAATCTAAACGGCTGTATTTGACAGTATGAGTTGAATGTTTTTTATTTTTTTTATTTTTTTTTTTATTTAATGGGCAAATGTGTTTTCGGAAATAAATGAAGACAATAATGAAAACCTCAAAGTGCAATTCAAGGCATATTCCATTACTTTAAACATGTGTCATAATTAATATCTAATATGGATACAGTAATTATTATCTCGTGTATTATTCCAATATTTACATCATAGGTGTCAAACTGCAGTCCTTGAGGGCAGCAGTCCTGCAGGTTTTGGAGGTTTCCCACTTTCAACACAGCTGATTCATAAGCTCATCAGCAAGCATTGCAGGAGCCTGATAATTATCCTGATCATTGAATGAGGTGTGTTGGAGTAGAGAAACCTTGAAAACATGCAGGACTCTGGCCCTCGAGGACCGGATCTTGACACATGTGGTCTACATGATGTGTGAACGAGCTCAACTCATGCTCGAAGTAGCTGAGGAATCTTTTTAGTCATCTCTTCATTCATGTTTTTAACACCCCCACACTGGATTTCAAATGAAACAGACAAGATGTACTTTAATTGCAGACTTCTACCTTTACTTTGAGGGGATTTGCGGTACGGTCAACATTTGCCTCCCAAGTCTCGATACCCCAATCCGACATCTGAAGTCGGAAAGTCAGTCGGAATGTGCATCGAAGGACTTTGGGGCGGGCGTCGGCTAGCTGCTTACGAAATGCCAACAGAATATCCTCAGGTTAAACGAAGCTCCCATTTGAAATAAAAAAAACACAGTCATGAACATAGCAATTTCCAACCATTTGTAATTCCATGGTCCGTTTTAAGTACCAGAAAGCTTGCTTTGGATCAATAAAGACTAGGTAGCGATTCCTTAGGAAGCTAACGCCGGTCGTCATCATGAAACCCGAAAAGCCTTTACCTGCACTGCAGCAAGATGACTGGCTGTCCCGCCGCTAGAAGGATATGACGCTCTCCGTAACTATGGATGCCGCCTTAAAGCCTAATTTATGCCTCCACGTTTGCTCTCGCGTCGATTAAGTGCCGCGTCGCTCGTGGCCGGCGGACGTGCACACGTCGCCAATCCTTGGACGCCGTAGATGGCGGGGCGTAGCTCGCTTCTGATTGGTCCGTTCGATGGCATTTTTTCTTTTTTTTCTCTCTCTCTCTCCCCGCCCCCCGCCCAGATAGTTTCCGTGAAGGCAACTGGCGGCGCAAATCGACTTCCCTGCTCGGAGACCACGGCTGTGCATGTGGATATGTGCCTGGGACGAGAGGCGGAAAACAACAATAACAACAACAAAAAACTGTTCGCTAAGCGCACGGCTGTTGTGTTTTGGCGAGTTTACGGCCGACACCGGTGCAAATTGGCAATAATTAATTGCCACGGTGATGAACTTACTCTCCCCCCGGCTTTGTTTCGTGTTTCTGAATTAAATTGAACTTCCTGAATCCATCATAAAATGCAGAGGAATCGCCACTCTGTGGCGGCCCAGCCATAGCGACAGCGGGACTTGGTGTGAAACTCCAGCAGACACAGATGTGTATTGCGCACAAGTCGGAAGGCAAACGCACGAGCGGAGCAACGCCGTAACCCCCCCGTGCGAGCCCGTCGCAGAAGCATACTGAGGCCTTAATGGTGTAGCAAGCGTCGCTGGGAGTCTGAAGACGCTCGCAGCATGCTTTGAAATAGTGTTTAAAGTGCATGTTCTGTGTTAATTATTTCTTTAGTTCGTGGTGTAGATTTTGGTGTACGATTATAGTCTGGGAAAAAAATGCGGTTTTATGGTTTTACAGTTATTCTTATAGACTTTAAATAAAATCACATTAACATTCTTTGAATATGTTTATTTTTAACTACAATAAATAACTGAAATAAAAAATTTTTTAACAAGTTGCTGCCTTTTAAAGCAAATAGCTACAGCACACAAATACCGTGAGTAAAACAATGAAATATTATGGTTTCAGAACTTGAAAGCACAAATTGTCTTTAATTTTAGGTTTATTTTAACAAAGTGAAAATAACTGAATAATAAAAGGTGATACAATTTTTTTTCAGGGGTAACTACTCTGACAACACCGGGGAGGGAGGATGTGTCTTTTGTTCTGTTTTGTTCTCGGCCTTTTGGCTGTTTTTGGCCAGCGCGGATTCACGGGAGTCGTGGATTGGATGGCGATGATGGGGCACTGGGTTCTTCGAGCCAGTCCGACCGACGGCGCGCTTAACGTGTGTGTTCTGATGCATTTTATCGGCTGGGGGGCCGATGGTTGCTATTGACAGGGCATGGTGCGTGTCCGCTTTCCGGTGTTGAGGCGCGCTGCCGCGCTCGGTGTGGCAAAGGTCCCGTTCAAAATGGGTTCACGTATGGGACATGTTACAAGCTACGTTTACAGACAATAAATTTCTGTTTGCCGTTTTCACTCCCTCGTCGTATACGATAAGGAAGCCGAAATTATTCCACAGCACTTCTTCAAACTTTGCTCGCGCTTGTTTTTCCACTTCTGTGTGAACGAGGGGGCGTAACCGCAACATTAGCTCGGGGTGAGACCTTTTCTCCAGCCGGTCTGGCTGCCTTGGATTGCACGCGCGCACACAGTGGCATGTTAGCGTCAATAAATACAAAATTTGTTGCGGACCGAAATCCCGCGGTCCATAAGGTCGTATTGTCCCATACAGGGCGGACCGAACAGTCCGGTCCAAGACCGAGAACTGTTGCATCCTTTACACACACATACACATATATACACACATATATATATATATATATATATATATATATATATATATATATATATATATATATATATATATATATATATATATATATATATATATATATATATCTCCATCCATCCATCTTCTACCGTAGGAGGGAAACCCAGACTTCCCTCTCCCTAGCCACTTCAACCAGCTCCTCCTGCGGGATCCCAAGGCATTCCCAAGCCATCCGAGAGACGTAGTCTCTCCAGCGTGTCCTGGGTCGTCCCCGGGACCTCCCACCGGTGGGACATGCCCGGAACACCTCCCCAGGGAGGCGTCCAGGAGGCATCCGAACAAGATGCCCGAGCCACCTCAGCTGGCTCCTCTCAACACAGAGGAGCAGCGGCTAGACTCCGAGTCCCTCCCGGATGACCGAACTTCTCATCCTTTCTCTAAGGGAGGGCCCGGACACCCTGCGGAGGGAACTTATTTCGGCCGCTTGTATCTAGGATCTTGTTCTTACGATCACGACCCACAGCTCGTGACCATAGGCGAGGGTTGGAACGTGGATCGACCGGTAAATCGAGAGCTTCGTCTTTTGGCTCAGCTCTTTCTTCACCATGACGGACCGATACAGAGTCCGCATCACTGCAGACGCTGCACCGATCCGCCTGTCAATCTCTCGCTCCATCCTACCCTCATTCGTGAACAAGACCCCAAGATACTTGAACTCCTCCACTTGGGGCAGGATCTCATCCCCGACCCGGAGAGGGCACTCCACCCTTTTCCGACTGAGGACCATGGTCTCAGATTTGGAGTTGCTGATCCTCATCTATACTTTTTTCTCCATTTTTTATTTTTTTTGTTTTTAAACAAGTTACTTTTGCACCATATTTACCTCCATGGTATATATTCCTGCAGCGTTTTGTATGAATAGCCGTTCTTTTGAGTGTTAAAAGTGCCGTGAGTAGTACGCTAATTAGCATTCCATTGTGTACTACCTAGGGGTTCACCGATCGATCGTCCGGCCGATGTATCGGCCCCAATTTCCTTAATTTTGCAGGATCAGAGATTGGCCGATTCCTTAAAAATAAACTGATCTTTTCCACCGATCTCATCTCTCTCTTGAGAGATCTGAAAAAGTATCCTCTTCTGCTGAGATGATTAATTAATTGCCTTTTATTTTTAATTGAGATAAATATTTACTGTGCAGTTAAAACAAACTGTTCGCATTATTTCACAGATATTCCATTTTTTCAATATCACAAGATTGGAACACTGAAGGTGGCTGCTTATTTTAAAAAACAAAACAAAAAAAAACAAAAAACGGAATCGGCAAAAATCGAGATTGGCAGGTCAGACTTTTTAAAAGATCGGGGATCGGTTATCGGTCGGAAAATTGTGATCGGTGCACCCCTAGTATTAGCCTTGAGCTAGCTACTATCGGGAAACAAGCTAAACAAAGTGTGTTTTGTATATTTTAGTTTTTCAGTTAACCTCAACTGGAGTGTAATAAATGGCTTGAACCCAGCAACATTGGACTCTTTCTGAGGGGCTGTTTGCTTTCTGCAAAACTCACTCTGCTCAGGGAGGGCAGAATATAACTATAAAAGCTATACAAATGTATAGTTAGCTACATAGAGTAGCAGTGTGGTTTTTGTGGGAAAAGGCACTTTCCTTACAATTCTCCATTTATCATTCTGTCTTGCAAAGATAGGAGTAAAGTATGACAATTTTTTTGCGTGTCTATGGATTGAAGCAGAAATCATTGCCAATCAAATAATTTTGAACCGAAAATCATTTTGAATCGAAAATCGATTCTGAATTGAATCGCAGAGCCAAAAATCAGTATTGAATCAAATCGTGAGGCAGTTCAGAATTCTCACCCCTAATAACTACTGTAGTTTCACGACTATAAGGCACACTTAAAAGTCTTACATTTTCTCATAAATCGACGATGCGCCTAATAGTAAGGTGCGCCTTTTGTGTCCACCAAGTTTCAAAATCTGTAAAGATTATTGTGCAACTTCTGTCTGTGTGGGAGCATTTTTGCTAACATGTTGCTTATATACAGGAAATCCGGCCCTGGTTGAGGACTGGCAGGCATGAGAACCCGAAAGACTCAACTAAAAGATGACGTGATTCTTTCTCTTTCTCATCCCTGCCATACTTCAAGCAGGGCCAGGTTTCCTGTATATAAGATACAGTTGGATGTGTTGGTGCTCACTGCTTTCGCTTTATGGAACTGCTAAAGCGAGTTACGCCACAATTTGTGAATGGATTGTGCATGCTGCTTGGGATAAATGTGTTTGCATGCACTAATCGAGCTTTCGCATCATTTCTCGGGAGCCGCACGGGAACGAGACTGACTCTTGACAATACTGCAATGACGAGAGGGAACCTGGTGTATTTGAAGCAGAACTAGCCCAGCTGTTCGTTTTAGATACAGAGGATGAGAGCTTTGAGTGATTTGTGGATGAGGCTTAATCAAAAGTTAGTCAAGTACATTGTTAAATACTTCAAGTACAACCAAACTAACTGTTAACATTGTTAAATACTTAAAATAAAGTACAACCAAACTCAGGTTTGCGGCACAGCATTTTTAAAAACATACGCTAGCATCGTATGTATGCTAGCGTATGTTTTAGCGTGAAAGCATGCTACCATATGTTTTGAGCAAGCATAGTGTGGTGTGCCTTGGTGTGTTAAATACAGAAATAGCACCCGTTACTTTTAATATGGTGCGCCTTGTGGTCGTGAAAATACGGCAGTTATTAAGAGAAGTCAAGGAACAATAATGATAACTTTTCACAGGCCACATAAAATGAGTTTGGCGCCTGTGCCCCAGAGAGTGGTTTAACTACCTATCTCAAATGTGCAAGAATTTACAGTTTGAATAACACTCCGTTAAGAGTGTGCTTACCTTGGAAATGTTCTACTACGGAGCTCCTTTATGAAAACTTGGCTGCCATTCTGTACAGCTTGGATATCTGTGCTTTGCCAAGTGTCTTGATTGTTCCAATGTTTTTTCCTTTTTACTTAAGACAAAAATGAAAACAACAACAATCAAATCAGTGACTATCAGGCCTTTTCCCGAAATTACAATGAGATACTTGCAATGTTTAAGCTCTTTAAGACATTAATATTCCATGAGGCTGAAAATACTGAAAATTGTCCATCCATCCATCCATCCATCCATCCATCCATCCATCTATCCATCCATCCATCCATCTTCTTCCATCATCTTATCTGAGGTTGGGTCGCGGGGGCAGCAGCTTTAGGAGGGAAACCCAGACTTCCCTCTCCCCAGCCACTTCAACCAGCTCCTCCGGCGGGATCCCAAGACGTTCCCAGGCCAGCCGAGAGACATAGTCTCTCCAGCGTGTCCTGGGTCGCCCCCGGGGCCTCCCGCCGGTGGAACATGCCTAGAACACCTCCCCATGGTGGCGCCCAGGAGGCATCTGAACCAGATACCCGAGCCACCTCAGCTGGCTCCTCTCAACGCGGAGGAGCAACGGCTCGACTCTGAGTCCCTCCCGGATGACCGAGCTTCTCACCCTGTCTCTAAGGGAGAGCCCGGACACCCTGCGGAGGAAACTCATTTCGGCCGCTTGTATCCGGGATCTTGTTCTTTCGACCCACAGCTCGTGACCATAGGTGAGAGTTGGAACATAGATCGACCGGTCCATAAAGTTATGAACAGAATCGGTGACAAAGGGCAACTTGATGGAGTCCAACCCTCACCGGAAACGAATCTGACTTACTACCGGCAATGCGGACCAAACTCTGGCAACGGTCGTACAGGGCCCGAATAGCCCGTATCAGGGGGCCCGTTAACCCGTACTCCCGAAGCACCCCCCCACAGGAATCCCAGAGGGACACGGTCGAACGCCTTCTCCAAATCCACAAAACACATGTGGACTGGTTGAGCGAACTCCCACGCACCCTCGAGGATCCTGCTGAGGGTGTAGAGCTGGTCCACTGATGCACGGCCAGGACGAAAACCACACTGCTCCTCCTGAATCCTGAATACTGAACGTTATATTGTTATTAATTCATTTACACAGACTTAGAACTTTTCAAGACACTCAAAGATATTTTACAGTTTGAAGGTTAAATAAAGGACTGTGAAGTGGTTGAAAGCATGTAAATTGGATTGAATGATTTTTATATTGTGTCAAAAAAAAGGCAACATTGTAAATTGAATTCTGAGTGGTCCTGTCTGAAGCCAGGCATGATTAATAAGAAAGTATTTCTCTCAAAGAATGTGTAGAAGTTGCATTGGTGGATTTGAGTTGCGTGTGTGCAGGCATATGCAGTTGTTTGTCGGGAAATAAGAACTGCCCCAATACATTTCATGTGCCCCCCTAAAGACTGAGGACTGGTCTGGATGGCACTATGTCATGGAGGGAATTTAAGGTGAGGGTTTAAATGTTCGTGTGAATATTTTGTGGGATGAATGCCAGTGAGGCTTCAGGAGGACAGAATTTTGATCATGGATCCGGATGGGTAAACAACTGCAAAATTTCTCGTAGGCATGGGCTCGTCTCAGATTGTGCTGCAACCTTCTGCTACGTTCTCAACAAATCCGAAAAGGCTTACTGGAACGCTTGCTGCTCATTTGCGCTTTCGTGCGCACCGGAGCGGAGGAGGTGTGTCCCTTGGTGAACAAGGAACTTTTGCGAGTCAACAAAAAGTGAGCAGCGTCACTTGTTTCCTGGGACTAAACAGCCATGGCACTATTTTCTCCTTTTTTGAGGTACGTGATAGCACTTTCGCTGTTTTAGTGGCAATCGGGTGGCCGACATTTGTGCTAAAAAGAACTATGGCATTAATAAAAAAAACTGCTGCTAACTCAGTACAGTTCAAAAGCAAGTAAACAGACTTACCAGCACTTTATTGATCATCAATTTGTCACGGCTGGCCGTGTTGTTGCGTTTGGGGTGACAATAGAGAGGACGCTGTGTGTGACGTTGGCCTGTACTCTAAGCCGATTGGCTACCGCAAGGCGAAACACAAAAAAAGTTCAATATTTTGAACTTCGACGAATATGCGAATGTGCAGATTTTCGTCGCGAATGTGCGGATTTTTACTGCTGCGCACCGCGTCCCAATGCGCGAAACGCGTCCTCCGCACCGCCCCACGCACTTTCGTTCAGTTGCGCGTGAACTCCATTGACTACAATGCAAACGCGCCGCCGAATCGCCATCCCTCGCTTTTGGTGGGAACGCAGCATCAGGCTTCTCACCCTATCATTAAGCGGAGAGCCCTGACACCATGGGGAGGAAACTCATTTCAGCCACCTTTATCCGTGATGTTGTTCTTTCTGTCATGACGCACAGCTCGTAACCGTAGGTGAGAGTAGGCACATAATTATCCGGTAAATACAGAGCTTTGCCTTTCGGCTCAGTTCCTTCTTTGCCACAAGAGACCAATAAAGAATCCGCATGCCTGCAAGGATGCGCCGATCCGGCTGCCGATCTCCTGCTGCATTCTTCCCTCACTCACACCCCAAGATACTTGAACTCCTCAAAAGAGGTAACTTCTAGCCTGTTTCATCAAAAGGTCATTTAAGCTCTCGGCCAATTACCGTAGTAACATTGTCCAAGAACCTAACCTGGTCGTTAGCAAGTTTTTCACAATGAACCTCGAGCTTTTCACTGTCCCCGCCTCCTTTCAGACACACACAACATTTCATTTCCTCATTCATAAAGTCCGCTGCGACAAGTCTTTGCGTAAATACGCCTCTAGTCTAGAGCAGGGGTGTCAAACTCATATTAGCTCAGGGGCTGCATGGAGGAAAATATATTACTAAGTGGGCTGACGGTAAAATAAAATAAAATAAAAAATAATAAAAACAATTGCAGTCAATTATACGCAGATTTTTGGGCCAGCTCAACTGTAATCTATTGTTTAAAAAAAATAACACAAATGCAAATGAAACTCGGCAACACTCCGGACGTGTTAAATCTACCTGTTTTGCATATATATAGAATGCATTGTGGGGGACAGTTAATGAAGTTATAAGGACTTTAATCCCTGTCATACGTATTTGTGCTACCAGTAATTGAATTTTGTGTCGTATTTAACACGTTTATGTTGGTCTATGATTTAAAAAAACAAAAACAAAAAAACAAAAACAAAAAACAAAAAAAAAACGTTTTTTTTTTTTAAACAAACCATGCCTTTAAGTTGTGTGTAAAATAATGACTTCCATGGCGATTCCGTGTACAAGTTACATTAATCATCTGAGGACTGCTTGTGAAATTACATCTTTATATAGTTGATTGTGGCTGGCTGATTAATTGGTCCAACATTACAATTTATTTTTTTACTTTACATAGTCGTCTCACGGGCCGGATCCAGCCCGCAGGCCGTATGTTTGACACCCCTGGTCTAGAAGAGCATAAAGTCCACTTTTGTCACAAACATGGCATATCCTTTTGACAATGACCCTATTGATGAAGGTGCCACATTATTGCGCAGAGAATTAAATATTCGTTGCGAGATTGTTATCAGACGGTGCATAGATGTGCTGGCATTTCCAGACAGTTCTTTTTGAGCGGTACTGTTTCACATCACAGTCCATCATCTACATACACAACTTAATCCATCCTTACATTTGCAACATTACTGGCGTCATAGTCATACGCTCATCACAGCATATACTTTGTTGCACTCTGCTTTTTTCTTATAACCGTTTGAATAATGTTTTTATATTTCATCTTAAGTCGTGTGCTTCTCTCCCGCAGGATTGCACGTAAATGAAATGAATTAATGGGCTACCATTCAACAGGTTTCCCCTGTAATATTATTGTGATTCCAAAGGACTACATTTATATTACGCATTGTTCTGACACCAGAGCACCAACGTTCTCCCACGCCGCCTCTACGGGGAGCCGCTGCGGTGTTGCACATTTTTTTTCTAAACACATGTTCAAATTTGCCATATGATCACATTAGGCGCTTTCACACCGCAGGAACTTATGATGGAACTTCCATATGTTCCGGGGGAGTTTGTCCAAAGTTTGCGTTCACACACAAAACCAGTTCCGGGTCTGGGGGGGTCGGAACGGTACTACCTAAGTTCCTAGGCATGAGGAGGGTATTTGGGTGTACCCTGAACGACACAAGGTGGGGGCGTGTTGTCTAGTGTGTTATGATTGGTTGACTGGATGAGGAGGTGTGTCGTTTTGGTTAGATGATTTTTTTTTTTTCCCGCGGTAAAGCCGCCATTTCTTCTTTACTATACTCTATCGGGCGCTACGACTTTTTCTTCAAACATTTCGGCAATGGAAGGATTAAAAAACCGAGAGGTGGACGGACGAGGAAGTACAGGCTCTCCTGAGCAAACATGGGACGAGGAGACCCAACGGCACTTCGAAAGTCCAACAAGAAACGATAATAACCGCGAAGCTAGCAGAGTTAACATTACACACACAAAAGCAGGTGAGGGAAAAACTAAAGAAACTCCAACAGGACTAAAGGAAACCCAAGGACCACAACAACCACAGTGGAAATGACCGCAAAATTAATAAATGTATGAAAGACTGGACGACATTCTCGGCCACCGGATGGGTTGTACCACCAATAGTACAAAGGAGGACTCTGCAATCACCATGCTGGAAGCAATGTGCAAGGACACGGCAGTGTGCGAGGATTCATTGCCAACAGCCTTGCTAACACACGAAGGTAAGACAGAATTGCCTCATGCACATCTTTGTATATATATTTATTTAGGTCGATGCTTGGTCGCAACGTGGCTTTTACACCGCGCTAGCATTAAACTGTTAGCGTAGCATGTTAGATTAAGCTTGGCAAAGTCACGCATCCAGGGCAACTCCGAGCCCATGTAATGTGAAATCATTCCTAAATCAATTAACCTAGTAAACGAAAAGTATTGTAGGCAGCTAACGCCGAAATAGCCCTGCTTTCAGTGACGAAATTGAAAAGCTTCGTGAAAAGGACGTGTGGAAGCTAGGCATACTATTCACTGTTAAAAGCAAAACAACCACTTCGTTTTTTGTTTTTTGTTTTTTTTCCTTAATACAAAGCTCTGCATTCAACGTAACTAAAACGTTTTAACTTGTTAGCCTCATCACCTAACAACTCATAAAAAAAACAAAAAAACAAAAAAAACAACAACAACTCATAAACAGTTCTAGGGAAACTGAAACGTAAGAAAAATAATGTTATGTACTGTGACTTACAGCTGGACCTTCTCTGTGCTCTCCTTTACGTTATGATGCCTCCCTGAACAGTCCTGGTATGTTTCATTTCATTTTATATAACGTCAAAAGCTTCATTTAAAACTTTTAAAGCAACACCCCACTCACAATTAATTTTGCTTCGTTGAATAAGGCAGTGTGTTTGTTTGTTTATTGGACATTATAAACAAATGAGTAGCAGTTAACATTTTAAAAGAAAGAAGAAACTTATTGCAATCATTCATAATAGTTTACATGTTCAAAGGAGTAGAAAGAAGTTAAAAACTTGTCTAGTCCTACCCATTCTTTATATCTACTGACTCATTTCATTAAAAAAAAAAAAAAAAAAAAGAAAAAAAAAAGTACATTACTGGAATGTATTAATTTACTACACATTTTCTTTTACTGGAATGTACTAAAAGAAAATGTGTAATCCTGCTTGTGTAAACAATTGCACCTTAACACATGTGTGCATTTGTCATTAACGTATGTACATGAAATTCATAGGCATACACAATAATAAATCCTCATACTCACATATACAATTTTCATTTCACTCATAATGGTGCATTGAGAAAGGGAAAAAAAAAGTTACATTCCTGCAATTTTACTAGTGTGTATTGCCTAAAAAAGCTTCAAGTGCATGCCGCCATATTTGGCAATGTAGTGTGGCATATTCTGTTCTGTAACTATGAAAAATGAAAGTACATTAACGTGAGTGCCGTGTTTTACCCCTACCTAAATCATTGTACTGTACTCTTACCCCGGGTTTTCACCGGTTGCGGTTGCGGTGCGGTTGCGGTGCGGTTGCGGTGCGGTCCGGCGACGCAAGCAATTAGATTCCATTCATTCGAATGGTGCAGTTTACACCGCTTGCGGGTGCGTTGCGTGTCGACTGCGGAAGGCCTGCGGCGTGCCGCAAGCCTTCCGCAAGGATAGACCTATTTTCTATTTTTGCCGGACGCCGCAGCGGTAGGCCTCCGGCAAATGGCAAGCTAGCACAAAACACATCGAGCGGGACAGGAAGACCGAGGCAGTTTCAAAATAAATTTCCGGTTACCTTTCAGAATAAAACACTCGCCAGCTCCTATTTCGCAAGTTTTTCAGCAAAACGTGACGTGGGCGTCGCCGGGCCATGTGCTCATTCACGGTTTAGACACCAGCGAACATGGACGAGGAGAGGTTTATATTGGAGGTGGAAAACCACAATATAATATATGACACGGCACATCCTTTTTATAAGGACTGTAATGTATTGTGAGTTTGATGTTCGCGATTGCTTGTTGTGCCCGTCTCGCTTGCCGTACTGAGCGGCAGCCGGACGCGGAAGACAGAAATAAAGAGTGGACCTGCACTGACCCGACTCTCGTTATTAATATACTTTACAAGGACAACAAAAAAAGGATGCTGCATGGAATCTCATAGCAGAAGAAGAAGAAAAGGTTAAATCAAAAGAAGTCCACCTCTCTTTCTGCTTCTCTGTTGAGCACAGACTTTCTGTATGTTTGTCGTTGTGAAATGCCACATGATCGCGCGCGCGCGGTCCCGCGAGACACGTTGGGAAGTGGGCGGCGACGGAGCTGCCGGACCGCAGCTGTGCGGAGCCGGTGTGGATTGGCAAAAAAATTGACCCGTCCGGAGCACGCAGTCAAGACGCACCGCACCGCAACCGCACCGCAACCGCACCGCAACCGCATCCGGTGAAAACCCGGGGTTACTCATTGCACGAATCTGTTGAAACCGTTTAAGTCGATGCGTTAGGAAGGTACAAGCGAGGATGGTCCGTCCACAAGCAGAAACTGCGCCACTCGAACAGAGTTTCCTGCCCCTTTGTCAAGTTCGAATAAGTTCAAAGTCATGTAACTGGAAGCTCATCAAAAGTATTTACTGTCACTCATTGTACATTTACATCCCTATAGGTTAGCGGACACGGGACCGAGACCACCTATTTTTGGAATACCTGCACCAATTTGATGAAAAGAAGGGGGAGTCCACGAGTGCAATGTTCTTAGAAGAAATGCAGTTGCACAAGGAGGACCTTGAACTCAGACGCGAGCAGCACAAGGAGGAAGTTGACCTCAGAAGCGAGGAGCGCAAGGAAGATCAACACGTGGCACATGAGCTGGTTGAACAAAGGCACGACAGAGAGTTCCAAATGGGCTTCCTGGCAGTCCTAAACAGACTTGTGGACACAAATAAGCCAAATGCATAAGTAATAAATGCTTTTGTTTTCATATCACTTTTGTGGTTCTGGGTTTTTTTTCCACACGAATAAAAACTTATGCTCAATGAATTCTTTTTAATGTTTTTATTTTTGACAAACAGTAATGCAAACATAATTACAGCGTCCCACCATTCAGAGGTTCTGATGTTCTTCCACTCCCTGCGCGGAACACACCCAGATTGGTAGAAGTGGCAAATCTGAAACAGAAACACAACAAATTAATAAATGTTAATATCTACATTAATTACTTTTGTCCAACAGCCTTGTGATTTACATGACAGAATACCTTAAAATAGCGGAATATGCACCAATTTATGGCCCTATGATAAACCACTGGCTTGAGGCGGCAATCTGACACTTCCAAAATCAGCACTTTTCCCAAAATCCCGGCACCTTTGTTCTAACATTCGTGCATCGTCAAAGAAAGCAAGCCATTTCAACACTTTGGATCGGTCAATCATGTGTTTAACAGAAAAAAACAAAAAAACAAAAAAAACATGCGGACAGACTAACAATACATCCAGGTCCAACGGTATTATGAAATACGCAGCGTACATGTAGCGTGAACAGCAACTCGCCATCAAGCCCTATTTTGCCGTGAATTGCACGAGAACTAGGCAGGAAACACCAGTTTCCAGCGATTGCCCTTTTCATGGCAGAAAGTACGACAAAATATCCACAAACGACCGACGCGCGGGGACACACGCAAGTAGACGTGCAACTGAACGTGCCAGTCATACGATGTGTTTAAGGCACTAATACACTCTGTAACTTCATTTTTTTTTCGTGTTCTCCACCTTGCAAGGGGAGCTCCGTTACATGTTACAGCTTAATTCCGATGTGAAATAAATTTCGTATAAATGTGTGTTTAAACCTTACCAGTGCACGTCTTCGTGCTTGCAGGTTTGACTGTCTTTCCAAGTGAGCAAGTCCTGCCCATTTCTCATCTTGATGTGGTAATACGGCGGGTCCCAATGGTTCTCATCAACCTTTCCCGTGAAGTTCTAATTGCTGCAAACACAACTCTGTACAACATGACAAGGAAAACAAAAAGATGATATGCCTTGTATCATAACAAATGGCGATGGAGGGTCAAAGGTCGCGTTTTTCAACGTCACACTGGTTGTTTGTCATTCAGTTTTACCGGTACCGCCACTTGCTGGACAGGCGGGGTAGTGCTGTTTTTTTTCCTCCCCTGACATACGTCATCAGTCTCATTTGAATAAACTACCCTGCCTGCTTTCATGCCGTGTGAACGCAAACTCGTGGGCCGCTCACAAGTTCTTCGGACCCGGAACTGACTCTACCATGAACTCAAAGTTCCTGGGCTTTTTGGTGTGAAAGCACCTTTCTGAACTCTGAATAGAGTTCAGTTGAGAGGGGTAAAAAACATGTAAGCAGAGGCACTCTGCCGCACTCTGCTTCCCCGTTGCCATGGTGACTCGACGATTCGGGGCTCCACTGATGTGGTCTTTGTAGTGTAGTGGTAACGCCGGGTGAAACTACGCTGCGTTGATAAAACTACCTCAGATCGGCTGTCCTGGAACCGAAAACGCAGAGTTTCCTCTCCCAGTGTATGTCAACTCGCTGTTCAGGGTTAGTTTGGGTGTTTGTTGAACATGCTTTGTGAAATGGACCCCAGGACAACCGTAGATAAACTCATTCCTAATTTAGCTACTAGAGTTCGCCAGACTTGAAGTAGAATCAGCCCCCCATTAATGCACAAATTGCGGTGAAGTTGAATTGATAAAATGAATAATACAAACCCCCACATAATCATATTCAATTCAATAAGTATTTGCTTAAAGCAGTGCTTCTCAAATAGTGGGGCGGGCCCTCCCAGGGGGGCGCGAGGCTCCATCAAGGGGGTTTGACCTCGGGGAACGTGTTTTTTAATTTTTTTTAATTTTGATTTTTTTACTGTCCTAGAATAAAGTGCAATTGCACCTCCACTATATTAGGGTCACGAGCCGGTCGTGAGTCGAAATTTTTCATCCATGGAGGTCCATATTAAATTGGAAATTTGGTTCAATGTTGACGTGACTTGCCACTCGTGAAATGTTATGACAGATCTGCACGCATTGGGGAATGCAAGCTTGGCTTGGAGAGTTCAAATGATCCCGCCCCCTTCCCGCCGCACGCCTCCTGTAACGGAAATGCAGTGGAGGTGGGTGTGGTGTGATAGCTTGCCATGCAGGGCTCATGGAAAAGCGGCAGTGAATTAAAAAAAAAAAGAAGAAAAAAAAGAAGCGGTCTATTGTTGATTATTTTCTAAAACAAAATGAGAATGAGGAGGAGAATGATGGTGGTAAAGGAGGGCCAGCGGAAGGTGCCAAATTAAACGATACAGATGAAAAGGTCAGGGGAACATTGGCCGAGGAGCAGGTGAAGAAAAAAAAAATAGTACTGACTTTTACTGAGCTAAACAAAATAATGTTCACATGAGGTAAGTTATATGAAATTAATGACTGTTGTTGCAGGCAAACACTACCAGGGTTCTTGCAGGAATCACTCAGTGAAATTTTAGACCTTTTTTAGACCTTTTTAGACCACTATGAGAAAAATTTTAGACCAGCTTCGCGACCAACCGAAGACCCCTCAAAAAATAAGGGGGGGATATTTGATTCTCAAAACCATGTCAACTTGCAGGGCCACTACACTAACTTTTCTACTACTAGCACTGGTATGAGTAACATTTTTAGTTGCTCGCACAGCACAGGATTTGGTCGCACCATGTTTTGTGGAGGTGTAGCATGACTTTACGCATACGCAACTCGATATATTTGCAAAATATTTGATTGAAACACAAGTTTTGCCTGCAACAGCAGTGGCTATCAAAACATACGATTCATTTAAATATTGAAAACTTATAGTGACATTTGTTGCTTGTAGACGTTAATCTTAAAACACCACAAATTTTTACGGTATCTTCAAACGTGCTAAAAAAACAACAACAAAAATTTCTTCTATATTTTCATATATTGAATCAATTATTTAAATAGACTGAAACAAAGGGCTGGGCGATATGACTGAAAAATGTATCAGTTTAAATATTTATTAGTTGTTATTGACAGTTATAATTGGTTTGGTTTTTTTATATTCAAAATAAGGATCAGGAAAACAAAAGGCTGATAATTTGAAATATAAATATTTAACCTTTAAAAAGACACAAACACAATATGTGCACAGTGTGAAGTATTTCAGAAACATACAAATTTGAGACATTAAATAAACCTACCGTCCAGCCAAAAGAAATATGAAGCCACCTTATGGAACAATAAATCTATCAAACACATTTTATCCACTTAATATATCCAAAAAATATTGCCAAAAGTAACCTTCCCTTTTTATCAACAATTTTTCTTTTTCTTTTGCCATCACATTCATTTTTGGTTAATGTATGACGTCTTTTTTTTTTTAAATTATTATTATTAATCTGAGACACGATGATGACCACTGAATCACAGCTGTTTTTTTTTTTGTTTTTTTTTCTGTGGTTCATTTTGAGTTTGATGACGTTCATTGCGGGCACGTCTCAGTTCTCCTATCTGCTTGTCATGCTCGTTGTGGACATTGACAGTGAAAAAAAAAAAAGAGACGCTTGCGATGTGCTTTTAGCTTAGCTGGTGTGTTGGCTGTGGGACATACCTGTGTGAAGTTTGAATTCATGCATTGGATCGTCACGGGAGTTATTGTTTTGAGTCGCGCGCAGTACCAACACCGGGACATACAAGTGCACCGAGAGGACTCGATAGTCTTAGCGCCCTAGCGCCAGAAAATCTTCGGGTAAGAGCCTCCTTCTCCGATAAAGTTAGGATTGACCAATCGCTGAGGTACACAGAGAGACGACCCTCTCCGATTGGCTTAGCTCAAACTTTGGCCAAAGTTAGGGATGGACCAATTGCTGAGGTGCACAGAGTGATGAGCAACTCGCATTGGGTGGAAGCTTAATTTTAGAAAATTGGCTCCTTTTCCAAACGTTCACTTCACAATTTCTCCAAGCAATTTCGCCAGCGTCTTGTTTGTGTGGATTAAGATACAACTTCACTCTTTTGGTAAGTAACTACTCCACTTTCTAGACATATTTGCTCGTTTCCCCCTACCCAAATGTTGTCTCGTAGGTAGCTAGCGAGGTGCGATATATTGCTTGCGTAAAACGGACATACGCAATGAAGAGAGTTAATTGCTCTTTCTTCATGACTTCATAAGTGCACATTTTCCCGATCCTTATGTGTGCGTAATGTTTTTTTGGTAGCCATGTTCGTGTGTGTCCGTAAGCTAGCACATACTTGTAATCGATCGATCGCGAATACATGTGTAACCTACTCGTATCACACACGTAAAAGTTGTACTCAGTTTATTCATAAATGTGCATTTTTTCACGATACGTATGCGTGCAAATTTTCTGTCACCATGTGTGTCCGTGTATCTGTAAGTTATTACATAACTTGTAATAGGTATCGAATGTATGCCATGTACAGCCTAATAGTATCACACACACGGATAACTTTTAGTATATGTATTCCTAAATGCACATTTTTCGATACGTGTATGTAAATTGTTTTTATGGGGACATGTTTGAGGTGTATTTGTCGGCGGGGGAGGGTGCCTTCATTTCACTGAAGTCACGTGAACTGGAGCGCCACTGTCGCCGCCGCACCAGGAGTGAGGAGGAGATTGCGCGGCTGATCCAGGAAGTCCTTGACCACTTTTGGGAGGTCAAGGACACACTGGGCAATCTTCTCCTGGACCACGGCCTCATGACCAACATTTGGACCACGCAGCGTCGC
Organism: Festucalex cinctus; assembly: GCF_051991245.1. Lineage (NCBI taxonomy): Eukaryota > Metazoa > Chordata > Actinopteri > Syngnathiformes > Syngnathidae > Festucalex > Festucalex cinctus. Next base: position 686,622 of record NC_135418.1, read on the forward strand.
CACCTGGCCTGCATCCTGGACCCGCCGGGTGTGACCCTCTACACCCAAACTGGGGAGGTCACAGTAGGTGGGCTCAAGCTGCCTGTGTTCCGGTGTGCACGGGGGTCCACCTCCCTGGAATCATTCCACCTCCACCAGTGCCGCTTCATCCCCAGTAAGTTCAGTGAAATGTGTACTTTGGATGCGTGTTTGCGTCAAAGCTGTTAACTTATGTTCCCTCCCCCCGCATTTGCCACTTTCTGCAGGCACGTCTGCCAATGCCCTTCATTTCCAAGTTTACCTGATGGAGGGCTTGACAAGGTGGAATGAGGACCGAGCCAGGGCTGCCATAGTGGGCGGTAGACGGGACGTGGACTGCTGCTACAACGCGCGGGTGGTGGATGGGTTTCAGCAGGTGCTGCAAGCACATAACATCACCTCCCCGTTGCACACCTACACTCCGCCAGGGACGTACACCGGTAAGGATGATGGACGATTTAGCGGGTTACTCCCGTCCGCTGTCTGACATCTTAAGTTCTGACTCTCACTTGCGTGCAGGAGAGCTAATTGGGGTGGAATACCTCCGGGCGCAGACTGGCGCCACCCTGCTCAAGGCCAGCCTTGCAGCAGATGAGGAGGACTCAGCCGACTGGCAGGACCAGGTGGAGGAGGGCTACCAGTCAGCTAAGGAGGAGGAGGAGGAAGAGGAGCAGGAGCTGGAGTATCACCGCTTGCTGGCCATGTCGGTGGACTCCCAGGGCCAGCAACAAGTCCAGCCGGGGCAGCCGGCAGTGGTAAGTTTCTCTTCTGTCTTTGTGTCGGCCGGTCGCTCTTCTTTCTCTTTTGCATGCGCCACATGTCAAGTTGTCCTTTCAACACAGGAGGAGGAGGAGGACGTCGAAGGGCCTGACGGCAAAGGGGTGTACCAGTTTGTCGTCCGTATGGCCTACGCGCTCGTGGAGCTGCGCAACAAGGGCTACGTCACCCAGGGACAAGTAGCCAAAATAAAAGCCCTGTGGCAGCAGCTCCACGAGCACGACAAGGGTCCCCCTGCGCCTCTTCCGCCCAGAAAGCAGCCCCTGGTCCAGGGCCGCTTTAAGTCCAGGGCGAGCCGGGGGACACACTTGGGCAGCGAGGAGACTGCTAAACGGTACGTGTAAAATGTCACAGCCGGCTGATGGCAATTTTTGTCAAGTGTTTTGGTCCACTAACGTGGCGTGTTCTCTGTGTAGCCTCTTCATCGGGAAAGGGACGGAGGCCGCGCACTCCCCAAGTGCCAGCAGGCTCGTGGAGGCTGTGCTCATCAGGCTGTGCAACGTGCACAGCCAAAATAAAAGCCTGTGCGGCGTCCGCATGAGCCGCTGGGGTCTGGTCCTACGTGACTACGGTCACATCCGAGACCTGTGCAGGTCCAGACCCCTCGTGACCGCGGCTCCGATCCAGCTGGTGGCGATCAATCACCGGACCCTTACCCAATGGTGCGTAGGACTCACTCGCTTGCTTGCCTGCGTCATCGCGACAAGGACAAGCCTTTCGACAAATTTGCAAATGTGTTTCTGCGCAGGCACCACAACAGGAGCAAGGACTTGTACGTGACGAGCGTGTGTGAGTCGCTTCCGGCCCCCAGCGGAGACATGAGCGCAGCGGACGCGCTCCCAGCTGCCAGGCCCTTAATGGACCAGCCGGGGCCGTCCAGAGAGGGCCGACTCTTCGAACACCCGGAGGACACGTCGGGCATGGCGAAAACGTCTTGCCCGACTTGTACGCGGCACGGATGAAGTCTGCCGCTACTTGTGTCTCCGCTGCTGCTTCCGTCAGCGCCACAGCAGCCTCCACCACTGCTGCGCCAACTGCCACCTCCACCACCACAGCCTCCACTAGTGCCACAGCCCCTGCTCCGTCATCCACTCAGAAGAGATTGGTGAATGTGACACCTCGGGTTCAGCAGCGCAAAGTGGCTCATTTCCTGTGCAAAAGTTGTGGCAACCCTGAAACGAAGGAGTTTGGCCACAGCCGGTACAGGAATGAGCACTTCTGCTCCCAGGCAGCGGGACGGTCAGTGGATGACTGGCTGGATGAGAAGAGGAGCCAGGATACCACCAGAAAGGTAACCTTGTCGTGCGTGTGTCTGTGTATATGTTCCTGTCCCTTCTTTTGTTGAGCACTGACAGAGCCTCTGCGTCTTGTCAATGTGAGTGCATTTAACTTGAGGGAAAAGGAAACTTTTCTATTAGATGGCAGAAGGGACATCATTTACCTGTGAATGCTTGTGATATTTTTGTTCTGTGGTGTGGCGTGACATTTTTCAAACATACACTATGTGCCTTGGCTCAAAGGTGCCTACAGAAAAGACAAAAGTCTTTTTGATCAGTTAAAAAAAAAAAAAAAAAAAAAAAAAAAAAAAAAAGGCAACAAGATATCAAAGTTATCTTTGGAAGATCAGTGAAGCACCCAAAGCTTTGGTTCAAGTACACTTTCACAGCCTTCCTTGCTTCCTGCCATCAAGGTGACACTTTGAGTCCTCTTGCTTTGTTCTTACTCACAACAAGTACTTGACTTGACATGTGATTGATGTGGTGACCCCCCCTCTCCCCTGCAGAGTCGGCCCCAGCCACCCACTCAGCCCATCCCGAAGCCTGCTGGACTTCAAAGAACGACGGCTGTGTCTGCTGAAGGGAAAAGAGGGCCCCCCACCACCACCACCACCACCACCACCTCTCACCTGAGGAGCCTCCTTCCAGCACCCCGATCCTCACCCCAGTGAAGCAGGTAGGTGTGTCCTTTTGGAGCACATAAATAGCAGCTGTCTTCAAGACAGCCTTCATTTGACTGACCAGCAGCCAGCAACAACCGCATTTTCCGACCGCATTTTCCAACCGCATTTTCTCCAGAGATGGCTTCATCTGACGAAAAGAACACTTGATAGTGCGTGTCATTTTGGAAACTTTGCTTTATATTTGTGCAGACAGACCTAACTTTTCTTGATGTTTTTGCAGACGTCACTGAGTTGACATCCTATGAGGCAGGATCTCCCCAACCTGGGCCATCCGCCTCCGCTGCTGCTGCTTCTTCTGCCGTGCCAGACAAAGGATCCTCCGCCGCTCGGACCGCAGCCTATGACCAGGCCAAGCGGAGAGGGCCCCGGAGCCGGTGCCGCGTTTGCCGCGGTAGGTGCCACATTTGCGGCGCCTACATGAACCTGCACAGGAAGAGGAAGAGGTCGTCTGAGAGGTCCGAGTCCGAGGCAGACAAAGAAGAACCTGCACCAAAAGAAGAGGGTCCTGCGCCAAGTGGTGTCGGCGCACAAGTCGAGAGCGGTGCACCTACCAGGTGCACCGTGTACAGGAGGAGGATGCGGGCCACCTGGGACCAGCAAATCCTCGCGGCCAACCAGGGCTTCACTTGGGGCAGCCAACCAGGACAGAACTGCCTGTGGTGCGGTGAGCAAAGGACCAGTGCCGGTGGACATGCCTTTTTTATGGGTGACTACTTCTGCCCATCATAACATGGAGACAAAGTGAGTGCTTCCTCTTGGCTGCAAGAGAAATCACTCATGCAGCCACAAAAAAAGACACCACGCACAACTGCGTGGAGGCAGAAGCGGGCCGCACGGGCAGCAGGCCAGGGTGAAGAAGAGGCACCACCGGCAGAGAGGCCAGAAGCCCAAGCCCAAGAGAACGCCTGCCGAAAGGTCCACACCTGCAAAAAGTGTGGCTACCCACTACAGGCGGCTTACGGCCACACATCTTTCCTGAGCAGAGTGCCCGGGTCCTCGAAGAAGCAGCTGGTGCGCTTCTGCACTTTGTTTGAAGGGAAACCTGCTGAACTCTGGCTGGCTTTACAGAGGGAAAAAGACAATGCCCTGCAAGCTGGCCAAGGCACAAATAAATGAACCTTCTGTACAGTTATTTTATATTATTTAATTTTTTCAATAAATAGATGTGAAATGTTTGCTTTGTGTGGTGTCATCCATTCATACATTTGTTTTGACAAGTTATTCACATGTCCTGGCCAGGTTATTATACTGTAACTTTATTTTGACTCTTAATTGCAGGTAGTTTTTACAGCAGTTTTAATATATATAAATAGATATATAAATATAATAAAAGCTTTGTTAATATTTTTACTATGAGCCCCAAAAACCTTGTCTACACAAAACTGCAAATTCTTTACACAACAAATCCATTTAGTTATAACTATATTTATTTGTTTTAAATAAATACATTATAGTGTTTATTTAATGCAAAACAATTACTTGTAAAAATAAATAAATAAATAGCTGCAGGTCATTACACCAAAGCAATAAGAGCGGTGGGTGCAGAAGTGCCGGGTTTGTGAGACATGTGATTGAAGCTTGACATTTGCTTTGTCTTGCCTACTGCAACTAAAATTGCACAAGTTAACTTATGAGAGCCTCTCATCTGCCCAAATGCAGGTTCATTTGCTGCGTCATCAACATCTGTTGCGGTTTGTCCTTAAACCTGGGTGTCTTGGAATAGCTGGACTCCAACCGACCTCTGCCTCCTACTTCCATGTTTGTGGCACAGCTCCACAAGTGCAAAGGTCAGTTGGCAGAACAGATATTTGTTTCTCACCAGCAACTAAAATTGCACAAATTAACTTATAAGAGGCTCTCATCTGCACAAATGCAGGTTCATTTGTTGCGTCGTCCTGGGTGTCTTGGAGAAGCTGGACCCCCCCCCCCCCCCCCCCGACAACTGCCTCCTGCTTCCATGTTTGTGGCACAGCTCCGCAAGTGCAAAGGTCAGTTGGCAGAACAGATATTTGTTTCTCACCAGCAACTAAAATTGCACAAATTAACTTATGAGAGCCTCTCGTCTGCCCAAATGCAGGTTCATTTGCTGCGTCGTCCTGGGTGTCTTGGGGAAGCTGGACTCCCTCCCCCGACCTCTGCCTCCTACTTCCATGTTTGTGGCACAGCTCCGCAAGTGCAAAGGTCAGTTGGCAGAACAGATATTTGTTTCTCACCAGCAATTAAAATTGCACAAATTAACTTATGAGAGCCTCTCGTCTGCCCAAATGCAGGTTCATTTGCTGCGTCGTCCTGGGTGTCTTGGAAAAGCTGGACTCCCCCCGACCTCTGCTTGTGGCACAGCTCCGCAAGTGCAAAGGTGAGCTGGCAGAACAGATATTTGTTTCTATTCTCTGTGCAGCCCCGCATCAAGCCAGCAAACCAGCAACTAAAATTGCACAAGTTAACTTATAAGAGGCTCTCATCTGCCCAAATGCAGGTTCATTTGCTGCGTCGTCCTGGGTGTCTTGGAGAAGCTGGACTCCCCCCCCCCAACCTCTGCCTCCTGCTTCCATGTTTGTGGCACAGCTCCGCAAGTGCAAAGGTGAGCTGGCAGAACAGATATTTGTTTCTCTTCTCTGTGCAGCTTTCTCTCCACAAACACGAGTAGGCTGCTTGGCCACACAGTCGCCCGCATTCATCACAGAGCCAGCGGTTCCGGCAGCTTTTTGGTCATCTGCAGGTTTTTTGTTTTTTTTTAATTGCTTGTTCTTGGCATTGCAATGTGGGTTAGCAAGAGAGTCTCACCCACCACTCCCTCATTGTCCACTGATTGAAAAGTTGAACGGGAGCCGCCATCCATCCGTGACCAGCCCCCAGCACAGACTTGGGTAGGCTGTCTGGCCATACCCATCGCCTAAAGTCATCATACAGCCAGCCAGCAGCTCTGGCAGCTTTTTGGTCATCTGCAGGTAAATTTTCCCTCAATGGGCTTCTTATTTATACATTAAAAAAAGAAAGCAGAACTTGACCTCCTGACTTTTTTTTCACATCCAGCTACTCCACCTGATTCCATGATGTGCCACCTGCAGAGTTGACCACAGCAGCAGACTGAAGCTCGTCCTGTCAGTCCTGGGCAGCAAACTGCATATTGTAACAATGGAAATAAACAAATAAACCCAGCGCTTTGTTTTTATCCCATTGGCAGCAGTTGTGTCGTATGTTTGTAAACGTTGTTGTCTAATATTTCAATCAAAACTGTGGTTATCTGAGGGCCCTTTGGGACTCCAGAAGCCAATCTAAATAAAATGAGCTGTTATTGACTAATCCTGTTTGATTTTTGATTTTTTTTTTTTTACTTGAAGTGCTTGTTGATAAAAGCACTTCACGTTTCAACTGGCAATACGTGAATGGGTTGGAGTTGGATGAAAAAACTTGCTCCGTTCGGCTCGGCGGCGCGCACGTGGCTAATTTGCATCCGCGTGGCTAATTTGGATCGGGGCCTGGGTCGTTCCATCCGACCGGGCCTGTAATTCGGGGTGTGTCGTTCATAGAGGCCCGGCGAGACGGCCGCCCCGGGTCACCGGGCGCTCCCCGGGACCGGACGGCTCGGTGCGCGCCCTCAAAAAGGTACCGTGCGTCGCGCTTCCGCGCCGCGGGTCAGTTCGCTCGGGGGTCAAAAACCCGAACAACGCGGGGTGGTCTTAGTGTTAGCTTGACATGTTGAGCTCGGGATGTCCGCAGAAAGCAACAACGATAATTCCTCCCCCTCCTGTTGTCGTATCTCTCGGCAAAACAAGCCGCCGCCGCCGCGCGTCACATCTCACTTGCACCGCCCCACGTACCTTAGCTCCCGCCCGCCCGAACTACATTGAACTACAATGCAAACGCACCCCCTCAAATGTCTCCACTTTGAGCACGCAAATAACAGAAACAACGCAACACACACATTTTTTGTTTTTTTCTTTCTTTTATAGCAGGCACTTCTCGGAATGTAAGGAACGGATGTGAGAATTTTAGACTTGGGTAAATTAAATGTTAGACCTAGGATGAAAATATGGCTGTTTTTAAAGACATTTTAGGCCTAAAATGTAACTTTCTGAATTTTAGACTTTTTTTTTAGACTTTTTAAGACCCCGCGGGAACCCTGCTCGTGTTCCAATGAAATATTTTGTAAATATATCGAGTTGCGTATGCCTAAGGTCATGCTGCACCTCCACAAAAAATGGCGCGACCAAATCCTGTGCTGTGCGACCAACTAAAAATGTTACTTGCACCAGTGCAACCAGTGGAAAAGTTAGTGTAGAGCCCTGCTGTGGCTTTGCGTCCCGGAGATAGAGGGCCGGCAATTGCCAGATTTCATGCCCGAGGAGGCTCCAGCGTTCTCGGCCGTGCTCCACGGTCCTCCGGCCCGCTCCATGAATACTCCAGCGAGAATATAATTTTAAGAGGTCGTCCTACTGAAGTAATCATCACGAAAACGGGGAAGAGGAGGATTCAACTTAACCAAATGGATAGGTAACAGCAGGACAATGCTCTCCTCAATCCCTGAGCCTGACAGAGCCAAGGAAGTCAAAACCCTAGACTTGGAAAAACAAAGTCTTCCTGTGGAAAGAGCGCTTGGAATAGAGTGGTGCGTAGAAGAGGATGTGTTTAAATTCAAAGTCTGTCTAAAACCCAAGCCAGCAACTAGACGGGGTATCCTCTCTACTGTAAGCTCAGTCTATGACCCACTTGGATTTCTCTCGCCATTTGTATTCACAGCTAAACGCATATTACAAGAACTGTGCAAGCTGGACTGGGGATGGGACGAGGAGGTTCCAGAAGCCATCAAAAAACCATGGCAAAGTTGGTTCACAAGCCTGAAGCTGTTGGAAGACTTTGCCGTCAATCGATGCATCAAGCCGGTGCATTTTGGACTATTCAGACTTCACAGATACACATTTTTTGTGATGCAAGTGAAGTAGGATATGGCGTTGCAGCGTACCTTCGAATTTTAAATGGAAGTGGTGATGTCCATGTTGCCTTTGTATTTGGAAAAGCAAGAGTAGTACCCCTCAAAGCAATAACTGTCCCAAGGATGGAGCTCACTGCAGCAGTTGTTGCCGTACGGATTGACAAGATGGTAATGAATGAAATGGCAATACCTCTTAAAGAATCAATGTTTTGGACTGACAGTACATCAGTGATCAAGTACATCAGGAATGAGAACGTGAGGTTTAAGACCTTTGTGGCTAATCGCGTTGGTGTCATCAGAGAAGCAACACATGTTTCCCAATGGAGATATGTCAGCATGAAGCATAATCCAGCAGACCATGCCTCCCGAGGTCTCCATGCTAAAGCATTTTTGAAATCAACCACTTGGTGCAATGGACCGGATTTCTTGAAAGAACCAGAAGCGGAATGGCCAAAACTTGACCATGAACTTACTTCATCCACGCACAATGAATTTGATGACCCTGAAATAAAGTTACAAATGAAAACCATTACTGTAAACACTTGCACAAACAAATAGACTGATACATCATTTCTCGGATATAGGAAAGTTAAAAAGAGCAACTGCATGGTTTCTGCGCCTAAAAACCATTCTATCCCAACTACGTAAAGAACACAAGGAGCGAAATGCTGTTCAAGGCACTCAAAAGGATATAAAACTACAACCAAAGAGAACTGTTGGCACTCTTACAATTAGAAGAAGCAGAAGAAGCCATAATTCGCTATTGTCAGCAGCAAAGATTTGGAGAGGAACTGAAATCAATTGAAGCTGGTGGGAACGTAAAGAAGAAAAGTTCATTATACAAGCTTGACCCCGCGCTTGAAAAGGGTGTGTTGAGAGTTGGTGAACGATTGAACAAGATGGCAATGCCAGAAGAAACGAGGCACCCTGTCATTCTTCCTAAAGATCACCACATATCCACTTTGATTCTTAGAAGCATACATCAGAAAACTGGATATGGTGGCCGAAATCACATGCTGTCTGTATTGAGGCAAAAATACTGGATTCCCTGTGCAAACTCAATGGCAAGAAAATTCATCTCCGAATGTACTACGTGCCGACGACTTCATGCTACTGCGGGAGAACAAAAGATGGCCGACTTGCCTAAAGATCGAGTAACGCCTGATCTACCACCGTTTACATGTGTAGGAGTTGATTACTTCAGGCCAATAGAAGTAAAGCGTAGAAGGACCATTGTGAAACGCTACAGCGTTATTTTCACCTGCCTTACCAGCAGGGCAGTGCATCTTGAAGTGGCACAGTCAATGGACACTGATTCCTGTATCAATGCATTCAGACGGTTTATTAGCAGAAGGGGCCAAGTATCCGAGATAAGATCCGACAATGGAACAAATTTTATTGCAACAGAAAGAGAATTGAAGGAGGCATTAAAGGATTGGAACCTGAACAAAATTGAACAAGCTCTTCAGCAGAAGAACGTAAAATGGACTTTTAATCCTCCGTATGGAGCCCATTTTGGTGGAATATGGGAGAGATTAATCCGTCTCACTAAGAAAACACTGCTCTCTGTAACAAAACAGCAAACTCTCGACGATGAAGGTCTTGCAACAGTAATGTGTGAAGTGGAAGCAATTCTGAACAGTCGGCCACTAACAACAGTTTCAGAGAATCCGAATGATCTGGAACCCCTGAGTCCTAATCACCTACTCCAACTTAAAGTCAACCCTAGTCTCCCTCCAGGCATATTCCACCCGCACGACTTGGATGTAAGACGCCGCTGGCGGCAAGTCCAGTACATCTCTGACTTATTTTGGACAAGATGGGTGAAAGAGTATCTCCCGCTTATGCAAGAACGGCAGCGATGGAATCGCACCAGAAGAAATTTCATAAAAGGTGACATTGTATTGATTGTAGACTCAAACGCACCACGTGGATCCTGGGTCTTGGGAAAAGTGCTGGAGACACACCCTGGATCTAAAGGGTTGGTGCGTAGCGTACTCCTAAAGACCAAGACTAATACGTTAGAGAGACCAATAACCAAGTTATGTTTGCTCGTTCCTGCCTCAGAGTAAGGCATTATGATAGATGAATGTTTGGTTTGGAAATGATTTAGAATCTTGGCTCCAAAAGATAATTATATATTGTTACAGTGGTGCGTGTAACAATAGGGGCCGGTTTGTTGGAGCCAATATATGTTGAATATGGTTTGGCCTTTTGAAATGTGAATCATGCCACCGAGTGGCCAGGTGTGTTTAAAACAGCACCCTTTAAAGCCACATTGCAGCCTCATGAACAGGCCCCAAGTTGATTGAACCAGGTGTGCTGATTAGGAGCTGAAGTGCAGCAATTTTGTTAACCGCACCTACCTTTTCTTTTTGATTTAGAGGCTACAGTTTATTTTTGATTAAAGTGTTCTGGATTTAATGACTTTATGCACACACATACATACATCACATACATATGCAATCAACACCATTACATATCACACACATAGACATCTGAACAAAGAAGATCCAAAGGAGGACAATGACCGGAAACTGAAGTCATCAAATTTAAGTAAGTTAAGCAAACTTTTATGTCTGTGGGAGCGCATTGGCAATATGCTGACAAAGAATCAAAATGTGGATCTTGTTGGCCTTAACTGAACATTTGATTGTTGAAAAAGGAAATTAAGGCTACAACAGAGGCTATCAAAAATAAATAAAATAGTACGTATGTTTGGACAGGTCTGATGCCAGTGAAAATTTTGAGTGGTGGAAAGTAAAAGAATATTCATAAATGACTTAGTTATCACACTTAGAATGAGTTTACAATTTTTGTAAAAATACCATAAGTGGGGTATTTTTTTTTTTATGCCTCAAGGGCTAGGTGGCGCTACATATACAACTGAATGTTGTCATAGATATACCTTCAGTCCTTGACTATAAACATATATGTGAAGTGTGAGTTATTAAGCATATCCTTTTTCATCTGAAAACACAAAATTTGATGCCCCGCCCTCATCATATAGTATTTCAAAAAGTCAAGAAGTTGCCCTGTCGTTGGCTCAGGTCTTGACATGGTCCAGGTCAAGTTTGAAGCAAATTTGATGAAACATGTAGGAGAAATGGGCAAAAGTATGCCCCCTGTAAATGTGAAAAAATTGTCAAAAATGGGACATTCAAAAATTCGTAGCTCACTTCCTGTTCATTTTAGCATATGGGTCCAAGAGACTTTTTTTTGTAGGTCTTGGGCTCCCTCATACACCTAAAAAATTCCATAGATCTTGCTTAAACGTACAACCGGGGCTGCTTCGTTAAAAATTTCTAGGGGGCGCTATTGAATCATTTTTGTAAAAATAGCACAATCCACGATAAAATATTGCTCATTTTGCCAGGCCAGATGTGTGTGCAACGTTTCATGTGTTTCTGTGCCAGTTTAGGCCCTCAAAATTGGCGTTGTTTTTTTGGCGAACAGCACTTAGCCACGCCCACAGCAATTCGGAAAAACTGACAAACTTCGTGTTGTGACATCATGAAGGCTGAAACCCTCATCTGAGCAAGTATGAGGTAGGTCCAGCTAACGTGGTTGGAGAAAAAACGAAGAAAAATCGTAAGAAAACAAATTGCCACGAGGTGGCACTACCAATAAGATGAAATGTAAGTTCGCAGATGTTTTAAGGGCTGGACTCTTATCAAATGTGTGAAATTTTGAGAAGATAGGATCACCTGGGTCAAGTTAAAGCAGCTTTTATTGTCACGAAAAATCATCACACTTTGCGGCACCGTTAACGGCCACGCCCTTTGGCGAAAAGTTACAATATTCGGTGTGGGGCATAATCAACATCTTAAGGCTTTTGTGACCAATTTTCAACTGGATCCCTTCAACGAGCTTGGTACAGTAGCTAAAAACGTATTACGTAAAGTATGACATTTATTGTCACCACTCGGTGGCACTATATGTATAACTGAATTTTATTAAATAGATGTTTTCAGTCCGTGACTATTAAGTTACATGAGAAGTTTGAGATTGTTTGGAGCTTGTACATGGGAGTTATTTAGCATTTTCTCTTTCTGGACAAATTAAATTTTACAGGCAATATTTGATGCCCCGCCCCTGTCATATAGTATTTTGTAAAGTCAAGATTTTTTGCCCAGTTGTTGTGTCAGGTCTTGAGATGATACATGCCAAGTTTGAAGTCAATCGGATGAAAACTGTTTGCAAAGGGGGAAAAAGTATGACCACAGTTAATGTGCCAAAATGGGCCAAAATTGGACATTCAAAAATTCATAGCGCACTTCCTGTACAATTTAGGAAATGGCTTCCACTAACTTTTTTTGTGCGTCTCGGGGTGCTACACGTGCCTGCCAATTTTCGTAGCTCTCGGTCAAACGTGCCGGGATTGGTTTTTATTTTTCTACGCTAGGGGGCGCTATAGTCGTGTTATTATGTCAACTTCATCATATCAAATTTTTCGCCAGGCCCGAAGTGCGTGCAAAGTTTGGTGAGTTTTCGTAAATGTTTAGGTACTCAAAATGCGATCGTTTGCGGAGAATAAAGAAGAAGAAGAAGAAGATTTTTTACAAACACAAGAGGGACCTCGCAGCGGTCGCTGCTCGGGCCCTAAAAAGCAAACATCCTTCGATCAGTTCTTTACAAAACACCAGGCAAAAAAAACACTTCTAAGAAAGAACATGAACCAAAGAGGGCAAAAAACGAAGAAGAGAGCAAGTTAAAAAGGTAAATGACCATCATTTTTATTCTTTCCTCTATTATTTGTTTCTTACATTATGCACAACTCTCACATTTATTTTGCAATAATCTAATTGTAACATGTATTTGTTACATGGTTTGATGCATTTTTGTGCTTTATAAAACATTTATGTCTGAATTTTGGGAGGCTTGGAACAGATTAGCGCATTTTTATTAATTTATTTAACCTTTATTTAACCTTTATTTAACCAGGATAATCCCGTTGAGATTAAAAACCTCTTTTTCAAGGGAGTCCTGGCCAAGAGGCAGCAAAACAGTTTACATTACGGTTACAAATAAAAGTTTCACTTACAATCACAAACAAATGATATAAAACAGTTACAAATCACTGACACCGTCTCAAATGCTTTTAATCTTGATCTAAAATCGTTCAAAGAATCAAGTTTCGTTAGTTTCCAGTCCTTTTGCAACATGTTCGATGAGAAGGGGCAGAGAAAACAAAAGCCTTTTTCCCAAGCTCAGTGCGGGAAAATGGAACAGAGAGCAACAAAAGATCATAAAAACGCAGACCATAAGAATCAACACCTTTCAATGTGACTAGATTGCAAATATAAGAGGGCAGCAATCCAAGCATGGCCTTGTAAATAAAAGTGTACCAGTGAGTAAACCTCCTGGTGGACAAAGGACGCTATCCCACTCGAGAATACAGTTCACAGTGATGGGTCAAGGCTCTACAATTTGTAACAAACCTCAAAGCAGCATGATATACAGAGTCAATCTTACTCAGACACTGAGCTCAAGTGTTCATGTACAACACATCTCAATAATCTAAAACAGATACAAAAAAAGGTTGCAGTGACAAGGCGCTTTTTGACCTCAAAAGAAAAACAACATTCATTCCGAAATAAAAACCCAGTTTTAGTTTGAGTTTCTTCACCAGGTTCTCAACATAGGGTTTAAAAGTCAAAGTGTCATCAAGCAAAATACAGAGATACTTGTACGAATGAACCACCTCTATTTCATTTCCCTCCAGAGTGGACACTTTGGGGGGAATTTGTGGACTTTCGCTGCAATTTGAAAACAACATCAGTTAAGTTTTGTCTGCATTAAGGACCAGTTTTAGCAGCAGAAGTGTGTGCTGCACAACATTAAAAGCAAAGGTGGGCGTTTCGTCAACATTGACGGAATGTCCGTCAATCCGTCAATGACGGACGTTCATTTTGCTGACGAATGTCGATTGACGGCAATTTTTTAAATAATGACGAACTAATAGTGATGTGTCGGTCACGAACGAATCGAGTCCTTTGAACGGCTCTTCAATGTGAACAATGGGAACCAAGTCTTTATCGAGAGCCGTTCATCCACCTACAAGAGGAGAGGAGGCAGTGCAGGAGAAAAACTGGGCAGGGGCGTGGCGGGGGAGGAGGAGCTGCCGAAGGACTCACCACCTTGTAGAAGTGAGGGGCTAAAAGGTAGATTTGATATGTGTGACAGCTAGTGTGACAGCTAGATAGAAACTCGACTGTCTAGCTGTCACCAGACAGTCAAAATATCGCTGGTGCATTGTACACATGCAGATTCTGGTCAATGTATGTAAAGTGTTGTACACTACACATTTATATTTTCTTACGTTCCAAGTTAATAAAACTTCATTGAATGTTGTTTTTTAGATTATTCCATGTGTCTTAAAAAAAAGAAAAAAAAAAAAGAAACATGAACGGCTCCCGAATGAACAGCTCCCTTGAAAGAGCCAAATGTCCCATCACTACGAACTAAGCATTGGCGGAAGCCCCTTCTGGTGTTGTGTCGGTCACGACCGATTCGTTTTTTAGAACGAATCTTTTCAGTGAACGTGAGTGAACGGGTCATTTCATTTCAAAGTTGGTGGGCATGCATCCGTCAGTCCATCAATGATGGCGGTGCGCCGATGCATGGTGAATGCATGGTGAATGACGGCCAATGACGGATTGATGATTGCAATGTTGTTGAACTTCAGATATTGACGATTGCAATGTTGTTGAACTTCAGATAATGATGACGGAAGATTGACGATTGTCATTCGCAGCTACTGAGACGTAGTCGACACGCAACGCATGTTGTCGATACGCAACGCACACGCAAGCGTTGTAATTCGCATCATTCAAATGAATGGAATCTAATTGGTTGCGTCACCGGAACGCACCGCAGCCGCAACCGGTGTGAGTCCCGGGTTAGACCAACCACAAAATATTTTATCATAAACTCACACAGGGCACACGGTATCTTCACGTCTCTGGAATTTTAAAACCGCTGTTGCAGTTCAAAATTAATAATGTAGTAATTGTAGTACAATAAATCACTGTATGTGATAATAAGAGTCTAGCAAAGAACAAACTTAATTATTTACATCAACCATTCAGAGTATTATCTCAGTATCGTGAATCGGGACTTGCAGAAGTTAGGTTTACATTTCACAAGAATTGTTTTTTTCTGGTGTGCTTCGCTTTCATTTCATTGTTGATGGTTCTGATAACTGGTTCTGATGATGCAGAACAAAATGAGTAGCACTCAGTACCTTATGAGAGAAAATTTATATCCACATTAATTTCTTACTGATGAAATCTGCATTTAGAGCATCTCCCACATTTATTTTATACTTATTGGTGCAACCGTAAAACACACAGTGGTATCTTCGCTGCAGATGAAGAAAAAGTATGCTGTGGAAAAGTCAACTCACTTCATCAACCTAAATCTGATGTTGTTCAGGTTGAACAGTGGCATTGTGACAACTACAAAAGTGCTCAGAAATGTTTACTGTCACTTAAAAGCGGCAGTTCATTCTGAAATCTAAAAGACAATCGGAAAAAAAATTGTGTAGTTCATTTTGCAATTTTTATTCAACTCAAAAGTTCATTTGCAACAAAACCACTCGTCACTTCTGTAAACAACTTTGTCCGAATGAATGACTCTGTGACCAAGCCCCTTCTAACTGGGATTGGCTAGCAGTTGCCTTCATTTGCTTTTTGGATTTAGGGTTGTACGATATGTTATTTTATTTATTTATACTTATTCTATTTACTTATTCACTTCCCTACATCTTGTTATATTTTTTTTAATATATATTTTTTTTGCTTTTATACTTACCTACTTATATTTACAATAATTAATTTTATTTTGTGTTATTTTCTTTCAGCTGTCTCTACTGCAAGACTGATTTCTATTCCATGTACAGCACTTACTATGCAGCAATGGATGTTTTAAAGTGCTTCATAAATAAGGTTGAGTTGAGATATGTCGATAATATAGAGAAACGACATATGGGTGCAGTGAAAAACTAAGCAAAATATCAAACAAAAAGGATGTGTAAACTGCTGTTTTTTCATTAGAACTTAGTGACAGTCATCAACATTAACAAACTTGGCAATAAAAAAAAGAATTCAACTTAAATTGTACCGCAACTGTGCTTTAGTGATAAATAATTTTATGCTCCAAAGTTGTTGTGTATGTGTGACTGCATGGGTCTGTCAACCGCATACTGTGTATTGCTACAATTCGTCCGTGCTGTGTGGCTTGACTAATCAAAGCAAAAGTTTGCCACTCACTTGTAAACACTGTTTAGTGGACCAGTGGATTTCCAGCAAAGTCAACTGTGTCATCCTGGATCGAGGTTTGGCGTTTGGTGGTCATTGTGTCAGCGCCGGCCGGCGAAAGCGCACTACTATCTAACCCGGAAGTATATTTGGCTAATGCACGTCTCCAGAACGTGCGTCTCCCACCACCCCACCCTCCCAATCCCGAATGTCATTGGCTAGCCGTAGTTGTCAATCAAAGCCACATCTGAAAGGATGTATGTGGTTGGCTGGCCATGCTTTACTTGAAACAGAAGGCGCAAATTTACGTGACTGACAAAGGATTATGAAAAAAAAAAACTCCTCTCCCTGTCACCCCTTTTGCTCACGAGCACCCCTAGCATTTGCCTAATCCGCCTAATGGCAGGAGCGCCACTGACCACGAGACTACAGCAAGCCCGCTCTAAAAAGTCAACAATCGCCACTGCTGGTTAGCGCATTCGCCTCCCAGTACTGAGGATGCAATATCGAGTCCAGGCTTGGGTGGAATTACATATTCTCCCCGTGCCTGCTTGGGTCTTCTCCGGGTACTCCGGTCTCCTCCCACATTCCAAAGACATGAATGGCAGGTTAGCAAGCGGTGTAAACTGCACCATTCGAATGAATGTAATCTAATTGCTTGCGTCGCCGGAACGCACCGCAACCGCACCGCAACCGCATCTGGTGTAAACCCGGGGTTAGAAGCTCTCGTCCCTGTGTGACCGTTGTAAGGCAAATCCGTTCAATTAATTATTCAATCAATAATTATTTATCATTAAATGAATAATCAATGGACTCATTAATCGAAGGAGACTCAAACTTAATATTTAAATTAATTTTCAGGGAGCCTGCCGGGATGACAGATGAGAACCTCGTTGAATCAGTTATAAAAATGAAGGTTGAACCCTTTAACAATTTTGGGGCCTATTCACTAAAGGTTTGCGTCGCATTTGCACCACGCTAACTGGGAAAAATGGAGCAATCTGCGAGCGCCTATGTCACTAAAGACGCGCAGATGGGGAAATCCGTCACTAAGTGCTCTGCCGAACAGATTGCGTCACGGTGCGTCGGTGTTATTTGCGCGTATGTAAATTAGGTAATTTGCATACATTTGATGCAAAATATGCCCACCCCAATGCAAATGAGACTCATTGATATGCAGCGTCTAATTCACTAACGCCAGCGCAAATAGCTACACCTCGTTTGCGTGACGCAAATAACGTTTTTGGAAAGCATGTATTAACTGCTGCAATCTCGATCATGACAGCATTGTGTGCCATTTGCAGAACAACATCAACGGCAGATCACGCAGTGGGGAGAGAGAGAGAGAAAGAGAGAGAGAGGGGGAAATATTTCCGTGTTAGTTTAGGACATAACGTAACCCGGGCTGATTGGCAATAGCGGGGAGGCATTTTACGATCATTTTTACGTGCCAGATGCATACTGTACGCCCACGGCAACCTCTGAGAATATATTTTTTAAAAACGATCGCACCAATAATTTGTACTTTATGAATCAATAACGTCGTCGTCGTCCTCTCTGCTCTGCAGAGCTTAATGGCGCTAAACGCTTACTCTTGGTCCAACCTCGCTTTCTGATAATGTCATCTTTCTCGCAACTGTTACTATAACAACCATGTTCTTGGCGCAAATCCGTTGCCATGTGTGGTAAATCTGGTGCAAATTTGCTCCAAGCTATCAGTTTTGTGGGCGTGTTTGCGCCGGTATATGACTAGAGCAATATCCTTAGTGAATAGGTGGGTAACTGGGCGCAGACTGCGGGTGCAGTTGTGGTGCAATATTTCGCGCTATTACCTGACGCAGTGCATTCTTAGTGAATATGCCCCTTTTGTGAGTGCTTTGTTCAGCTTAGAGGTTAATATATATTGATAAAAATACACACGCTTCACAATCAGGTTTTGATTTTGTGCATGTTTATTTTCAAATTATCTATCTATGGGACTTCCTAATCAAGCCAACGGACCCGACATTTAAACTAATTGCTGAACTCAACTGATCTGGTTAATGTCTGCAAAGTTGCACTGAGAGATGGCCTCGTGTTGGCCCGAGACGCGGAGAGCTGTTGACCTGGATTGGAGGTTCACCAAGCCGTTGAAGACAGATGAAAAAGTAAGGTGAAAGTAGAAGTGGCAAAGGCCAAACAAGGGGCCTACGATGAGTTGTATGCTAGGTTGGATAGTAAGGAGGGAGAGACTAGGGATGTAACAATAAGGACAATATCGTGATTTGTGATATTAAAACTGCCACAATGTCATCGTCGTCATGTTCATGATATTTAAAAGGAACACATCTGTTAAAAAAAAAGTGTGAAATGAAGAGGAACGTAATATGTCTGTGAACCGAGTCAATATGTGGAGGAACTCAATGTGTGCGTGCATTAACAAGCGCCTCAATATTGTTATTGTTATTGTAGGTAGTTTATACGCATTGCTGCCATGTGCAAAAGCATAATATTATGTTTTTTTTTGTTTTTTTTAAATATTGTGACCTTTTTTATATATCGCCAACCTCCCCACAATATCGTGATAATTATCATATTGTGAGCTTCATATCGTGTTAATATCGTATCGTGATGTTTGGGTATCGTTATATCCCTAGGAGAGACAGATCTAAACAGGTTGGTATGGCAAAGAGACAGAGATGGGAAGGATGTGCAGCAGGTTAGGGTCATAAAGGATAGGGATGGAAGAGTGTTGACAGATGCCAGTATTGTGATGGGAAGATGGAAAGAGTACTGTGAAGAGTTGATGAATGAGGAAAATGAGAGAGAACGAAGAGTAGAAGGGGTGACTGTTGTGGACCAGGAAGTAGCAAAGATTAGTAAGGATAAAGTGAGAAGGGCATTGAAGAGGATGAAGAGTGGAAAGGCACTCGGTCCTGATGATATACCTGTGGAGGTATGGAAGTGTCTAGGAGAGGTAGCAGTAGAATTTCTGACTGGTTTGTTCAACAAGATCTTAGATAGTGAGAACATGCCTGCGGAATGGAGGAGAAGTGTGCTGCTGGCAATTTTTAAGGACAAGGGAGACATGCAGGACTGTGGCAACTACAGAGGAATAAAGCTGATGAGCCACACAATGAAACTATGGGAAAGAAACTATGGGAAAGAGTAGTGGTAGCTAGACTGAGGGCAGAGGTGAACATTTGTGAGCAGCAGTATGGTTTCATGCCAAAAAAAAAAAAAAAAAAAGGGGTACGACCGATGCAGTATTTGCTTTGAGGATCTTGATTGAGAAGGACAGGGAAGGTCAGAAGGAGCTGCATTGTGTCTTTGTAGACCTGGAGTAAGCCTATGACAGGGTGCCCAGAGAGGAACTGTGGTTTTGTATGAGGAAGTCTGGAGTGGCGGAGAAGTATGTTAAAGTGGTGCAGGACATGTATGAGGACTGTAGGACAGTGGTGAGGTGTGCTGTAGGTGTGACGGAGGAGTTCAAGGTGGAGGTGGGACTACATCAGGGATCAGCTCTGAGCCGCTTCTTGTTCGCAATGGTAATGGACAGGATGACAGATGAGGTTAGACAGGAATCCCCATGGACTATGATGTTTGCAGATGACATAGTGATCTGTAGTGAGAGCAGGGAACAGGTGGAGGAGAAGCTAGAGGCATGGAGGTTTGCCCTGGAAAGGAGGGGAATGAAGGTTAGCCAAAGCAAGACGGAGTGAATGAGAGGGACCCAAGTGGAAGATAGAGGTTACAGGGAGAAGAGACCAAGAAGGTGGAGGAGTTTAAGTATTTAGGGTCAACAGTTCAGAGCAAAAAGTGAAGAAGCGTGTGCAGGAAGGCTGGAACGGGTGGAGAAAAGTGTCAGGTGTGATGTGTGATCGAAGAGTTTCAGCTAAAATGAAAGGAAAGGTTTATAAAACTGTGGTGAGACCAGCGATGTTGTTTGGTCTGGAGACAGTGCCACTGAGGAAAAGACAGGAGACAGAGCTGGAGGTGGCAGAGATGAAGATGCTGAACTTCTCTTTGGGAGTGACCAGGATGGATAGGATCAGGAATGAGTACACCAGAGGCACAGCACATGTTAGAGGCTTTGGTGATAAAGTCAGAGAGGCCAGACTGAGATGGTTTGGACATGTCCAGAAGAGAGATAGTAAGTATATTGGCAGAAGCATGCTGAGTTTCCAAATGCCAGGCAGAAGATCGAGAAGAAGACTAAAGAGGAGGTTTATGGATGTACTTAAAGAAGACATGAAGGTAGTTGGTGTGAGCGCAGAGGATGCAGAGGACAGGGTTAGATGGAGGCAACAGATTCGCTGTGGTGACCCCTGAAGGGAAAAGATGAATACTTATTGTTCCTTATCTTCTCTGCACACATGCACGTTACACAAACACCAAGAAAAGTAGCCTATGCTAAACAATTAACAATCGGGATTAGCATTAGCCCTGAATAAACTCGAATTACTTTGTGTACTTTTCCTGAAAATCACTTCATAGTCCAACATAATGAAAAATCCAATTTGATCACAATATTAATGCACTTAAATAGCGCTTTATCTTCATCATATGTTTACTAAGCCTGACGTATTCACTTGTCTCGTTCAAGCATATTGAGTTGTCGAAGCCTACAATGGCCATTGATGCAGCATACTGTACCGGTACCGCACACGCACAAAAAGGTTTGCCAAATAATCACGTTATGCTCCAAGATCCCGCTCTGTCACCGTATTTCCTTTCCGTCACATTCAAATCCACAACCGTCCGAAGTGAGTTTGTTCCTACCGCCAGCGTTCGTGGAAGTGTGAGTGAGGGGAAAAAAAAAAAAAAAAACTCTGCTTGTGGCGTGACCCGGAAGTCTTGCTCTGTTTATAACAGGAAGTAGATACGCCTTCCTGTTGCTGATGCGTCGGGACACCCGCCATCTTACATGTGTCTGGCGGGCGGCAATAAATGTATTAAAGCTCTTATTTATTTAGCGATTTTAACGCGGATTGTTTTGTTCCAAACATAAGACATGTAGTGATGTTAATTTTCTTCCTTTTCAGTCTAAACAGACCACAAACAAACCCTAAAAAGTATCTTAGTTAGTAGTGGTGAATCGGAGTCGGTCAGCAATAAGTGTCCATGCGGAATCAAATATTAGTTCCGGGTGTCCCGGCAACGTCCAGGTGCCACAAATATGTTTTTAAAAATTATTAAAATAGCTTCGACCATGCATTTTTGCGTCGACTACTTTTTTTGGTCGACTAAAATGACTTGGTCGACTTTTATTCCCAACCCTAGTGGTTTTGCGTTTGTTGTGATAGCCTTTTATTAATCAGCCGCCGAACACCCAAGCACCCTTCTCCCCCCACTGGGTTGCCAGCCCGCGAAAGTTGTTGACTTGTATGAACCGGTCCGTGGTAGAAAAAAGGTTGGGGATTACTGACTAAGACCACTTTGTCCTGCTTTTGAAATCAACAACTTGAGTTAGCTCAAGCCCCCTTCCCACTGAGTTACCAACATTCCCGAACGTTGTAAAAGTTGTTTCGTCAAAGTCAGACAGGGTTTGGAATTGGTCGGAATCAGGCCTGGACTGACTATCGGGCATACCGGAACGATGCTCGGTGGGCCGACTGTTTTGGGGCCAGTCAGCACCGGCCAAAATTCCGGCGCCGACTGGCCGATTGACCAGCCCCGCACCTAGCAGGCAAAGATGAGGGCTATTTATCCCCACACTAAGATCCCTCTGCCTGTCAGATTGAGGGGGCAGCCATTGTTCCACCTCTAAAGCCAATCAAAATGTAGTATGAGAGTGGTGCCAGGAAACCCGCTATTTTAAGGGCAACGAACGAGCTAGAACGGCGATGGAAAGAGAAGCTTTGTGCAAAAAAAAAAAAAAAAAAAAGGAAAGGAAAAAAAAAAAAAAAAAAGAGCATCAGTGTTGATGCAGCCAAATGTGCTAAAATATCTTAAATGTTTGCTGCTGGGGCCTCCACTTCGCTGCCACCAAGGCAGGTGGATGCCTGCGAGCAGCAAGAGATGATGGCTCAAGCTGCTCCTCAAGCAGAAGCCACGGGGCAGGTTTCAGAGGGACAGAATGATAAACAGACTTTTGAAAAAGTACACCTACCGCCACTGTCGGTAAGCAGATTTGGGCTATTCATGCCACCGGTGCCGTTTTTCCTATATTGAACAATCCACTCGACTCGAGGAGTTTCTTCTAACTTGCATGGTGTGAGTCACACCAGCTTGAAAGTAGAGCGTGCTGACCGGAAAAGCCCCTGCTTAGCCTCAGCGGCCGCCGGCTGGTGCCTCTTTGGAGGTTTGCTGAGTAAGGTTTTTTATCAACGTGCAAAATGACAAAATACAACAGAAATTTATAACGTGGAGGACTTCCGGTCTGAGCGGAGCCATGTTAGGACGTGTTTACGCGGAGCTCCTCACCAGAACTAGGCTGATGCCATAAGCAGCTATTAATGTCAGACATTTCGAGGCATATTGTGTTTTGAAATCACCGCGCTGCACAAGACTCCTTTTTTTTTTTTCACTCCACGCCGGCTGAAGTATGTCTAAAAAACTCCGGAAAGCAACGGAAGCAAAAGCTAGCTCTAGGGCTAGCCCAGAAGCTAGCGCTACACTTGCCTACATGCCCGACTCGAGTGGCCAGGAAGCGGTACTTCGAGCTATCTCTGAATTGAGGTCTGAGCTGCTTACCAAGGTGGAGACACAATCCGCTGAATTCCGGGACCAGGTTGATCAATTACGTGCCGAAATTAAGTCAGCCAGTGATAGCTCTAAAGCCAAGAATGAAGCCTTGGGAAAACGGGTAGTTGCTCTCGAGTTGGCGACAAACGACCAATTTGACGTCATCGCTTCTTTGGAGCGAGATATGGCGAATGTGCAGAAGGAACTTGCCGCTCAGAAGCACAAAACGAGGACTTGGAGGCGCGTTTACGCCGTAACAACCTCCGCATCATGGGAATAAAGGAGAAACGGGAGGATGACGAACGCTCGTCGGACTTTATAGCCCGGCTTTTGAAAGAAACGCTGGGCCTCGGCAAACTCTCGTTGCTGGACCGTGCACACCGGACGCTGCGGACGAGACCAAACGACGGGGTTCCGCCGCGAGCTTTTGTCATCAGATGTCATTATTTTCAAGAAAAGGAGGATATGCTGAAGAAAGCTTGGCAGATAAAACGCCTAACTACGCCAGATGGGGATAACATCCGTATTCAACCAGATTATATACAGGCGATGGCCAAACAGCGGGCGGAGTTCAACGAGGTGCGGGGCTTGTTGAGATCATCTGAGGGAATCCGTTATAGCTTGATGTACCCAGCGGTGCTGAAGATAACGACGACGGATGGCGTGTGCAAAAGTTTCCAAGACCCAAAGCAGGCCAAGGACTCCATCATGGAAAATCTGAAGTCTGTAGCCTGAGGAGTGCACAAGAAGCTTAAAGGGGGAAGAAAAGAATAATGGAAGAAGAAAATAAAAATAAATAAATAATAACCATGGAGCCACCATGAAGAAGTCTACATATTCCAGAAAGCCAATAGATTTTATGCATCAACTTTTTTTTTTTTCTTCTTTTTTCCTCCCCCCCCTTTCTCTTTTGCTGTGGCCGTTGGGACTTTCAAGACATATCGGGACCAGGACTTTGCATATTCCATGAGGCCTAAATATTCAGGAAACTCTGAGGATTTTTACTTTTTTTTCCCCCCTCTGTCTCGCTCTCCTCTTTCTCATTGGTCTTTTGACATTGAATCCCTGATTTTACTGGGAACATGTCTCTTCATATTGCGTCAGGGATCACTGAGGTCCCCCCCCCAACCCCCTTTCTTTTCTGCTGTGGCCGTTGGGACTTTCAAGACATATCGGGACCAGGACTTCGCATATTCCATGAGGCCTAAATATTCAGGAAACTCTGAGTATTTATTGATTTATTGTTTTTTTTTTTATTTTATTTATTTTTTTCTTAATAAATGGTATTATTATTACTACTACCGGTATTTTTTTTCTTTTTTTCCTCCTGGCCGGTGGGATGTTGTAGAGAAACTATTTAAGCACGTTAGCGGCCGAAAGGTGGAGGAGGTTTACGGAGATATATTGGCGACAATTTGAAACTATTGAAAGCACATATGAAACGTGGGATTATGACAAAATTTGGTCCGACTCACCTGTTTCCTGGTCACACATCTGCTTTGGGGACAAATTACTCTTTGAAGTGTAAATCCGTGCGTGCTATCGAGTCGCGCCGGGAGTGACGTCATGCAACCGAAAAATTCGCCCTTCGGAGGACTCGGCCTTGTGAATTTGGACACAGGCAGACTATTGCATTACATTTAAGTTTGTAGAAGTACGTCACTCCAAACCAACCCCTCAAAACAATCAACAGTCAACAATCAATAGTTCCATGGGGGAATTATGTCAACAAGCACCACAGCTTATTCTTGATTTATTTTGGGAAATGCAGTGACTTTAGTACAGTGAGACTTGTCCTGTGTGTGAGAATTTCAATGGCATCTGGTCTACTTTTAACAACTGAATATCAGAGCTAACAAAATTCTTCTTTTCAAATCCAGTCTTGGAGAAACATGCAGTCATTCTACGTAGCATACTAGCATTGTAGCACCTAATGGAGCTGTCAGGATGGAACTTACAACTATAGATACTGCGTATACACAAGTGAGATCGGCAAGTATCAAAAAAGATGCAGAATGCAGTATTTATTCGGAGAAGATGAACATGTGGACACAAGTATAAAACTAGGCACTCCCCCTTCTCATTTATAGAAATCCATAACACAATTCTGTTCTGATATGCCTTTTGAGCCTCTGTTCATAACGCTGGACGGTTTTTTCATTAGCCTTCCCGTTTAGCGATCAAGGATAGCCCATTTCAAGACGAGGAACAAGTCAAGGTGGCTGTCGATTGCGCTTGGGAACACCTGAATAAGGCCGCAAAACAATATGACTCAGCGGATTTTATAATGCACAAACTCGATTATTATTATTATTTAATCCTATCCAAATAACAAATATATAGTCACAAGTACTTAGCATTAAAGTGAGCGTTAGAAAGCCGTCAGCATCAGACTGACTCCGGGCTTTGAGCGTGAAGTTATAACCTCCCTGCTTGCAGCCATTTCTTTCCCTTTTCTTGGGCCCTTTCTTTGCGAATGCGATAATAAAAAACTTTTTTTTTTTTTTTTTTTTTATCAGGCCCCCGACACAATTTATGGCACAAGAATTAACCATTAAAAAAAAAAAAAAAAACATCTGCTTCTCTTAAACGTCCTCCAAATGTGCGAAACCATCGAACTCCATGCAAAATAGGGGTGGGACAAAAAAAACGATTCAACCGGATCATCGTTCGTCATGGGGAGCTAAACGACCGTATCGGTAGCAGATTCGTCAATCGATACAAAATCCGCCGGGAATCCTTAGATACATTGCTTGTAAATCTGTGGACCGGATATCGCGTGGCTGTGAATCGGTTGCGAGTGAGGCTTTATGGTTTTAAAAACAATAGCAAGAGTTCTGCGCCGTGCTCTACTTGTTTTGTTTACTTTTCAGTAGCATCACTATTCAAGCTACTTCAGTGTTTACAGACAGCTAGCAAAGTAGCGCTCAGAGACGCTTCATTTCCCGGATGTTGTAAACAATGCAAAGACTTTACGCACCGTTTTGGTGGGTTCCGCCCACCGTCAACGCCGGGCTCGCGACACCTCATGGGATAGTGTGCGCGTGCGCGCGCCACAACGAGTGACAACATGCAACTGGACACAGTTAGAAGAAGCCCGTGCCGTACATCTCGGTATTTCCCATGGCTTTCGAGTCCTCTCGGTGTACTTGTATGTCCAGGTGTTGGTACTGCTCGCGACCCAAAAGAATACAGTAACTCCCGTGACAATCCAATGCATGGATTCAAACTTCACAGGTATGTCCCACAGCCAACACACCAGCTAAGCTAAAAGCACACTGCAAGCATCAATGTACACAACTAGCATGAGCAACAGATAGGAGAACTGAGATGTAATTACGTCATCTAACGACAGCCCCCCCCCCCCCCAAAAAAAAAAAAAAAAAAAAAAAAACATGAACAGTAGTGATTCCGTGGTCATCATTGTGTCTCAGATTTAAAAAAAAAAAAGACGTCATATATTAACCAAAAATGAATGTGAAGCCAAAAGAAATACAAAAATTGTTGATAAAAAGGGAAGGGCACTTTTGGCAATATTTTTGGATATATTAAGTGGTTAAAATGTGTTTGATAGATTTATTGTTCTTTTAGGTGGCTTCATATTTCTTTTGGCTGGACGGTAGGTTTATTTCATGTCTTAAATTTATGTTTCTGAAATACTTCACACTGTGCACATATTCTGTTTAATTGTGTTGGTGTCTTTTTAAATGTTAAATATTTATATTTCAAATTAAATTATCAGCCTTTTGTTTTCCTGATCCTTATTTTGAATAGAAAAAAAAATCAATTATAACTGTCAATAACGACTAATAAATATTTAAACTGATACATTTTTTAGTCATATCGCCCAGCCCTTTGTTGCGGTCTATTTAAATACTTGATTCAATATATAAAATTATAGAAGACATTTTTGTTGTTGTTTTTTTAACACGTTTGAAGACAATGTAAAAATTTGTGGTGTTTTAAGATTAACATCTACAAGCAACAAATGTCACTATGTTTTGAATATTGAAATGAATCGTATCGAATAGAAAATTGTATTGTTCCCAAACTTATCGTTCCCACATTACAGAGTTTTGTCAGATATCAATATGTCTTGTGCTCAAGTAGCCTCTGGACGGGTAGCTGGTGTTTTGCTTCATATACGGGAAAATGGCAGTCTGTGCTCTTAATATTTTGGGGCGGATGGATACAAAATTTATAAATTGGAATACCAGAGGACTTAATCACCCAGTTAAGCGTACTAAAGTGTTTTCTCATTTATTAAAGCTACAAACAGACATAGCATTTTTGACCGAAACTCACTTACTCAACAAAGACCATGACAGACTGAAAAGAGGGGGCTTTTCTCAGGTATTTCATTCCATATTTAATGTTAGGAGCCATTTTA
This sequence comes from Festucalex cinctus, assembly GCF_051991245.1. Classification (NCBI taxonomy): domain Eukaryota; kingdom Metazoa; phylum Chordata; class Actinopteri; order Syngnathiformes; family Syngnathidae; genus Festucalex; species Festucalex cinctus. The sequence continues at coordinate 713,627 of NC_135418.1, forward strand.
ATTCATAGGGATGTACAGTTTATCCAAACAAACACAATGTTGGATAAAAATGGCCGTTTCGTTATTGTCCAAGGACGGCTGTTCAATGTGCCAGTAATACTTGCGTGCATTTTTATGCCCTCAATTGGGATAATGCAAATTTTTTTAGGGATTTTTTTCTCTAGTCTCCCAGAGTTGAACAGTCATCAGCTGATTCTGGGCGGGGACTTAAACTGTGTCCTGGATCCAGGTCTACATGTATGCCACTTAGTAAATCGGCTGAGATGATTAATACATTTCTTGAAGTATATGGGTTGGTCGATGTATGGAGGTATAGAAACCCAACTTCTAGACAATATTCTTTTTTTTTCCCCCAGTACACCAATCATACTCTAGGTTAGACTATTTCTTACTGGACAAGAAACTCCTACCCATGCTGAGGTCCAGTCAATATGAGGCTATTGTTATTTCAGATCATAGTCCAATGACAATGGTGCTTAGTTTTCCAAATAAAGAACCTACACAACGTATCTGGAGACTAAACCCACGGTATTTGTCGGACAAGGATTTCGTTAGTTTCTTGTCCTCTCAGGTTGACTTTTTCCTAGAAACTAATCAAACACCCGATACAAGTCAGTGTAATCTTTGGGAGACGATGAAGGTAAATTTACGTGGACAGATTATTTTCTATACTGTAGGTATGAATAGGAGACAGTCAGCACGTCGGGATGAGCTCATTTCGTTGATTAAGGATATTGATCAAAGAAATTCAGAGTCGCCGTCATCTGACCTCTGAAGGGAGAGAATAGGTTTGCAAGCAGAATTTGACATGTTATCATCTGGAATAGCCGAAGATCTTCACTCGAAAACTCGCCAGGAATTTTACGAACATGTGGAGCGTGCCAGCAAGCTGTTGTGTCATCAGTTGAGTCGATCCGAGGAATCCAGATTTATCACTGAGATTAGCACGCCTGATGAATCGACCACAGATCAAAGGGGCATAAACGAGCAATTTAGGCATTTTTATGAAGACCTTTATACTGCCGAAAACGGTGATAGTAAGAAGTTGGATGCGTTTTTTAATTGTTTGGACATACCAACGGTGAGTCACCAAGACAGGCTGGATCTGGATGGTAACATCTCGGCAACTGAAATTGAGTCGGCTATTAACTCTTTGCTGCAACAGTTTATTTTGTAACAATTAATAGTTTTGATGAATCTCACAAGGTAAGCTTTATGCTGTGTGGTAATACACGATTCGCCATTTCAATGGTGCAACCCCCTTCGATACCAGCCGTTTTCCTGGATTTTGACTGATCTTGCAAGGCCCACAGAATATTGAGTTCTAATGCTATTTAAACATGGGACATACCAAAAGAAAGATTAGACTCTTCTATCGACAGAAAAAAAAGTATATTTCTATCTTATACCGTTCTGTAGTTATCAGTGTTTGAATATGGCTAGGTTTTGTGAAAATTCCCATTTTTGACCAAGAAATGGGAGAAAAAAGGGCTTTTTGTAAAAACAGACATTTCAAGCACAACTTTGACTTTAACACTGCCATTTTTTCTTCTGTGACAGCTCAAACATCTAAATAATGTTTTCCTTCTATAAAACAACAAAAACAACATTACAAAAAGTGCTTTTAACAACAAAAATAACAGTTTGTTGAACATAAAGAACTATTGAACTAAAGAAGTTGAACTATGTACATAAGTCCCTGTCCGTGCATGTGGGATGTCTTTCGGCTGCCATGCGCTTCGCTGCCAGCTCCAGCCATCCCCACAACTTCTAGATGCACCACCTGTACATTGAAGAACCATAAACAATTGCAAATATTATATATTTTATTGCTGCAATATGAAGTATAGTAGGCTACTTTTATTCACCTTTTATTGCACCAAGAAAGGAAGGCCAAGCTCTCTGGCTGCTGGATGCGTCTGTAATTGATAAAAAAAAAAAATATATATATATATATATATATATATATATATGCAAAATTACCACAGGGTTCACAGTCGATCTGTTGTGGGGTTTTTTTTTTTGCTACATATTGACATTTTCCCACCTCTCACTAAAACTTTGACTACAACTAAAACAATAACAATACACAAGTCCGTCTAACAACCTAGCGATTCTGCACACGCACACACACACACACACACCCATATATTTGTCCACTACATTTACAAGATGCATGACTTGTACATGTATTATTAGTGTTACTGGCAACTTTATTCTATGGGAGGACAAATGATGCATATAACTGCCTTATGAGGACATTGGGGGTGACGTGTGAGCTACGAAGGGGAACTTAGCAAGTTAGCGGGCCCTACCTCCACATTCTGGAGCGGGGTTCGGAGAAGGCTCCCTGCTGCTTCATCTCCAATCTGAAGGCACACGCTCCTCTGAAAGGTCAGGATCCAAATCTGGCTTATACTCGTCATCCTCCAAGTCGGTGTGATTGTCGTGATGATCGATCGTCCTCCCGCTCTCCAGGTAGTCGTCCTTGCTTGACGCGGCCGGCGGAGCGTCGCTCAAAGGCTGCTCGACGCGTTTCTTCTACGTGAAACTTGATCGCCGCCATCATCCTTTGATGACGATGCTTTTACAGCCGAAAATAACTCATCTAGTGTTAGCCGTTTTGTTTTTCTGTCCATCGCTCGCACTCTTTCTTCCTCCGTGGCCTCCGCGTTACTCGAACTGGCCACCCCCTCCCACCGGCTGACATACACTTCCTGTTTTTTTTCTTCTACAACGTGATCCTTGCGTGATCGTGGCTGTCTTTTATAGTTGTTGCCACCCGCTGGCCGTTGTTAACGTTGCAGTCAAGCCTGATCCTTCGCTCAAAAGCTGCGTCAGACCCTAATCCTAATGTATACCCTAGGATAAAAAAAGCCTTATGACGTATATATACGTAATGTGTAGGCAGGGACAATGACTCTTATGACGTACATATACATCATATGTAGTAAGAGAGTTAAGCAAATGGAGAGCGGCAAAGTTTCGGAGCACGATGGCTTCCCAATTGAATTCTTTAAAAAGTTTTCGGCCAAACTAGTGCCTCTTTTAAAGGATGTGTTTGCTGAGGCACTTGACGTGGAACGCTTCCACTTACCATGACGCAGGCCATAATTTCTGTGCTTCTTAAGAAAGGGAAAGACCCCTTGAAACGTGAATCGTTCCGGCCTGTGAGCTTGCTTTGCTGTGACTACAAGATCTTAACCAAGGTTTTGGCTAACAGATTGGAGAAGGTGATGCAGACAGTAGTACACCTTGATCAAACTGGGTTTATTACTGGGAACAGATATTGTCTCTTTATGCAGATGATATGGTTCTCTATTTGTCGGACCCATCTGTCTCTGTTCCTAGGGCATTGGGAATTATTTCCTCCTTTGGTGAGATTTCAGGTTATAAGATTAACTATACGAAGTGTACTTTTTCCTATTAATGAAGCATCTTTACGGATGTCCTTTGAATCATATCCACTAATAGAAACCCGTGACACTTTTACATACCTGGGTGTTACAGTAACCCGTAAATACAGCGACTTATTTGTACAAAATTTTAAACCAGCTTTAGACAGGGAAAAGCAGGACTTGATTCAATGGTCAACACTTCCTATATCACTTGTAGGGATGTCACGATACAAGAAATTTAGTAGTCGATGCCGATACCACTGAAATTCCACGATTCTCGATGCCATTTCGATACCACGGTAAAAATAGAAAATAAGCAATAAATTCTGTACTTCAACATACACTCCTTTATCAGAAGTGAACAAACAATGATCCTGTGTGCTTAAACAGAACAATTGGCAAGTAGCTTTAAAGCATTAAATTAAAATACTGCGCATTAATGTATTAAACAATAGAGTGAACAATAAAATAAAAATACTGTGCATGTACTAGCTAAGTACAGTAATAGCACAAATAATGTATAGAGCTTACAACAATCTACTTTGCCATACTATTCAGAAGCCATTTGAAATTAGAGAGAGTCCTTATATGACATAAGGGGTACAAGTGTCTACAAAAATAAATAAATAAATAAATAAATAAATAAATTTAAAAAAAGAAAAAAAAAGAGAAATATTAAGCAAAGGTGTGTTTCTGTAAGAGGTGTTAATTTTTGGAATCATTTTGGTAATGACTTGAAAAGATGCAAGTCAATTGTTGAGTTTAAAAAAAATGTTGAAAAGTAAAGTTCAAGAGCATTATTGTAATGAAAATTGTATATGTGAGTATGAGGATGTATTATTGTGTATGCCTAAGAAATTCATGTACATACGCTACTGACTAATGTACGTATGTTAAAGTGTAATTGTCTACACGAGCAGGATTACACATTCTTTTATTATAATGTATTAATTTACTGTATTTAATAATGAAATAAGTTAAAGATACAAAGAATAAGGAGTAAGACTAGATACATTTTTAACTTCTTCCTCCTACTCCTTTGGACATGTAAACCATCACAAATAATTGCTATGAGTTTCTTCTTTAAATTATTATTTGCTACTTGTTTATGTTTATATGTTATGTTTATATGTTCAATAAACAAACAAACAAACAATAAGTACTAAACACTAAAATACTGTAAAATGAAAAATGCATCACGGAGCATGTAGCATTAAAAAAATAAAAATCTCATACTGTGCTTATTTACCAAACAGTTTATTGAAGTATGCACATATCTCCACTGATATACACTGGACAACTTAAGTATTTCCGAAACTCTGTTTGCAACAAAAGTCTTGAACCTTGATGTCTCATTCTTTATATATTTCAAAACAGAAGTGCTGTCCGTCCAAAACACTGAATCCTTTAAGTCCATCTGTAACTCTTTTCTCCAGAGCTTGTCCATCCTGCTAGCCAACACTGCTGCAGTCAACTCCATACGAGGAATTGTAACGGTTTTGAGAGGAGCCACCCGTGCCTTACCCATCACAAATGCACAGTAGGCCTTTCCGCTTATATTATGGAATAACACGTAAGTCACTGTCCCAAATCCTTCCTCACCCGCATCAGCAAAATGGTGAAGTTGCGCAGAGATGACATCACCGAAGTCCACAGGTTTAAGACATCTATTGACCTGCCAATGTTCTAGATTGTGGAGGTCTTTCAGCCAAGTCATCCATTGTTTGACTACAGAAGGGTTTAATAAATCATCCCATCCCAGATGTTTCCTGCAGAGATTTTGGAGGATTTTCTTGGCGGACAGGACAATAGGTGCAAGAAAACCAAGAGGATCATATATTGAACTGATGACAGAGAGGATACCTCTTCTTGTGAGTGGACGTTCTTTCAAGGTGATCTTGAATTTGAATGCGTCCGACTGCACGCACCACTGCACACCCAAAGCTCGCTCCACAGGTAAAACATCATTGTCCAAATCCAAGTCTTTCACTTCTTTGGCTCTTTCCTCCAAGGAAATTGCAGCAAGGACAGAACGGCTGCTACTGATCCACTTCATGAGTTTAAACCCACCTTTGGCACATAATTCTCTTAGTTCCTTGTAAAGGGATAAAGCTTCCTCTTCAGATGTAGTTGATACCAAACAGTCATCAACATAAAAATGATTTAAGAGAGTGTTAATTGCCATGGTAGTGAAATGATTCCGATTGTCCTCAGCACACTGACGAAGGGCAAAACAGGCACAGCTTGGAGACGATGTGGCACCAAACAAATGTGCCACCATCCTGTACTCAACCAGCTCCTGCTCACAATCTCCATCAGGCCACCATAAGAATCTCAGCAGGTCGCGGTCTTCAGCTGGTACTCGAACCTGATGAAACATAGCCTCTATGTCAGCCACAAGCACCACTGGTTCTTTGCGAAATCTTGTAAGAACACCAGTCAGTTGGCTTGTAAGATCTGGGCCTTGGAGGAGTTGAGAGTTCAAAGACGTCCCCTGGAACGTAGCACCGCAGTCAAAAACCACGCGCAGCTTTCCTTTTCTAGGGTGATACACACCGTGATGGGGTATATACCATACTTTTCCATCACAACGTGTCAACTGTTCTGGTCGTACTCTTTCTGCATATCCATTGTTTAACATTTCAGACATAAATGTCACATATTCCCAGCGAAAAGACGGATCTTTATGAAAGCGTTTTTTGAGACTCAATGCACGCTGTTCTGCAACTGTCTTATTGTTTGGCATTTCAAGGTAACCTTGTTTTACTGGCAAACCAATACTATAATGTCCATCAACAAGCTTAATTGAGTTCGTGACTGACTTTATGAATTGCTCGTCCTCTTTTGACAATCCATCATTCTCGTCAAATGAGTTTTCAGGGAAATCAATCTTTAATTGTTTTTGCCAAAGCTCGTCCAATCTTGCCACTGAGATGTGATTTACTATAATGTCAGGCTGTAAGCATTGATTCTTTATTTTGAAGTCTCCTCTGAGTGGTCCATTCACCGTCCAGCCAAGGATGGTCTTGATGGCGTATGGGCCACCATCTACTGCACGAACAACCTCCCAGGGCTCTAGTGCTTGAGGTGTGTTGGTGCCAATAAGGAGGTCCACTTCTGCGTCAACTTCTGGTATCTGTATATGCCTCAAATGTGGCCAACGTTGAAGATCTTCTGTTCTTGGAATGTTTCCTTGATGAACAGGCATGTCCGTTTGTGTGAAAATCTCCGGTAAATCAACAAAATTGTTGGAGTCCATACCAGCCACTTCCAAATTGGATAGCAGACAGCTGTTTACAACTTTCTCTTGTACCCATTGTCTAAGAAGAATTCCAAGCTTTCGTCCCGTGAGATTAAGTCGATTCATGAGACGCTCAGTACAAAATGAAGCAGTGCTTCCCGGATCCAAAAATGCATAAGTTATCAAAGTTCGGTTCCCCTTTTTGGATTTAACTTGCACCGGTAATATTGACAAGGCACAATCCTGATTACCGGCCCCAGTCAAGCCACTGGACTGGATTGACACCACAGCACCTTCCTTGCCATCTTCTAATCCACCATTGACCTGTGTTGAACTTGTTCGCTTTGTTTTGTGAATATGCAACAATGTAGGGTGCTTTTGATTGCATAGTCTGCACGTCAAACGTTTTTTTGCAATCTTTACTTCTGTGCCCAATTCCAAAACAACCAAAGCACATCCTGTTTTCCTTCAAAAAAGACATTTTTTCTTCTTGTGTCTTTTTGTCCAATAGAAGGCAATTATCCAAAGAATGTCCAGCTCCACAAAACAAACACGGCTTTATAGTAAAGTTCTCTTTTTTTATTTACAGGGTCCAATTTACTTTGTACAGGTGCTATTGTAGTGGCAAAACTACTTCCTCGAGGTTTTGTAGTCGTCCGAACTGTTGCAGCTTTAAACTCTCTTCTTCCAGTTCCTGGTGAATCTTGTATGTCTCCAAAAAGTGGGTCACTTGCAATTCTAACTTGCTTCTCAATGAATTCCACAATGTCATGAAAGGTCGCTCTGCGATGATGCGTTTCTTGCAAAGTGCAAACTGTACTTCTCCACTTATCTCTCAACTTATAGGGCAATTTTTTCACAATAGTTTGCATATTAGTAGGTACATTTAAATCACTCACAGAATTTCCCATTGAGTTACAGCATTCACGTAGCAATAAACTGTAAGCCTGCAATTCCTTGAGATTTTCCCCTTTTATCAAAGGCCATGACAGCACCTTTTCCATGTATGCAGAAGATACTTTAAATGGGTCTCCAAAATGTTCTTGTAGCAAAGCTTTTGCTTTAATGTATCCACGAGCAGGTGGTAGATGTTGGCAACTTCGAACCAAATCCTGAGACTGGCCTTTTGTATATTGCTCAAGGTAATACAAACAATCCTTGTGGCTGGGTGTCCTTTCCTCGATGTTGTGTTCAAATGCTCTAATAAAAGTTTGATATTGTAATGGATCTCCATCAAAAACTTGCAAATCTCTTTTAGGTAGAAGAAAAAGTGATTGCTGTTTGACTAGTGAAGATGTTATTTCGTTCTGCTTCTCTAGTACTGTAATCAAACGTTGATCAGGAGTTTTATCTGCTGTGGGTGCAACTATGTCACGCTGAATGGTGGAAATAGGCTCCTGTTGTGGTGGTAATACTGACAAACTAGCCCCAGGTGTAACAGAGAGAAACTTTGTTTGATGGCGTACTTTAGGTTTCACATCAGCACATTCAGTAGAAACAACATTCTGTGTCATCTTTATCCATGTTGGCTGAGTACTAGTAGTAACTTCAGGCAGAAAAGTTTCAGCATCTACATTTAGCTGCGCATTTCTATTACTTTTTAAATAAGAGTTCATTCCATCAGATTTATCCGAAAGCTGAGAACCTTCCGAAGCCTTTAACACATTCACTCTTGCCATAGACGCTGCCAATTCCATGTCCAAATCCAACGCCTCCATTTTTCTCCTTAATTGTTGCTCTTGTTCTTGTATGACATGCTTTTGCCTCAGTAATTTTTGACGAGCGATAAGAGCGGCAGTCTCGGCTTCTGCTCTTAATCGGGCTGAAGATGTACTGGACACAACAGACTTGGTCAAAACTGTACTACGTTTTTTGTGTGTTTTATTAGATACATTAGAGACACTGTCATTTGGTGCTATATCCACAGCAGAACTTTTCTGGTTCATCAGAGTTCTTAACATACATGCCATATTGTCATCAGTCTTGTTTTTCATATGGATGGATGGATGTTTGTCCAACAGCGCCCTCTGATGGTATATCACAAAACTTTGGCAACTCCAAAAGCCATTTATTTGCCTCTTCCATAAAAGCAGACTTATGCTCTTCAACACTGCTAAACCACATATTTTGTTTTTCTTGTTCATCATGGGGAACCATAGGAATAATGTCATCATGAAGCCTACTTGCCTCATTAAACAAACTAGACATACTTTCAAGACATGATTGAACCTTTTCAGCATTTTCAACATTTTTCATCAGTTCAGTCATTTGTCTTACTATGCCTTTAAGCATCTTTACTTTGGCTTTTCTTTCATCTTGAAGTTTTTCCAGCTTATATTCATATGCTTTAACTGTAAGCTTAGGCTGTCTCTTCCCATCCACTTCCTTAACATTTGAGCTGCCTTCATCCATTGTATTATCCACAAAATGTTCAAAGCTCACCAAAATGTCCACTTGTCTTCAACTTCTGACACAAAATCAGCCTTTTTTTCTTTTTATTTCTCTTTATTTATTTATTTATTTATTTATTTTTTAATTTCAATAAGTCTTTTCACCATTCCAGACATAAACCAAACTTGACTCCAAGTCCCAAACAAGCTGACAGTGCTGACAAGTCCACACACAAAAGATCCAATTGGTGACCAAAATAACTTTCATTCGGACGAAACGTTGAAGCCATACTCAGCGTTGCAGCAGATTCATGAATGAATGCGGACCAGGTTTCCAAATGCGTTCGCATCACTTCTCGTTTAGCGATCTCAAAACATCCTGGATTATCCGTAAATCAGCGCTTCAAACAATAGAAGTTGAATATTTTTGTTGACAAAATATTGCGGCGTCTGGTTGTTAATGACGCCACGGCAGGCTGAGTCATGGGGAGTTTAAACCTTGCTGACGCGCTATATCTTCTTATAGCTCAATGCAATCAACAATATGTACTTATCTCGCCAAACAAAGTACCTTCAATGGACGGCACTGCTCGTTCCTCCACTGGCTCGAAGCAATGTCCTCCTCATTGCAACCCACGGTTCCAAGTTGACTCTTGAGCTTATTCCATTGTCGATTATTTGCTGCGTTTCGCTCCGTTCTGATCCGTTCTGATGCGGTCAACAAAAAATTTCTTCCCCCGCTCACCCCACCAAGTGATCAATGACCAACCCCCACACCACAGGTGAGTCCACTTAATACCTAGACAGACCACTCCCACTGGTGAGTTGTGACACCGTCAATCATCGTGATAGTTAAAACGTGTGGAAAACAAACACACAAACACCCACACCCACACAGGAAGAAACCACCAAAAGGTACTATATGGCTCCTACACGTATTTTGGTCCTATGTATTATGTACAAGAACACACACACACACACACACACACACACACACACACACACACACACACACACACACACACACACACAAACAAAATAACGAATAACGTTTGATATATTATTTGAGGGTGTTTAGTGTTACTTTAGGTGATTCAGTAAATTAGCTGCCCGGCAACTTTACTTAACTTTATTATGCGGGACAGACGAGGCTGAACATAACGCTAACGCTAACGTTACTTCGCAAAGCAGCTCATTGAGTGTGGGGTCATCATACTAACGTTATTAGTTTAGATATGGACAACAATAATAAGACGGGAATTCAAATGCACTTGCCTTGAATTCTTTGTCCAAGTCTGGATGTCCATGTTTCGCTAAGTTGGATGTGTTCCCCTTTCGTCTGGAAACGGTTTCGGCATCTCAATCCCTGCGCATCAACCTCAAATCCAAAGTACTTCTATACGCGACTTTGGTGTTTTTTCTCCTCAACTAATTGAGGGTCCGCTGCAGTTGAAAGCGATGCAGATGTGCGGGCTACTGTCATGTTGCACGCATGTTACTCTACTTCCTTGTTATTGTAGCAGCGGCACGGTAGTCACGTGACGTCATTAGACGTAACGTGGTTGCCAGATATCACGCCCATATCAACCCAGTTTACATGATGTAAGTTTGTGTGAATGAGTGCGTGTGGGATTAAAAATAATAATAATAATAAAATAAATAAACACCCTCAAAACAACACAAAAGACGCGGCCAGATATGCCGCCTCGATACCAAACGGTACTTCGGGTATTGTAGAAAAGGCAGTACCGTCACATTTTCAGAATCTGGTAGGGTTAACTCTACATAATGACTATTATGCCTCGATTTTTAATTTTGTTCCATACAGTACCTGTCTTTATCCCCAAATCCTTTTTTAAAGAGTTGGACAAATATATATCTGTTTTTGTCTGGGACAAAACCATCCAGCGAATAAGGAAGTCATACCTTGAAAGGCCAAAAGAGGCAGGGGGCTTAGCATTACCTAATTTTATACAATACCAGTGGGCAGCTAACATTTACAAACTGAGATGCTGGGTGTCGTCATATTATGAAAGGGATGGGCCCATTTGGGTTGAAATGGAGGGACATTCTGCTCTTCCAGTGTCTTTACCATCTTTAGTTTGTGCACCACTGCCGCTTAGTAAGCAGCGTCTCACAAACAATCCTCTTGTAAGTGGCTCACTAAGAATATGGTCTCAATTTAGAACTCACTTTAAGAAGAAACAGGCTCTAACCTCTCTGCCAATCCTGGGTAATTGATTCAGCCTTCAAAATATGGTTTAGAAAGGGTCTGAAACGGGTTAGTGATGTTTTTAAAGAGGGAGTGTTCCTTTCTTTTGATCAGCTTGTTAACGAATATAATATTCCACGCTTACATTTATTCAGATATTGGTAATTACGTGCCATGGTATGGAAGTATTTCCCTTCTTTTCCGTCACTCTCGCCAAATGACTGGATAGACGGGTTTTGGGACGAAGGTCATAATGTTATATCAGTGAGTGGGTTGTATGAGTCTATCCAAAAAAAACACCTCTCCAACCCATGAAAACATGAAGGCAGCCTGGGAGGAAGAACTGGGGTTTGAACTCTCGAACGACTCTTGGAAAAAGGCGATCAAAAGAATACATGCAAGCTCAATTTGTATTAAGACATGGTCTCCTCCAATTTAGAGTGCTCCACAGGCTCCATCTGTCTAATAGTAAACTTGCCAGGATATATCCGGAGGTTGATCCTGCTTGTTGCCGATGCAGTCAAGCACCAGCTACCCTTTACCATATGTTTTGGGAATGCCCAAAGTTGACACAATTTTGGCCCTTGATTTTTGAAACTTTTTCATACATCTGTAATAATGATATTAGCCCTACTCCTGAAATTGCAATATTTGGGGTGGTCCCTGATCGAGTGACAATATCTGGTACACAATCTGATGCTATTGCCTTTTTGTCTCTATTGGCCAGACGACTAATTTTACTGAACTGGAAATCTGCTAAGCCCCCCACACATTATCGCTGGGTTGGTGACGCGATGACACATCTAAAGCTCGAAAAACTGAGATATTCGATTAGGAGATCAACTCAAAAGTTCTATAGGGTTTGGCAACCGTTTCTGAACTACTTTCACTCAGACTTTTCGTCTAGAAACACGGAAGAAGCTGTCTGATTAACGTGCTCACTGTGATGTTGGATTTTTTTTTTTCTTTCTTTATTATTGTTATTAGTATTATTTTTTACTGTGGTTGTATTTATGTGTGTTTATATTAGAAAAGCCAATAAAAACATTTGAAATAAGAAATTTATAATGTGATGGAGGTACTGCCACATAGCCTACAAAGTCTTTCGACATGGCGATTGATTTGTGTTACTTAATAACTTAATAAATTTTATTTTGATAAGCAATCGGCATTGCTCATCATGAGACATGAATGACATGTTGTAACTGCACCTCCCAAAAGTTTTTCAGCGTTGTAGTTAAATGTGTAGCTAACCTCTATCAAGTGACAAGTGAAAAAAATTGTAGTGAAATAAATAAATTTTTAATCTAAATATTCTGCGATTGGCTGGCAATCACTTCAGGGTGTACCCCGCCTACTGTCCATAGACAGCTGGGATAGGCTCCAGCACCCCCCACGACACTTGTGAGGAGCAAGCTGTTGTGTGCTGAGAGGTCCCAGAATGCAGACACAAATAAGATTTTCTCCATTTATTCACATCGAGACGCAGTACCCCCGACAGTCTTTAATAATCCAACAACGAACACATTTTCCAGACTGCACCCACAGACAGTGAATCGCTAAGGGCCAAAGACAGCATCACATAGGCCCAGACCTCACCCAAAGGACCAAAGGCTGACATCATGAACATCACGCACTGTGCAGAAACTTGTTACACCAGTACCGACGCAGAACAGGCACATTACAGAACTCTGGCGCAGGCCATGACAGTAAAAAAAGAACGTCTCCTGACGTTCTACAGTGTTTAAACGGAAACCCTCACCTGATCTCAGGTAAGAAAATAACACACATGTGACCTAAATCACAAGAGTAAGCGTATCATAATGCGTACACAAGCCCATGACAATAAGACGGTCGCAGAACTTAGGCAGCCGTCCGAAAACTATAGCGGGGAGAGCACGCTGGTTTAGCGCCGCTGGAAGCCGCTGGTTGAAACGCCGCGCTGGCTAAGCGCTGCCGGAGCTGAAGCAGGGGAAAAGTGACGCAGAGAAGAGCTGGCCGCTAGCCGAACGTGTCGTCCGAAACTATAGCGGGGGGCGCACGCCAGTTGAGTGCCGCCGGAAGCCACTGATCGAAATGCTGTCGTCCGCGCCACCGGACCAGAGAGAAGACGTGGAGAAGAGCTGGTCGCTGGTCGATCGCTGTTGTCGGAAACTGACAATATATCAAAAATCATAGATATCGTGTATCGTGATATTATCGATATTGTGAGCCAAATAGTATCGAACAGTATCGAATTGTGGTTTATCCGTATCGTCCCACCCCTAATCGAGACGCAGTACACCCGAACAGTCTTTAACTCTTTGACTGCCAAAAACGTTTAATAACGATAAGTAAGATCGCGATGTATGCCGCCATAAACGTTAAATGACATCAACTACATTTTTGATTTTTTTGTTTTTTTTTAATCACTGGGAAGTGGAACGTCTAAGTGGAGCGCTGCCTGGTCAATGGATTGTGGAATCAAAAACACTAACAATGGCCAGCAGATGGCAGCATTGAATCTCTTTTCAAGGGGCTGCCGGTGTACGGAATTACAATGAAACATGACGGACTCTGATGAAATTGGAATCAAATCAAACGTTTTCAAGGATGGCGTAAATGATCAAAGCCTTTGTCACATTAAACCTAATTTGCAGAGCGTCAGAAAACAAAAATATTCTGTGTCAAAGTGACTGTTATGGAGAATATGTATCCTCACAAAAAGCTTGTTTTCTCATCATTTCAATTTTTTTATGAGATTGTCAACACTTAACGATACTTAATGATCTAATATCGTAATATAGCCTACCCCTAGCTAAGAGGATATTTTTAGTATTAACACCAGTCATAATATTCAATAAAATACATTCAAACTTGTTTTTTTGGTTTTTTTGTCTCTTAGGAAGCCCTTGTTGCTCAGGTTTTGTTGCATGTTCGTTTTCACAAAGTAAGCAATGTGTGAAAATGTACATCTATTTAGTTGTTTTATTATAAACTAATTTGTATTACTTATTTGTAATTTGTAATTGACCTTACCGTGGCACGCCCCTCCCCGACCACATTATGCCCACTCGTACCTGGCTCCAACATTGTTCCGGCAAGATTAGCTAAACAGCATGGCACTGTAACAACAAAGTTGTCAGATCTTACTTGTAATTTGTCGGTCAGGTATTTTCAGGACGCCGATATTTCTCTTCGAAGCAAGCAAAGGGGGCTTTAAATTTTTTTAGTGAAGGATATCTTCACTCCCTCGCCGTTCAGTTTTGCCTAAAAACAAAGGGAAATACGCATCGTTGTCTGCTGCTGCAGATGTAAAGCCCAATTCACACTAAGTGTGGAACGGACGTGGTGCGTTTTCCGTACGGCGGCCGTACGGACGGCGCAAGGACTGCAATTCACACCGCATGCGTTGCGTGTCCGAAAATCTACTCCCGATAGACCATGAGATCACGTGGCGTTCACGCTGGCGAGTTGAGTTCACCTAATAACAACCGTGTATATAGAGTCCTATTTGTAAACAATAGCCACTCTTGCCTGTTTTCACATCGATATGCTTTTTGGACATTATTTCTGGGACTTCTACCATTCCATTTCCATGGGTAAGTACGTTTTGTGTTTAAATAGTGTCATTTTGTCGTGTTTAATTTATTCTGAGCTCATTTTTTGACTTAAATGTCCGACTGATGTCATGCTATGCAGCTAGTTAGCTTCCCTCCCCAAAGAACAAGTTCGCAAACGGTTTTATTTTGAAATATACCGTATTTACCTTCATGCGAGACGCTCGATTTCCAGTCCGGCTCGTGTAATTTCTTCAGCTTCATGAAAATCCGCATGCGGCGTCCAGAAGAAATAGAACGCTTGCGGAAACCTTCCACATCGCCGCAGTCGTTCCCCACCGCAGGCGCACCGCACCGAAGATGGTGTAAATTGACACGTAGACTTGAATGTGTTCTATCCTTGCAGCGTCCGTACGGCCGCCGTACGGAGAACGCACCGCATCCGTTCCGCAGTCAGTGTGAATTGGGCTTAAGGAAAAGACAGTCGCCTCACTCACTTCGACCGATTGTCTGCAAAACCCAAGTTTTTGGACATTATTCCTGTCAACCAAGGTAAGGGGCTCGAGACACGGTAGGCGACAAGCGACAGCTAATTACGTATCGTGTCGCCTCCGATGTCAAACTGCACACGGGAGGCGATGAGGTACTTGTCGCCGCACACGGGAAGCGACAACCAGTTGCGATGGCGGCGGCGACTGACGTCACCCTCTAGTGCGGCTTTTGACAACAGATTTGATTGGCTATTAAATTGGAGGGAATCATTGTAAACGGATGTTCCACTACATAGTTCGAGGATGAAGATTCACAATATATTACTGGACTAACTATTGTTGCTATGTGTCCTGTCCACATCATGGAAATCATTGCGTGAAGTATCATATAAAACTGGATGGTTGGACTGCTAAAATTAGATCCTCCCATTTTGCCATTTATCGCACTGTCTAGCATGCAATGCGTTCATTGGCTCGTCAATAATCTTCGCTGATTGGTTGAAGTCAACAAACAAATGTGGACGGTTAGCTACCCGGAGCTATCGTTAGCCTTTGGCTAAAATCAACAAGGGAGAACATTACCTTCGTGCAGACGTAGTAGTTTCTAGTAATTTTGGAGGCATTCGACTGGTCGTGTGTGTGGTCCTCCACAAAGTTTGATCCAGCACAGACATTTTTTGCAGTTATTTGAAGGTTTAGGGAAGGGAATAAACCGCACAGTGTCTCTCTCGTGTCTCCCTTACACAAGCCGTGACTACGGCGTTTAACAATGTTATTGATTTTTCTTGGCTTTGAACAAGCACGCAATGCACTGCCCGGCGCGGGATTGCTTTTGTTTGACCGCAGCAAACCGCACGTGTCGTCGCAGCAGACATGACGTCTTGCGTCTTGATTGGTTTACTAGGTTATGCGGGCATGGTTTGCGGTAAGGTCAATTCCATCAACATTCATCGTATCCTTTTCTTTTCGTATTCTTAAGGTTGTGCGTTGCCATGAGAAAAGAAGTATTTGGTTTTCTGTGTGTTGGATATTGATAAGATTTGAATGTTATTCGTTTATCAGCTATAACAATCACTCTAACAAGTGATTTATGAATAAATTCTGTCCCATTCATAAATTCACTCTGACGCTCATATACTACGGTGAGAAAGTGCTTGTGTTGAGGCGGAGCGCTCTCTGTTTGGCAAGTGCGGCTCTGTCTGTAGAAGCACATGCATTGAAATCATATTTCAAAAACAAAAATCAAAAGTTAGCTTCGAGACATGTTGAACATATTTTCTACTTTGTATTTCATGTTTTACAAGTGCTCAATGTGCCCCCGCCCACCACGGGCAGCACTGCAAGTCGGTGATATTCCTCCAAAATGCAGCAAGGTGTTGCCACGCGCGGTGCACGGGCATAAGGTGGAGGTTTAAAAAATCAATGGCAAAAAAATAAAGGTTTAAGCCATTTACATGTCAAAATGATGACATACCATGTACGCTGTGATAATGTAGCCGCGAGGGGGCACAAGCCACTGTCTTCTTGTGCCGGTCCCAAGCCCGGATAAATACAGAGGGTGGTATCAGGAAGGGCATCCGATGTAAAACTTTGGCCAAACCAAACATGCGAATCAAATATATTACTTCCATACCGGATCGGTCGTGGCCCGGGTTAACAACGCCCGCCATCGGTGCTGTTGACCTACAGGGTGCCGGTGGAAATTGGACTACTGTTGGTCGAAGAAGGAGAGGAGGAAGGTGCGTTCGTAGGAAGAAAGAGAAGAGGAACACCACTAGTCTAGGACTTAGGGTAGGGACTTTGAATGTTGGGAGTATGACAGGAAAAGGTAGGGAGCTGGTTGACATGATGCAGAGGAGGAAGGTGGACATACTGTGTGTTCAGGAGACCAGGTGGAAAGGGAGCAAAGCCAGAAGTTTAGGAGCTGGTTTCAAATTGTGTTTTCATGGTTTTAATAGGAAGAGAAATGGAGTAGGAGTTATCGTGAAGGAGGAGCTTGTTAAGAACGTCCTGGAGGTAAAAAGAGTGTAAGATAGGGTCATGAGCCTGAAGTTAGGAATCGAAGGCGTGATGATCAACGTTGTTAGTGGGTATGCGCCACAGGTAGGATGTGAGCTGGAGGAGAAGGAGAACTTTTGGTTGGAACTTGATGAAATGATGTAGAGCATCCCTAGAAGTGAGAGAGTTGTCATTGGCGCAGACTTCAATGGACATGTTGGTGCAGGAAACAGAGGAGATGAGGAGGTGATGGGCAGGTTTGGTATCCAGGAGAGGAACACAGAAGGACAGCTGGTGGTTGATTTTGCAAAAAGGATGGAAATGGCCGTCGCGAATACTTTCTTCCAGAAGAGGCAGGAACACAGGGTGACCTACAAGAGTGGAGGTAGAAGTACACAGGTTGGCAAGGCAAAGAGATAGAGATGGGAAGGACGTGCAGCAGGTTAGAGTAATAAAGGATAGGGATGGAAGAGTGTTGACAGATGCCAGCGGTGTGATGGGAAGATGGAAAGAGTACTTTGAAGAGTTGATGAATGAGGAAAATGAGGGAGAACGAAGAGTAGAAGGGGTGATTGTTGTGGACCAGGAAGTAGCAAAGATTAGTAACGATGAAGTGAGAAGGGCATTGAAGAGGATGAAGAGTGGAAAGGCACTCGGTCCTGATGGAGGTATGGAAGTGGAGGTATGGAAGTGTCTAGGAGAGGTAGCAGTAGAATTTCTGACTGGGTTGTTCAACAGATCTTAGATAGTGAGAACATGCCTGAGGAATGGAGGAGGAGTGTGCTGGTGCCCATTTTTAAGAACAAGGGAGACGTGCAGAATTGTGGCAACTACAGAGGAATAAAGCTGATGAGCCACACAATGAAACTATGGGAAAGAGTAGTGGAAGCTAGACTGAGGGCAGATGTGAACATTTGTGAGCAGCGGTATGGTTTCATGCCAAAAAAAAAAAAAAAAAAAAAAAAAAAGAGTACGACAGATACAGTATTTGCTTTGAGGATGTTGGTTGAGAAGTACAGAGAAGGTCAGAATGAGCTGCATTGTGTCTTTGTTGACCTGGAGAAAGCTGATGACAGGGTGCCCAGAGAGGAACTGTAACTGTAGTTTTGTATGAGGAAGTCTGGAGTGGCGGAGAAGTATGTTCAAGTGGTGCAGGACATGTATGAGGACTGTGAGACAGTGGTGAGGTGTGCTGTAGGTGTGATGGAGGAGTTCAAGGTGGAGGTGGGACTACATCAGGGATCAGCTCTGAGCCCCTTCTTGTTCGCAATGGTAATAATGGACAGGATCACAGATGAGGTTAGACAGGAATCCCCATGGACTATGATGTTTGCAGATGACATAGTGATCTGCAGTGAAAGCAGGGAACAGGTGGAAGAGAAGCTAGAGGCGTGGAGGTTTGCCCTGGAAAGGAGGGGAATGAAGGTTAGCCGTAGCAAGACGGTGTGAAGGAGAGGGACCCAAGTGGAAGAGTGAGGTTACAGGGAGAAGAGACCAAGAAGGTGGAGGAGTTTAAGTATTTAGGGTCAACAGTTCAGAGCAAAAAGTGAAGAAGAAGCGTGTGCAGGAAGGCTGGAACGGGTGGAGAAAAGTGTCAGGTGTGATGTGTGATCGAAGAGTTTCAGCTAAAATGAAAGGAAAGGTTTATAAAACTGTGGTGAGACCAGCGATGTTGTTTGGTCTGGAGACAGTGCCACTGAGGAAAAGACAGGAGGCAGAGCTGGAGGTGGCAGAGATGAAGATGCTGAGATTCTCTTTGGGAGTGACCAGGTTGGATAGGATCAGGAATGAGTACATCAGAGGGACAGCATGTTAGAAGCTTTGGAGATAAAGTCAGAGAGGCCAGACTTAGATGGTTTGGACATGTCCAGAGGAGAGATAGTGATTATATTGGAAGAAGGATGCTGAGTTTTCAAATGCCAGGCAGAAGATCGAGAGGAAGACCAAAGAGGAGGTTTATGGATGTAGTTAAAGAGGACATGAAGGTAGTTGGTGTGAGAGCAGAGGATGCAGAGGACAGAGTTAGATGGAGGCAACTGATTCGCTGTGGCGACCCCTGAAGGGAAAAGCCGAAAGAAGAAGAAGAAGACTATGTACGCTGTGATATTTGACTTTATTGTGCAGCGCGTAATTGCGATGACGTGGTGAGTATGGGACAAAACTGCCCTGCGTTTTGGGCTCATTTCCTGGTCTACATTGTGCTATAAAAATGCCAATGGTGTCGTCAAGTATTGACATCATTTGGATAGCACTCCTGCATCTCAGAGTGCATACATAGGCTATTCATCCTTCAGAAAGAAAGGGGGCAGTGGTGAAAACATTTGCGGGCACGCAGCCAACCCGTGTTAATGTGCGCAACCGGTCCGTTATGGTGGCATTTTGAATGAAAAGCGTGACTGATTGTCACTGAAATTTATGGATTCATGTGCTAATGATAGTCTGAAAATATTAGAACGAATCTTGCAGTGTTTTATTAATTGTTCATGTTGTGATGGCTCGACCTCGTTTGCCTGTAGCAAAACATTATGTCACTTTATGTCCAAAAAACACGACAGATCGTCCCCAAAATTTATACATGTACAGACATGTGATAATTGTATTCTGGAAATATTAGAATGAAACAGAAACTCGCAATATTTTAGATGATATTCAAAAGTGTTGCATTATTGTGTGAAGGCTGGAGGCCTTCACGCATATGTTATTCTACACGATTCCTGTTATTCTATTTTATTCCTCGCACTTTTTTGTACCGCTACTACTTCCACATTTTTCATCCGATTCACTCCGTTCCAATTTCAATCTATTCCCAGTATTCGTGCCAAGATCGCTTCCATTTTTCTTATTCCTACGATTCACGCCTTACCCACAATTCCTGATTTTGTACCTGATTTTTCCCCATTAATTCCTATCGGGAGATTCTTCATTTCACATTTACTTCCACATTTTTCATCCAATTCACTTCATTCCAACTTCATTATATTCCACCAATTCACGCCATGAGCTCTTCCAGCTTCTTCAGCTCCAAAATTCACAATTTCCGATTTCGTTGCCGATTTTGCCCACATTCTACATTTTCCATTTACTTCCACATTATTCATCCGATTGAATTTATTCCATCTTCAATATATTCCAGTAATTCACGCCATGAGGTATTCCAAATTATTCCACAGTTTTTCATTCAGCTTTCCAGCCTTCACACGCCATTTCCCTAGAAATGGCATTTTCTAGTTATTATTATTATTATTATTATTATTATTATTATCAGTAGTAGTAGTAGTAGTAGTAGTAGTAGTAGTAGTAGTCGTAGTCGTAGTAGTAGTAGTATCATTTGTATTATTTTATGAATGTGTGGCAGTGCTTCCATCTCAAATATTATAAAAAATATTGTATTTCATTCTAATATTTTTAGCTATGGTTAACATTAGGGGTGGGACGAAACCACGATTCAATACTGTGACGATATTTGGCTCACGATATCGATAATATCACAATGCTTTTTTTTTTTGCTATATTGTCAAAAAAAAAATAGCGATATATCACAATATGTGACTCAAAAAGCCAACAAATGCCCATAAAAACAAAAATGTCTAATTATGCATTTATTCAATGCCAAAATTATGTACAATGTACAAAGTTCTGCATAGTGCCTCACTGCCTCTGAGCCTTTTAACCGTAAACATTGTAAAGTGAGACAAAATAGAGTGCATAAACATTTATAACATAACACTGCACAACTGGACACATTATATCAATCTACCGTCAGTGTATTGATAATTTATTGCAACAGAGGGCGCAACAATATATTGTGATATCGATTTTTTTTCTCCCACCCCTAGTTAACATGTCTACACATACACTCATAAATTTTGGGGACAATCAGGTTTCATTCAGGACACCGTAATGCATGGACCGGTGGTTGGCCGTCGCACTGCAGTCACTTCTACAATTAAATGTATTTTCTTCCTTTCTTTCTCAAAGAAAGAATATGAAACCTGAGATGACGTGATATCGAAATTATGGCAAAGCTTGACGATACAATACTCATTTTTATAGCACACAGGAACTAAGTCCAAAACGAACAGGGCCGTGTTGTTTGCACGCATCACAGCGAAGAGTGATTGGACAGAAATGTCCAATAATTACATCTTAATGAAAAATAATAATTTTAATCTGTTGTGTGGGTCAATTTGACTCAAATTTTAGGTTAATTCGTGCATTGTTTCAAATGTCGCTGTGACATCGCAAACGTCGTAAATATGTCGCAAAATGACAGGGGCGAAAACCTCATATTTTGCAAATTCAACATTCGCAGCATTCAGCAAAGTTCACAGTTCAGTGGGATCGGGGCTTGACTAATATTTATCGCAACTGATTCTTATTCCTCACAAGGGTCGCGGGGGGTGCTGGAGCCTATCTCAGCTGGCTTTTGGGCAGTAGGCGGGATACACCCTGGACTGGTTGCCAGCCAATCGCAGAGCACATATTTCCTAATTGCTATACTAATTTGTATTACAATTATGACATTCCAATATTTGTCTATAACTTCAACGCACCATAAGTTGTTGCACACAAGCATCAGAGTAATCCTCTAGTTCAGGGGTGTCAAACTCAGGTTAGCTCAGGGGCCGCATGGATGAAAAATATATTACCAAGTGGGCCGCATCAGGAAAATAACGATATATAACATAAAAACGATTGCCGTCATTTATACGCAGATATTCGCTATTTGTGGGCCAGCCCTAAATTACGCAACTCAACTGTAATGGTATTGTTCCGAAAAATAACACAGTCACGGACGCAAATGGAACGCGGCAACATTTTGCCTGTATAAATTCTGGACGTGTTAAATCTACCTGTTTTGCATAAATATTGTTCCCAGAAAGCACTGTGTTGCGCAGTTAACTCATTCACTAACTCCTTTTTTCATTTCATTTTTCGCTGTTTTACTGGATTTTGGCTGATTTTGCAAGGCCCACAGAATAGTGTCCTATTGCTATCAAAACATGGAACCTACCAAAACGAAAGATTAGAGTCACTTCTTTAATTAATCAGTTAAAAAAAAAAAAAAAAGGTAATTTCTATCTCTTTCCATTTTGCAGCAATTGGCATTACAATCTAGCAAAGTTTCATCATTATTCACAAATCTGTTTAAAACTGTGGGGGAAAAGAGCTTTTTGCAACATGGCCCAGGTTGATCTCATACTCTGCTGCCACCTGCTGGCCGGTTTTGTACTAACTACCATTCCTTGAAGCATTCTCTTCAGTTCAGAGGCTGCATCAAAGCCTCCTATATGCTCTAGCATTAAAAAAAAAAAACATAAATACGTCTTTGGGAGCATGGTAATATTTAAAATAGAACATATTTATAGGTTTTTGGGAGTAAATGAGTTCATGACGTTATAAGGACGCTAATCCTTGTCATAGCTATTTGTGTTACCAGTAAGTGAATTTGTGTCGAATTTAACATGTTTATGTCGGTCTATGATTAAAATAATAATAATAATAATAATAATAACAATAATAATAATAATAATAATAATAATAATAATAATAATAATAATAAAACAAACCGGAACTTTTAAGTTGCGTGTAAAATAATGACATCCAGGAGGATTCCCCTGTACAAGTTGCATTGCTCATCTGAGGACTGCTTGTGAAATTACAAATTTATATGTTTTTTTTTTTTGTTTTTTTGTTTTTTTAACTTTACAAAATCATCTCGCAGGCTGAATTAAACCCCTTTGTGGGCGTGATCCAGCCCGTGGGCCGTATGTTTGACACCCATGCTGTAGTTTGTTTTCTTCACCAAAGCTGGACACACAAACACTCGTAGCAAACAATCATTTCAAGACATTTTTCTCAAAACAAAATGCTTAACACCTTCAGGACGGTAAGATTGAATGTTGCTTTTTAAAAAAAAAAAAACTGTATCGGCCTACTTCAAGCCAAAAACCAGCCCATGCCTACTAAATAGCAGTTCAAATATTCTCAAATTGATGATTTAATTGTCTTTTTTTTTAAATATTGTACATACATGTGGACTTGCCGTGGGTCTTCTCGCAGTTTGGGCAATGATATATGTCAATATCTGGGGCATCATCTTCATCCACACCAACACAACTGAAAACAAAACAACAAATTACTTCACTCTAAAAGTACATTATATGGTCAAGTTTTTCCTTGCCCTGCTGGCTTTTTGAATAATGGGATGTCACCAATCATTGTCACACTATGATGCTCTTTGAGACTCTTTTGTGAGTTAGCGCTATGAAAAAAAATGACTTTACTCTTGCATTTTCTGTAGGTTTTAACTCCTGTTTAGTTAAGGTTGGTAACAGACATAAACGCATGGGAAATAATCCCTCATGCACAATATTGCTTGTATGTATAGTGGAACCTCTACTTACGAACGTCTCTTCATACGAAATTTTCGAGTTACGAAACTCCTCAACGGGAAAATATTGCCTCTTGTTACGAAAGAAATTTCTAGATACGAAAGGTAAAAATACATTACCGAACGCAACATACTTTCGGCTATGGCTATTTCCTACCATAGGTACCTATGAACGTAAATACTAGATTTGTGCATCGTTCTGGCATCCCATTGGCTAAGAGGAACCTCTACCATAGGTATCTATGAGCGTATACTAGATCGGTGTTTGTGCATGTTTCTGGCATCCCATTGGCTAAGAGGAACCTCTACCATAGGTATGAGCGTATACTAGATCTGTTACGATGGGGGTGTGATGGACGGACCCAGAGGCGGAAAAAACAGGCAGGAAGTAGGATGACAGTAACTAGTGTAACTTTATTGATTGACTGAAACGTGGGGAGACCTGGCGTGACGAACTGGGGCAGAACTGGCATGACGAATGGGGGGAGAACTGGCATAACGAACCTGGACTGACTTATCGTGGACAGATGCGGAGACTTATCGTGGACAGATGCGGAGACTTGGCGTGGACTGGATGACTTGGCAGACTTGGCGTGGACTGGATGACTTGGCAGACTTGGCGTGGCGTGGCAGACTTGGCGTGGCGTGGCAGACTTGGCGTGGCGTGGCAGACTTGGTGTGGCGTGGCAGACTTGGCGTGGCAGACTTGGCGGACTTGGCGTGGCGTGGCAGACTTGGCGTGGCGTGGCAGACTTGGCGAACTTGGCGTGGCGTGGCAGACTTGGCGTGGCGTGGATGACTTGGCAGACTTGGCGTGGCGTGGATGACTTGGCAGACTTGGCATGGCGTGGATGGCTTGGCAGACTTGGCGTGGACTGGATGACTTGACAGACTTGGCGTGGACTGGATGACTTGGCAGACTTGGGAGACTTGACAGACGTGGCGTGGCGTGGCAGACTTGGCAGACTTGGCAAAAAGACAACACTGTGATGCAAACATGCAAACATTCAAAACAACATGCAAACATTCAATGCTCCCACACCCGCGTGAAACAAACGCCACTCCCTTATACCAACACAAATGAGACTAACAGGATACACCTGGGAGACACAGCCGGGAGGGGGAACCAATCAGCAACACACACCAGGAAGGGAAGACACAAGCAGGTGGACAAGGTTAACCATAACAAGACTGGGGAAAAAAAGACAGGAACACCAGACAACCAACACTCACCAAAATAAAACAAACACCCAAACAAACTGAAACGTGACAGTACCCCCCCACCAAGGGACGGCTCCCAGACGTCCCCAAAACAAAAACAAGCCAAAACGGGGAGGGCGGGGACGGGAATGGGAGCCAAACTCTGCCACTAATCAGGGTACGAATATGAGTCTACTTAGGGGCGAAAGACTGCCTTACAAAACTCCATGAAATCTGGATCGGTGGGCGGCCCAGGAGGCGGCATTATTGCGGGCTCAAGGGGTGAAAACAGGGGTGGCGCCGCCAAGGGCCGGTCCCCGCGGTGGGCCCGCCTTTTGCGCCGCCTGGCGCTGGGTCCCAGATCCGCCGCCGTGACTGTGCTGGCCGGGGCGGACCCCAGGCCCGGAGACTTTGACCGGGGCCGAGACGAGGAAGCTGGGGACTTGACCTGGGGCAGAGACGAGGAAGCTGGGGACTTGACCTGGGGAAGAGATGAGGATGCTGGGGACTTGACCTGGGGCAGAGACGAGGAAGCTGGGGACTTGACCTGGGGCAGAGACGAGGAAGCTGGGGACTTGACCTAGGGCAGAGGCGAGGAATCTGGAGAAGGCGGCAACTCTGCCGTGACGAGGGGACCTGAGATGCCAATTGGCCGCAACAAGGAGACCTGAGACGCCAGGGGCTGCATCGCCCCGGAACAGAGAGGCCAGGGGCTGCGTCGGCCAGGGACAGAGAGGCCGGGGCTGCGTCGGCCAGGGACAGAAAGGCCAGGGGCTTCAGCTGGAAAAGACGAAACGGCCAGGGGCGGCATTGGCACATGCGTTGCGGCCGGGGGCTGCAGCGGCACAGGCGTTGCGGCCGGGGGCTGCGGCGGCAGCGGCACAGACGTTGCGGCCTGGGGCTGCGGCGGCAGCGGCACAGGCGTTGCGGCCAGGGGCTGCGGCGGCAGGGGCTGCGGCGGCCGGGGGCTGCGGCGGCAGCGGCACAGGCGTTGCGGCGGGGGGCTGCGGCGGCAGCGGCACAGGCGTTGCGGCCGGGGGCGGCCGAGGCACAGGGACCAGGGCCTGAAGCCGGCGGGGCGCCGGGACGGGGTCCTGAAGCCGGCGGGGCGCCGGGACGGGGTCCTGAGGCCGGCGGGGCGCCAAAACGGGGTCCTGAGGCCGGCGGGGCACCAAAACTGGGACCTGAGGCCGGCAGGGGGCCAAAACGGGGTCTTGAGGCCGGCGGGGCGCCAAAACTGGGACCTGAGGCCGGCAGGGGGCCAAAACGGGGTCTTGAGGCCGGCGGGGCGCCGGGACGAGGTCGCATCGCGATATAAACCCATGGGAATTAAAACGTTTCCATGGTTTCCGCTCCTTGATTTATTTCAATTATAATTATTAGTGTCTTCTTAATAATTCGGCGTCAGTGCCGCGCATAACAATCCGCGCGATTATCCGTAAGGAGTGAATTTAACGTGTTTGACAGATTGACAGCTGGCGACACACGCACGGTTAACTTCCGGTGACGTAGCCATTCATTGACAAAGTTACGTTAGCTGCGTCTTGCTAACAACTTTGCTTGCCAAGTGCTACGATTTTAAAACTTGTGCAAGGTATTTAAACGCTCGTTTTAAGACACATTCTGTGTCACTTACGAGTGACGGAGTTGTTTTGTCTATGCGGTAAAGTTATAAAACTTTATTGATCGAACAAAAAGTACGACTCCTATACTACACACAAGAGCCTCGTTGCGTTTTAAACGCCGACGGCGTCCCCCTGTGGCTATTCACGGTACCGCAGTCGAGGAACTTTTACCAACAAAATTCAAACGCTTGATAACTTTAATTGTTGACTTACCAAAGAGTTTGTTTAAATAATTAACCACCATTTTCAAGTACTTAATTTTGTTTTAATTAAAAGCAACACTCATACAGTAGTGTATAGCTTTTCTCGTTGTATTAAACATGTTTACCCAATTTTTAGGCACTTTTGGAAACCTCAATTGAATTAAATGTAATTTTAATTTAATGTGACTGTCCTCAGTAGACTTTTGTTTCCTAAAACCTGTAACCTCAAATGTATGCTGTGGTTAATAGTAATTTAGCAGACTAAATTGCTTAAGACAACACTTTGTTGAGGGTTCTCAATTATTTAGTGCATTGCCATTTAAAATAATTGGTAACATAGTTGGATACCATCCTTTAATCTGTGCCTTAATAATTTTGGTAAAACATTTTGAATCAACTAATTGAGCCCAAAAAGCTAATCTTTAAGCATTTTCAGCATTGTCTAATTGGCTAACAATTAGTCCTTCCAAATTGAGTAAAGTGAGCTTACGCATATCTTTGATATCATAACGCTACTTTTAACCATGGATGCTTTGCAAAATGCCCTTGCGACCGTGACTAACAATCTCATTCCAGGCTATGCCGACGCGACAGCCAGCGCTAGCGCAGAGATTCTTGACACCAGCATTGCGCAACTCGTTTGCGACACTCAACAAGGATCGTTAACCCACGAAGATATGGCACAAATCCTCAGCCGACTAATGGTGAATTTAGTGGCTAGGTGGAAATTGAGTGACCATGAGCTTGAACAAGTGAAAAGCGTTCTGACAGCAGAACAGCAAATTCACGCCCAAGTTAGCAGTAAGCTAACCGAGTTGGAAGCATGGTTGCATGAATCTGACCACGTGAACTTGGGAAACCAAGTTACAAAATTGACACAGGAACTCAAAGTGAGTACACAAACTGCCCGCACGCATGAACAAAATTGGCATAATGCCACATCGGAAATTCGTGAGCTAAAAGAATGCATTGCAGAACTATCAAATCAGCACACTGAAGCCCATTGGATTGATCTCCAAACTGAGCGTGAATTTGACAAGTACTTGCTAGCTCTCGCGAATGATGAAATTGCGGAATTAACTCAAAAGATTAGACTTTTGAAAATTGAACGCACTGAAGGAAAAAGGCAGACGTTTCGTTTGAAATCTCAGTTGATGGCAATGGAAGAAAAACTCGATTGCAGCATCCATCCTTCAACACTGGCCGGGATGACGAGTCATCCCATGCTGAACCGAAATTACAGCAAGTCCCACAAGGTAACACCAGGTGTCCATTGACGCCGTCCCAAACCACTGCTTTGGAGGTCCCCGTTCAGGACCTGTCTCAGGTGAACTCTCCTTTGCATTTTGATCCACTTGTGGTGCACGCACCTGTTCCTTCTTCAGACGCTGCCACGTTGTCTGATGTGCAGCAGACTTCTGCTGCAAATCTTGGACCTGCTTCTCAGCCACCTGTGCCACTTCCGGTTCCCACTCGCTCCATGGCAAGCACTTCTCCAATTGCCGCTCAACACACACGGGGGCCCCCTCCCTCTGCAGTGTCACTGAGAGGAGCAAGCTCACCTGTCTCTGTGTTTCCACCAAGTAGCACACTTCCGGTTTCGGTACCCCATCTAGGCGCCACGCCTTCTTGTGTGTCTCCAGTTGCTGCCAACCTTCCTTCCCCTGCTCAACAAGCAGATGCTTCTTCACCTCATCATGTGGCGACCCCAGGCATGTCTACAAAAGAGTTAGACACGATTGCCAAGCACATTCAGAAATTTCAGCCAAAACAAGATTGCTCTGATAACACTTCTGTGTACCTCAAAGACCTTGATTTTCATTTGAGGAGATTCCCACAGGCAACAACGGAAGACAAGATTTACCTCATGAAATTGACGTCAACTCGAGAAGTAAGTGATTGGATTGACCGCCAGCCGATCCACATCTTGAATGATTATCGAGCACTGTGTCACGCATTGTCTCGTGAATTTGATGGCCCAGTATCAGCAATGAGCTTTCTTGCTGCCTGGTCAGTAAAACAAGGCCGAAAGGAATCACCCAGCCTGTATTATCGTCGCCTGCGCAAGGCATACTTTGGGCATCGTAACGAACCCAACATGGAAGAACAGGTAGAATTCAAAACACTCTTTCTGAACAACCTCCACCCAAACACAAGCCGCCTCTTGGGCGTGACAACTTGTCCTCGCACGCTAAGTAGTCTAGAGCTACGTGAACTTGCATCCAAGGCCTTTGTGTTTTTACGCGAAAACGCTGCTAAATCAGTGGAATCCTCTGTTTACCATGTTGCAGGTGATTCAGACAAAGTCGAACGACAGTCCGAATCACAGCAAATCGACGATGACATCGCCGCTTCCCCATCAAATCCTGCACAACGGCCTCAAAATGGTTCTCATCAGAAGCACCAGTACGGCCGCAGTGCACCTGCGCGGTTGAGTCATAGCTCCAGCCGTGGTTGTGAACGGGAGAAACCCTTTGCGAAAACAAAACCTTGCAAAAAGAAACCTCCCCGCACAAATAGTCCTCAGGAGCCCCCATCCACGTCAGGTGATTCCTCAATTGACAGCAACATCTGGACAAAAGTTCTTGATGGGCTGCGCAAATTGTCCAACGACAGTCAGCCGACAGCCATCAATGAGCCAGAGGTGTCGGACAACACCGTTCTTTCAGTCCAACTGGATCCAGCACCTTCTTTGCCTTCTGCCAGTGCACCTATTACCGAGTCGAATCAACCATTCAAACAGCTCTTAGGTAACCTCAAGATTAAAGTTCTATTTGAGGACGACACTTGAACAAACATTAGACTATGACGCTTTGGTTGATCCTGGCGCTGACATTACAGTAATGTCCAACACGCTCTTCAACCAACTTCAAGCCATGCTGAAGAACAGTGGCCGGATGCTCTGCCTCAAGCACTGCTCATTGGAGATCGGTGCATTTTCACTTACTAACACCCATCTGGACTCCATGGCAGCGTTACACTGGACGATTGGACCACACAAATTGGTCCACCCTGTGTACGTGTCTGCTGTGGAATCAGTCCCGCTCCTCATTGGTCAAGATCTGCTGGGCCGCTTCAAGCCCCTGATAGATTACGACCGACGTAAAATCTGGTCACAGGTGCGGCAGCCTCTGCCAGCAGCACCGCTTACCAAAACTGCCAATTGTTATGCGGTAAGCCTGACAGAGCCTTCTTGTGAACCTGTTCTGAGTGTACAAAACTCACACAAGGACTCTCACCCAGCTCAAGGGGGGACCATGCCTGTTGTCTCCGAGATGCCCTCAAGAGGTCACCTTCGCAACACCAGCTCTCCCCTCGGCCAAGTTGAACATCCCACTCAGGGTGTGCAACTCTGCCACCTTACGGAACGCGACTTGGATTGCACCTCTGAGCCACGCATGACACAAATTGAGGCCGTTGTCCTCACTTTTGAAGCAAACCATTCAGCTTCACCGCGGACTTTGAACTTGAAATCGCACTTGAAATTGTCATCGAACAACCCAAACAACACAGTGGTTGCTCTTTGCAATCTGCTTGGCGCGTTGTGCCTATTTCTGAGCAAGTTGTTACCAACCCTGCCCACCCTTGCAATGCAGATGGTGCGCGCCACTGCCCTGCCATTCACTGCCCCCGCTTTCGCGCGTGCAGTACTTCTTTTGGGCCACACGTTGTCAGCCTTTGTGCTCAACAACACTTATCTGATTTCAATGAACTTGCAGTCCATTGTTTTTCTCTTGCTTTTGCTCACCGCCGCCGCGTGCCTTCCTCGTTCGCCTGTCGACGGCTCACCTGTTCATGCCAAGACATTCGCTTTTGGTGGTCACCTTTTGCTTCCTCTCATGGGCTTTCTTCTTGCTCCTCCGTGGACCGCACATCTCTGCCGTTCGTGGCTCCACGTAGCCGAAGGGGGGGTCATGACATCATACGCCCATGACATGACACATAGCTGTCAAAGGGAGGTCATCACAACAGGACTGGACCAGCCAATCAGGTCCAACCTCCATGACCTCACTTCCTTGGTTACAATTGAGGGACAAACCTCGCCCATCTTTGTTGACCATCATCAGCAGGTCCAAGATACACCTGTGATTCTTCCTGTGGGTCATCCACAAGATGACTTGGAGCTTTCGGCTCCCACACATCAGGCACCTAGAGGTGCATTTGCCTTTCCAACTGATGCAGGATCCAAACGGTCCCTTTCCAAACAGTGGTTTCAGACACCCTGGCGCCTAATGGCCAACACATTTTTGCTGCTGTTGTGTATGACTGCGCTAATGACATATTTAAAATGGCTAGCGCTAAATCTAACTGCCGCAACGCCATTGAATAGCCAATTCAAGTTGCGCTTCACCCATTCGCACACCCGCACTCATACTTATGACACAATGTGCATAAACAAACATCCTAGAAAGTGTACAGTGACTCAAATGAACTTCAGCAGACTCCCCAAACGACTAAAGCGATTGGTAAGAAATGTGCTTTTAGCTACTGCTTTTATTAGCTTCTTATTTAAAATAAGAACCTTAACTGTTAAGGCTGTTAGTCCAAACACCGTTAACTTGAAAATGGCGAAACACGCGAGTCACGACCGAGATTCCTTGTGCCTAACAACGCGTAGCAAACAAATTACCAATCTACCGTCTCCCGACAAAACAACCAAAAGGACTACGCTAGTCCTCAATCTGCCTAGCATCACGCTAAGCTGAACCAAACTAACCACAAGACTTTGTTTCTTCTTGGTGTCCCAACCTGAGACTTGACATGCTGCACTAATCTGTTTGATACATCAACAGCTCAGTTGTAAGAATGCCTTCTCGGCCTGCATGCTCCCTGAATACAGCTTCCTTTTGCCCTAGAAAGACCTAAAGTCATAGTAAGAACCGAAAGTGTCCCCTTTCAGTCACATTGACATGACATTCCGACACAGGCCTCTAGACAACTATTGGACTTCTATTTTTCACTCTCGTGTTGTTCTCCTGTTGCGTCTGTTACTTTCCCCTTCCACTCTATACACGACACGTAGTGTAGACCTAGAGTGAAAGGTAACATCATCGCCAACTGCCGAGTCTAGCTTTAGCAAAGGGAGGGGAGGGGTGGGGTTTGCACCAACTTTGTACTCTGGTAACTGCATTGTTGTGCTTCACCTGTCCACCTGCCGATGCCACGTCTAGAAGTGCCGACCGAAACGTTCTGTCGAAGAACGTTTCCATCGCCAAAGGGAGGATCTGTAACGATTATCGGCCGGTTGTAACTTTTTGCAACCTCAGTTCCAAAGGAATTCCACTCTTGTGGCCTGGACATGCCACCGTGGGGGGTGGGGAGGACAAGAACATCCCCCACAAACAGCCACACATGTTCTGACTGACACGCGCACACGCACACACACACACACGTCAGAACAGTAAAAGCCTTCTTAGAAACTTGACTTTCTTATTTTGCAACAGAACAATGAATTATGAAATGTTATGTTTGCCATTTGTGAAATGTTGACTCCATGAAATGTCATGAAAATGTTCCATTGCAGTGGCAGATTCTCCACTAAACTTTCATGTGTATGCACGTTTTAACAATGTAAGCTAGGTAACATTTCATTTGAGGTATTCAATTGTACGTGTTGCATTGGTTGAATTCTGACCTTAGAATCTCAACACACATGGGATCCAGATTCAATCTGATTAGTCTACCAAAACCCTCCCCCAGCTGGTAACTTTCCACTTTGGTCTCACCAGACCCCTGGTGTGGAGGCCGCCGCCCTCCCAATTTAAAAGCACGCTCCCTGCGTGCTGCTCTCTCTCTCTTCGCTGCTCTTTGGCTCCGCTCTTTTCGCTGCTTCTCTTTCCGGGTCTCCATCGGCGTGGTTGCCAGACAAAGGGCTAGCCCAGCTAGCTTAACCTCCAGCACACGGCAACGCACAGAAGCCATCGCGTGTAGCGACAGGCACAGCGAAACACGCTGCTTTTAGTCCCTGCAAAGGCTCAACGGATGGTGCTTTTCCCAAGCACCGAGGCCTCAACCAAGCCAGCCAGCAAGTTGACCCCGTGACGCTCAGTTGGCCAGCCGCACGACCTGTCTCTCCCTCTCCTGAACTGAACCTTCTCCATTCTATCTTCAAACGGGCTTGGCAAGTCTCCATCCAGGGTCCTGCTTCTCAGACCAACCCCATCTATAAGTGCAACTGCAGGCCTTCGCCAGATTACAAATTGGTGCAAACTAGGTTGATTGTGGGTCCCATGTTGGGTTGATTTAAGAAATCCATCACCTTGGTTAAGACAGTTTCTCTTTTCTTCTTTTCTTCTCCTTTGATTATTTTTAGTATTTTAGTTCTCGTTTCATTTCCTATCATAGTAGTTAGTTTTGCTTCTTTAAATTCTAAGTAGATTATCCCACCTAGGTTAGAGAATAAACGTGCACAAAACTCAACCCCTGGTTTACTGTGTGTGTGTTTTATCAATTTATAGTGACCTCTAAGCTGAACAAAGAACTCACAAAATTGTAGTAAGGGCACAACCTTCATTTTAATGACTGATTCAACGAGGTTCTCATCTGTTATCCTGATAAAATTATCAAAAAGAGATGTGGTGCTCCGCAGGCAAGCTCAACTTAATTTAAATATTAAGTTTGAGTCTCCTTCAATTAATGAGCCAATTGATTATCAATTTAATAATTAACAATTATTGATTTAATAATTAATTGGACCGATTTCCCTTACAAGGTGTTCCGATGAAAATGTATGATAAATGTATGAACTAACGGCCAACGAATTTGTGCAAAAATTCAAACAATTGGTGATTAATGAAGGCACAGTAAGTTTTTAATTGCGACGAGACGGGCCTTTTTTTTTTCTTTTTTTTTAATGCCTCGCCATACCGGAAGTTTCCATGAAGTTTCAGAATTTGTTTAAAAGAATCGCCCAGAAAAAGTGTTCACCAGTCGGGCGTTTGCTCACTAAGATGATGTTTGCATTGGACATTAACGAAGGATTGTTTATAAAAAAAAATAAAAAAAAATTAAAAAAAAAATCCCAAAAAAAACAAACAAAAAAAAACATCCAAAAAAAAAAAAAAAAAAAAAAAAAACACTTCTGAGAGAGGAGAACATGAACCAGAGGGCAAAAAACGATGAGGACAGCAGTTAAAAAGGTAAATGACCATCATTTTTATTCTATGTTATTTACATTATGCACAACTCTCATTTATTGTGCAATAATCTAATTTTAACATGTATTTGTTACATGTTTTGATGCATTTTTATGCTTTATAAAACATTTATGTCTGAAATTTGGGAGGCTTGGAACGGATTAGGGCATTTACATAGAAAATGCGTCTCTACTTACAAATTTCTCTACTTAAGAACTTTCTTCCGGAACCAATTAATTTCATGCGTAGAGGTACCACTGTATTATCTGTGCAATAACATAGCTTGCAAACAAAATGGCTTCTCGTCCATTAAATGCTAGCTAAGAAACACCACAAATTTCAACATTTTCAGAAAACATTTTGGATATTTCATGAGTTTTTGTTGGGGATGCAACGCTTCACTCAAGCCCCGATTCAATTCGATTTTCAGTTGCCGATCTCATTCAGTTCTATTTTTTAAACAAAAAGGCATTTTGTTACCGAAATGTTTTTATTTAACACCTGCAATTTGTCCTTGTTACAAACAGCAACTTTTTGTAACTTTACAAAAAAAAAAAAAAGTAATTTACGTAAGCTGATCCATAGTGCATATGCAGCCGCAAACAAAATGGCTTCTCGTCCATTAAATGCTAGCTAAGAAACACCACAAATTTCAACATTTTCAGAAAACATCTTGGATATTTCATGAGTTTTTGTTAGGGATGCAACGCTTCACTCAAGCCCCGATTCAATTCAATTTTCAGTTGCCGATCTCATTCAGTTCTATTTTTTAAACAAAAAGGCATTTTGTTACCGAAATGTTTTTATTTAACACCTGCAATTAGTCCTTGTTACAAACAGCAACTTTTTGTAACTTAACAAAAAAAAGTAATTTATGCAAGCTGATCCATAGTACATATGCAGACGGTGTAATAATAAAGAGAACTATTTCACCCCCCCCACCCCCACCCCCCCCACAAAATTCTATTTGTTTTGCTTGTTAGTTTAAAACTATACAGTACTACAATATGTGTACAAAGTAAAATAATGATAATAATAATATCAATCGATCCATTTTCTTGACCGCTTATTCCTCACAAGGGTCGCAGGGGGTGTTGGAGCCTATCTCAGCTGGCTCTGGGCAGTAGGCATTGTACACCCTGGACGACTGGTTACCAACCAATCTCAGATAGTAGTAGTAATATTAATAATAATAATAATAATAATAATAATAATAATATACAAAAAAATCTGTGTACATCAAAGCGATGACGTTGGAGATGCTTGTTCATGTTGCTCGTGTTTCCTTTAACCAATTTTGGACAGGAACGAATTGCCGCGGGATCTTATAACTTTTACCACATAAAAGTGGTAAAAAGCAGTTCTATTTCGTCACTCTCAACCGCCAGAAGGCGGTGCTTAAAAGCACGGAAATCCCCCACGTGCATGCGTCACTCGAGTAATAATCCCAAAAAAGGGACATGTACACCATAGTTCCGGATGACATCATCCCCATGTATAAAATGGGACGGTAACCGGAACACAGCCTCTTGAACCTTCTCGCTGCGGTTCACTCACCGCTGTTCTCGCCCGTCGCTGGTGGCTTTAATTGTGATCAGAGGCGGGTAGAGTAGCCAAAAATTGTACTCAAGTAAGAGTAGCGTTACTTCAAAATAATATTACTTAAGTAAAAGTAAAAAGTAGTCATTAAAAAATTTACTCTAGTAGAAGTAAAAAAGTATTTGCTGAAAAGAATACTCGAGTACTGAGTAACTGCTTGAACATTGTCTGATTTATTTTTTAAAAACAATGTAATCACACAGACGGGGTGAACCCTCTGTTGACACAAAAAATATTATTGTTATTCCGCACGGCGTGTAAGGTAAACATGCTAATTATATGAGGCCATGGGTGTTCGGCTTCGTCCTCTCCCGTTGCTATGTTCCAAACGCCGCCTGTGGGCATTGTTACGTCTGATTGGTAGAATGTTAAGGGAAGGAGGCGTCATGTGATTATTGTTGCTACGTCTGATTGGTGAAACACAGTCATGTGGCAGAACCGCTGTTGGCGTCTCTGGTAAAGATAATGAACAAAAAAAGGGAGCAAAAAAATAAGTAACGACTTTATTGTAGCCAAATATAGCGGAGTAAGAGTAGCGATCCTTCTTCACACATCTACTCAAGTAAAAGTAAAAAGTATTGTGTGGGAAAACTACACTTAGAAGTACATTTAAAAAAAAAAAAAAGTTACTCAAGTACATGTAACGAAGTAAATGTAACTCATTACTACCCACCTCTGCTTGTGATCTTGTCAATCGGGGCTGCGGGTGTCCGCCCCCCTTGGCTGAGACGGCAATATGTGATTGTTTTTTTTTTTGATGGACTCGGGAGATTCCTTCCCTTTCATCAGAATTTCGGCGCCTCATGGATAAGGGGCTCAACCCTCTTCTGGTTTGCGGTATCGTAACCGATGCTTTCGCTACCGTGATTGCCTTTAACTGTCTTGAAGAGAACTTGCCAGGGAAGGTAAAGTCTTTTCGTATCCTCTCCTAAATTGCTACGCTACGCTACTTATTCGGCGGCTGGCCGTGGAGCGACAGCTGCCTTGATGTTTGCTAGCTATGGCATTGTTTATCATGCACTCTGCTAGCTTATGCCGGCACAGACTGTGTTGGTGCGTACGTTGTGTCATCAACCGTTGCCATCTTGCCGGTGATTGTTTTGATTTGCAGTAGCTGAGGGTTACTATCGTGCCCCGACACGCGCCTAGTTTGCAGTGTCGCACCCGATGCTGTCGCTACCGTTGTGTAATTGTGAGACGTATGGATAACCTCCTGCCACAGTTACAGGATTTTGCCACATTCACCACCTCATTGATGTACAGCTTCAAGTCGTTTTGTATGCTACGGGCTGGCGGTGGTACGAATGATCGTACCCTCTCCTAGCTTGTATTGTCTCACTACTTTAGCTTTGATGTGCTTGGCTAGCCAGGGTACCGTTTGTCATAGCAACTGCTAGCTTATGACGGCACAAACGTCCATTTACGTGTCGCTTTGATTACTGTGTGATGTGCTTCGCCTCGCTGACGAAATCGTCCACCATCAATGTGCCTAGCTTCATTTTATTTCGTTAATGACCCGAAAATAGCAGCATGTTGACTTGACACGCACTCACTGCACATCGATTGGTGGCTGCTATGGCTGGCGTTATGGAGGCCGCCGCCGTGGAGTCTCCTTTGTAGATGGAATGAGCTGCTGTCCTAGTGGGAGCGGCGTAGTCCCACTGCTGCGGCCACTCGTTTACCGGCGGCGGCTGTTGACGGTTACATAGCGCCTTCAGCCGGTTGCTGTGCCAGGGGGCGGTCATCGGCGGGGGGGTCATTGGTTCCCAAACCCCCGCAAGCCAGTCAAAGTACTGGTCTGCTTCTCCTGCCCCAGCCCATCAAAGTGAAGGACATCAGCTGCCTTGAGGATGTTTGCTAGCCGGGATATTGATTGCCATACCAACTGCTAGCTTAGGACGGCACAAACGACCACATGCATGTTTGTTTGATTGCTTTGTGGTTTTGTTTAGTTCTACTTGTAAAGTGGGTAGGTGCGAGGCTAGGTACGGCCTCCATCTCCCACATGGGGTCTGCCGCTCTTCACACCAAGTCTGGCGCGCTCCATGCGCGGAGCTTAGGTTCCAACTGTCAACTTATGACGGCACAAACGACCACATACATGGTTATTTGATTGCTTTGTGGTTTCGTTTTGTCTATGTGTAAAGTGGCTGGGTGCGAGGCTAGGGCCGTCTCCATCTCACACATTAGATCTGCCGCTCCCTCACACAAAGTCTGCAGCTCTCCACGCGACTTCTGCTGCTCTCCATGCGCGGCACTTTGTTTTGGTCCGTTAATGATGAGGCTTTGTGCAGCCTCCTCTCCCGCACGGCGTTGTGCCGCTCTCCACACGATGTCTACCGCTCTCCGTGCACGGATCTTCGTTTTGTTCCGCTGGGGAAGGAGCTTGGTGCAGCCTCCTCTCCCACGCGAAGTTTGCCACTCTGCACGGGACTTCTGTCGCTCTCAGTGCGTGGAGCTTTGTCTTGTTCCGTTGGTGATGAGGCTGATTGTCACCTCCTCTCCCACACGGAGTCTGCCGCTCCCTACACGAAGTCTGCCGCCCTAACTGCGCGGCGCTTCGTTTTGCTACCGTTGGTGACGTGGCTGGTTGCCGCCTCCTCTCCCATACGAAGATAGCAGGCAGTTGATTGTGCACACTCCCTGCACGTCGATTGATGGCTGCTCTGGAGGACGCCGCTAGATGTCACCACTGGGGCGGGCCCTTCTACCCCAGAGAAAGCCGCACCGACTGCTGTCTTGATTGTCGTGCAGTTGATGACGCTGCTACAGCAATCCGTCCTCTTTCTCTCTCAACTGCAGCTGATGTTGCACCTTGGAAGGACGCACCGTTGTCGGTGGAGCCAGAACCTGACCACCTCGTGGCCCCTGCAAGGCACACCGCAGATCTGCTTCTCCTGCGGCCCCTGGCCTTTGGAGTGACAAAGGAATGTTCGGGCTGATTATCACTTTTCTGTGCAGTTTTGCCACTTGGTTGCGACTGTGAGGGTGAAGCAAGCTCATTGTAGTGATCAAACCCCTTCCGCTTGTCAGGCCTCTGCAGGGACGTTGTTCGCTGCAGTGGTGGCCGTGCCGGACGCAACCCGCCGGTTGCCCTTCCAGGCTGACGATGTTGCCGAGGTACCGTCTCCATTGCAATCTCAGGAACTTGTGCCCAGGAATCTGTGGACGTGCTGCACCTTCGGAGGTAGACTGTGTTTTCCACTGCTCATGCTTCTCCTCCTAAGCGCCTTTTCAGCTGAAGTGGATTTGGGGCAGGCTGTGGGGCGGCTCTCGCCTCCTATCCCAGACGAAGATAGCAGCATATCGACGCGCACTCACTAACTGCGCATCGATTGAGGGCTGCTATTGATTCTCTGTTTGATCCAGTTGGTGACGGGGCGGCTCTTGCCTCCTATCCCAGTCGAAAATAGCAACAGAGCGACGCGCACTCACTGACTGAGCGTCGATTGAAGGCTGCTATGGAAGACACTGCTCGCTGTAATCACTGTGGAGGTTCCTTCCTGCCTGAAGTCGCACTGACTGCTGCCTCAACTGTCGCTCAGTAGCTGACCTCCTGTGTGTCTCCGGGTGTCTGGTGGCTTCATGGTTGCTCCGTGTGCCACATCAATCATCAGGAAGGTACGTCATCAGGTACGGCGGGAGGTGGTGAGCGACATTTAGAGTCGCTTCGGCAGGGTGACTGTCGCTCTCCTGGCCTCCGGGGAGGCCACTCACCGCACCACAATTGGAGTTGCTTCGGCAGGGTGAGTGTCGTGGCCTCCGAGGAGTTAGGAGGAATTAATTGTCCCCTCTGGTTTTCTCTGCGGGGGCAGCCTCACCTCCTCATTCATCTGACCTCTCTGTGGGTCCTTCTGGAGGTTCACATAATGCTGTTGGTGCCCCCATTTTTGGCCTGCCCGGTTGTGATTCACCCTCCTCCACAGTCTCTGCTCCTCCAGCCCGGGGTCTCTGGCCGTCAACTCTGCCTGCGTGTGGGTTGGCCTTATGAGGGTCGTGACCTGTTGCTGACAATGTGTTCGTCTTCTGTCAGGCATACGATCCTTAACTCTTTAACTACCAGCCATTTCAATGGAGCAACCCCCCTCGATACCAGTCGTTTTCCTGCATTTTGGCTGATCTTGCAAGGCCCACAGAATATTGAGTTCTAATGCTATTTAAACATGGGACATACCAAAAAAAAAGATTAGACTCTCTTCTTTCGTATTTTTCTATCTTATTCTGTTCTTTAGTTATCAGTGTTTGAATATGGCTAGGTTTTGTGAAAATTCAGTTTTTGACCAAGAAATGGGAGAAAAAGGACATTTCAAGCACAACTTTGACTTTAACACTGCTATTTTTTCTTCTGTGACACCTAATACATCTAAATAATGTTTTCCTTCTATAAAAAAAAACAACAACATTACAAAAGGTGCTTTTGACAACAAAAATAACAGTTTATTGAACATAAAGAACTATTGAACTATGTACATAAGTGCCTGACCGAGCATGTGGGATGTATTTCGGCTGCCATCCGCTTTGCTGCCAGCTCCAGCCATCCCCACAACTTCTAGATGCACCACCTGTACATTGTAGAACCATAAACAATTGCAAATATTAGATATTTTATTGAAGACCCTTTATGATGAATGACATTAATGGAGGCACGTTGCCCTTGCCCGGACACGGGTCACCGGGGCCCCCCTCTGGAGCCAGGCCTGGAGGCGGGGCTCGCTGGCGAGCGCCTGGTGGGCCTGCACCCATGGGGCCCGGCCGGGCACAGCCCGGAGGAAACGTGCGTCCCCCTTCCCACGGGCTCACCACCGGTGGGAGGGGCCAAAGGGGTCGGGTGCAGAGCAGGCTGGGTGGCAGCCAAAGGCGGAGACCTTGGCGGACCGATCCCCAGCTACAGAAGCTGGCTCTCGGGACATGGAATGTCACCTCTCTGGCAGGGAAGGAGCCCGAGCTGTTGTGTGAGGCCGAGAAGTTCCGACTAGACATAGTCAGACTCGCCTCCACACACGGCTTGGGCTCTGGTACCAGTCCTCTCGAGAGGGGTTGGACTCTCTTCCACTCTGGAGTCGCCCACTGTGAGAGGCGCAGAGCAGGTGTGGGCATACTTATTGCCCCCCGGCTTGGCGCCTGTACGTTGGGGTTCACCCCGGTAGACGAGAGGGTAGCATCCCTCCGCCTTCGGGTGCGGGGACGGGTCCTGACTGTTGTTTGTGCATATGCGCCAAGCAGCAGTTCAGAGTACCCACCCTTTTTGGAGTGCTTGGAGGGTGTGCTGGAGAGCGCTCCCCCTGGGGACTCCCTCGTCCTGCTGGGGGACTTCAACGCTCACGTGGGCAATGACAGTGAGACCTGGAGGGGCGTGATTGAGAGGAACGGCCCCCCTGATCGGAACCCGAGCGGTGTTCTGTTATTGGACTTCTGTGCTCGTCACGGTTTGTCCATAACGAACACCATGTTCAAACATAAGGGTGTCCATATGTGCACTTGGCACCAGGACACCCTAGGCCGCAGTTCGATGATCGACTTTGTAGTCGTGTCGACGGATTTGCGGCCGCATGTTTTGGACACTCGAGTGAAGAGAGGGGCGGAGCTGTCAACTGATCACCACCTGGTGGTGTGTTGGCTCCGATGGTGGGGGAAGATGCCGGTCCGACCTGGCAGACCCAAACGTATTGTGAGGGTTTGCTGGGAACGTCTGGCGGAATCCCCTGTCAGAAAGAGTTTCAATGCCCACCTCCGGCAGAGCTTCTCCCTTGTCTCGGGGGAGGCGGGGGACATTGAGTCCGAATGGGCCATGTTCCGCTCCTCCATTGTTGAGGCGGCCGATCGGAGCTGTGGCCGTAAGGTGGTTGGTGCCTGTCGCGGCTGCAATTCTCGAACCCGCTGGTGGACACCAGCGGTAAGGGATGCTGTCAAGCTGAAGAAGGAGTCCTATCGGGCCTTTTTGGCCTGTGGGACTCCGGAGACAGCTGACAGGTACCGGATGGCCAAGCGGAACGCGGCTTTGGTGGTTGCTGAGGCAAAAACTCGGACATGGGAGGAGTTTGGTGAGGCCATGGAAAACGACTTCCGGACGGCTTCGAGGAAATTCTGGTCCACCATCCGGCGTCTCAGGAGAGGAAAGCAGTGCACCATTAACACTGTGTATATTGGCGACGGGGTGCTGTTGACCTCGACTCGGGACGTCGTGAAGGAATACTTCGAAGACCTCCTCAATTCCACCGACACGTCTTCCTTTGAGGAAGCAGAGTCTGGGGACTCTGAGGTGGGCTCTCCTAAATCTGGGGTCGAAGTCACTGAGGTGGTTGGAAAGCTCCTCGGTGGCAGGGCGGATGAGATCCGCCCGGAGTTCCAAAAGACTCTGGGGGGTGCTTCGGGAGTACGGGGTACCGGGCCCCCTGATACGGGCTGTTCGGTCCCTGTACGACCGTTGCCAGAGTTTGGTCCGCATTGCCGGCAGTAAGTCGGATTCGTTTCCTGTGAGGGTTGGACTCCGCCAAGGTTGCCCTTTGTAACCGATTCTGTTCAGAACTTTTATGGACAGAATTTCAAGGCGCAGCCGAGGCGTTGAGGGGTTCCGGTTTGGTGGCCTCAGCATTGCATCTCTGCTCTTTGCAGATGATGTGGTGCTGTTGGCTTCATCAAGCCGGGGCCTCCAACTCTCACTGGAGCGGTTCGCAGCCGAGTGTGAAGCGGTTGGGATGGGGATCAGCACCTCCAAATCTGAGACCATGGTCCTCAGTCGGAAAAGGGTGGAGTGTCGTCTTCAGGTCTGGGATGAGATCCTGCCCCAAGTGGAGGAGTTCAAGTATCTTGGGGTCTTGTTCACGAGTGAGGGTAGGATGGAGCGGGAGATCGACAGGCGGATCGGTGCAGCATCTGCAGTGATGCGGACTCTGTATCGGTCCGTCGTGGTAAAGAAAGAGCTGAGCCAAAAGGCAAAGCTCTCGATTTACCTGTCGATCTACGTTCCGACCCTCACCTATGGTCACGAGCTGTGGGTCGTGACCGAAAGAACGAGATCCCGGATACAAGCGGCCGAAATGAGTTTCCTCCACAGGGTGTCCGGGCTCTCCCGGTCATCCGGGAGGGACTCAAGAGTCGAGCCGCTGCTCCTCCGCGTTGAGAGGAGCCAGCTGAGGTGGCTCGGGCATCTGGTTCGGATGCCTCCTGGACGCCTCCCTGGGGAGGTGTTCCGGGCATGTCCCACCGGTGGGAGGCCCCGGGGACGACCAAGGACACGCTGGAGAGACTATGTCTCTCGGCTGGCCTGGGAACGCCTTGGGATCCTGCCGGAGGAGCTGGTTGAAGTGGCTGGGGAGAGGGAAGTCTGGGTTTCCCTCCTGAAGCTGCTGCCCCCGCGACCCGACCCCGGATAAGCGGAAGAAGATGGATGGATGGATGGATGGATGGATGGATGGATGGAGATATTTTATTGCTACAATATGAAGTATAGTAGGCTACGTTTATTCACCTTTCTTTGCACCAACAAAGGAAGGCCAAGCTCTCTGGTTGCTGGATGCATCTGTAATTGATACAAATATATATATATATATTTGTAAAATTACCACAGGGCTCACAGTCGATCTGTTTTTTTTTTTGCTACATATTGACATTCTCCCACCTCTCTCTAAAACTATGACTAGAACTAAAACAGTAACAATGACAAGACACAAATCGGTCTGGTTTTTTTGGGGGGTTTTTTTTGCTACATATTGACATTTCCCCACCTCTCACTAAAACTTTGACTACAACTAAAACAATAACAATACACAAGTCCGTCTATCAACCTAGCGATTCTGCACATGCACACACACACTTATATATTTGTCCACTACATTTACAAGATGCACGAATTGTACATGTATTTTTAGTGTGACTGGCAACTTTATTCTATGTGAGGACAAAATGATGCATGATGCCTTATGAGGGCATTGGGGGTGACGTGTGAGCTACGAAGGGGAACTTAGCAAGTTAGCGGGCCTTACCTCCTCGTTCGGAGAAGACTCCCTGCTGCTTCATCTCCAATCTGAAGGCACACGCTCATCTGAAAGGTCAGGATCCGTCATCCTCCAAATCGGTGTGATTGTCGTGATGATCAATCGTCCTCCCGGTCTCCCGGTAATCGTCCTCGCTTGATGCGGCCGGTGGCGCGTCGCTCAACGGCTGCTCGACGCGTTTCTTCGACGTGAAACTTGATCGCCGCCATCATCCTTTGATGATGATGCTTTTACAGCCGAAAAT
The DNA here is from genome assembly GCF_051991245.1 of Festucalex cinctus. Classification (NCBI taxonomy): domain Eukaryota; kingdom Metazoa; phylum Chordata; class Actinopteri; order Syngnathiformes; family Syngnathidae; genus Festucalex; species Festucalex cinctus. The sequence continues at coordinate 757,291 of NC_135418.1, forward strand.
AACTCATCTAGTGTTAACTGTTTTGGTTTTCTGTCCATCGCTGGCACTCTTTCTTCCTCCGCGGCTTCCGCGTTAGCCGAACCGGCCACCTCGCACCCCCGCCCCCCTCCACCCGTCAACGCATACACTTCCTGTTTTTTTTTCTTCTACAACGTGATCCTTGCGTGATCGTGGCTGTCTTTTATATTGTTGCCACCCGCTGGCCGTTGTTAACATCGCAGTCAAGCCTGATCCTTCACTCAAAAGCTGCGTCAGAACCTAATGTATACCCTAGCATAAAAAAAGCCTTATGACGTATATATACGTCATGTGTAGGCGGGGACAATGACGCTTATGACGTACATATACGTCATATGTATTAAGAGAGTAATGTCTTGGATCTTTCCGCTCGGTCGCGGTGTGCTAACTGGTAGAAATTGCTTTCAGAGTGGTGACTCGGGTGGATCTCGAAATGTGCCCACTTCCGGCGGTTTGGAATTTCTGTTTTACAGCAATGTGTGATTGTTTTACATAAGAGGCACATAAGAGGTGTGCCTCTTCTACAGTCATGGTTTTCGTGTTGGCCATTTTGGTCTGCCATGTTACTGTGGATGGCAGCTCTGCGGGATGCCATAGCCTTGTGGCCTCCGTCCTCAGAGAGGCCCTTCGGCCTTTTTCGTGAACCCGTGTCACGGGTTCGTTTTAAGAGGGGGAAAAATGATGGCGCAGTCGAAAAAATTCATTGAGTGGGTTCTTTTTATTTACCCCAACACAGCATCCAAAAAGGTGAAAAAATATTTACAGTGCAAGTCCAATGCAGACAAAAACAATTTCAAAAATATTTACAACTTCTTTTTGGTCATTTCCACAACTTACTGTTGACAGCTCTGCCCTCACCATCAGACTCCTCTCCCACAAATAACTTCCGACTCCCTTAAATACCCTATAGCCCCTCCCCCTGGACAAACCATTTAGAAATTAAACAAAAAGTAACAAAAAGCAGCTAAACCATGTGTAAATGGACAATATCTACAGCATATATTCCTCATAAAAAAAAAAAATCCCCCATTCACTACCCGTAATTTCTTCCCTCAAACAGAAAGCAATTCACCTAATAGATCTACTACTGTGATGGTTCATTCCAAAGTCAGGTGACAGCTGAAGCGCGGCAAAATATGCTATTTAAGTTCAATGCAGGAAGTGTTTCGGTTTGGTCCAGTGTTCATTGTCCCACGACCCCGCAGAATGCGGGCGAGCGTCCACGGCATGGCATCACGCGCCGGCGCAGAGCGCACCCCCCCCCCCCCCCCCAGCACCAACAACCGCGAAGACAAAAGAGTCCGGGTGAGGGGTAAGCAGTTTATGCAGATATCCACTACGGGGAATACGTGTAGGCTGTGTGGAAAACAGTTTAGGCGGAGCTCGTCTCCGCGGAACGAGGGGCAAGCTGCGCGCGCTCACGTAGGCTGCTCCTCTCAGCTAGACGGCAGCGTGCCCCGTCGGAGAGTGACGGACAGTTACTGGCGCCCCGTCACACCCGCCTCATGTCCCACGCTTGGTCCTGACGCACGTCGCTGATTCCCTTTCATGCCGTGGAAGTGAAACTTCTTTGGTTGTCTCGTGAAGCTTCGTTTCGGTGGGCGATCTCATCAGCTACTCTCATGGGAAAGCTCCTCGCCCTGTTTGTTGGCCCCGTGGGCCTTCATCAGCTCCCCGTCGGGGCAGGGGTTGTCATGTGGCCGGGAGCAGTTTAATTTTTCTCCCCAGGGCTTTGTTGTCCTGTGTGGACGGGCCACTTATCTTTGGAGACTAGGGTGTGTTTCGTAACTCCACCCAACTCCTCTTGCGATGACCTGCGAGAGGTGCAAATGTTTCCAAGCGACCACTCTTCCAGGAGTGTTTCCACATCATGGTCAGGGCTAAAAGATGTACCCTTGAGGGGTGGCGGTGCGGCTGCTTGCAGGTCTTTGCCTTGCACGTTTTAGCTGTCGCCTCTCCTCTTCCTCTGGCTGAGGCTCTCAGTCCTTTGTTTGCCCATGACCATGGGCTTTGGATGAGTTTTGTACGGCTGCTTCCTGGTCGTCGCCTTGCACGCTCTCCGGTTTCATCACCTTGGTTGTCACCTGTCCTCGTCCACTGGATGTAGTTCTGGGTCCTTGGGAGGCCCCTCTGTGAGGTTTGCTTTCCAGGGTCCTTGTGACGTCGCTGGTATTCAGTGTTCCGTGCTTTTAAGCACCGCCTACTGGTGGTCAAGAGGGACGAAATAGAACGTAAGTTACGAATGTAACTACGGTTCTATGAGTCCCGAACAACCGCCAGCATTGCTTGTCACTCAGAGTCCTCGTGTGTTTTGCACAAGAAGGTTCTGAGAGGCTGTGTTCCGGTTTCCGTCCCATTTTATACATGGGGATGATGTCTTGTATAGACCATGTCGCGCTAATTACATCATGTATCACGCCTCTCGCTCTTGTTGACCAGCATCTTAAAAAAAAAAAAAAAACACGGCTTAACCGAAGCTTGGTCCGCCCCTCACTACTGTCTAGACTAGCACGTAACAATCAACATGTCCTCCTCACCAGTGTGGTGGTTTTTCTCCATGGCAGAAGATCAAAACATTTTCAGCAAGGATTGGAAGAGGGGGAAAGAAGGCTTTTGCTCATCTGAAAATCCATCATCATGGCAGAGCCGTTTTGAACGAACGAAGGAGACACAGAGACAGCAGCTAATGTTGCTAGGCTAACGGCGCTAAGCTAACAAGCCAGCAGCAACAAATCTAAAGGCGGAATGATAATTACCATCCAGACGACTTTTGGCAAGCACAGAGGAGAGAAAGCGGAGCAGAGCCGTTTTGAACGAACTTGAATGAGGCACAGCTGTAGCAGCTAATTTTGCTACTAGGCTAACGGCGCTAAGTTAAGAAGCCAGCAAGGCAGCAACAACATATCTAAAGCCATTAACGCCAAAGTTATGGCTTTCATAGCGCTAGACAAGCAGCCGTTTGTTTTTTTTGTAGCTATTAACTTCACAAGTTAATAGCACATTTGGAGCCACGTTGCATCCTCCGAAGTGGCCACAGCTTGATTGACAAGAATCTCACCGCAGTTCGGGGCAGAGGTGGGTAGAGTAGCCAAAAATTGTACTCAAGTAAGAGTAGCGTTACTTCAAAATAATATTACTCAAGTAATAATAAAAAGTAGTCATTAAAAAATTTACTCAAGTAAAAGTAAAAAAGTATTCGCAGAAAAGAATACCCAAGTACTGAGTAACTGCTTGAACATTGTCTGATTTATTTTTTAAAAACAATGTAATCAGACAGACAAAAACATTCATTCTTGTTGGTGTGAACCCTCTGTTGACAAAAAATATCAGTTTACAGGTGTGTAAGCTATTGAAATCACACATTCAGTTCAATTTGCAAAGTTAAATTAAGTTAACTATATTAGAGTAGGATTTCTGATGATTAATGTATTAAATCTGAGTGTACACCTGAAGATATTGTGGTCACTACATTTCTGTAAATACCCATCCAGTAGAACAATTAGAAACTTGTACTTTTTAGGCTAAATCTTTTTTGTTTACATAAGCTATCATTGCTACACTGAATAAGAATGCCTTAACGTTGATATGTTTTCTTACCAGGTTCTGGCATTGCATGGAGTCAAGTGTTTATCTGTTACCTAAACTATCTTTACCGTTAATAATTTGTGACACTTAGTGGCTACTGCCAATTCATGCCTCCATATAACATGTATCGTGATCTGTTTCGTTTATGGCAACAGTTAGTGTTTGCAAAAGAGTCTATGTGAAAAGGTCCTTTTCAACACTTAAGACAAATACCTGCCTAAATACAGCAAAAAGGGAACTTAGGTCAAAATTACCGCGACATGTTAACTCAGGTTCGATGTGGAATTTTTCTATGCCAAAATGTCCGTTTGTTTTGGCAGACACATAAAACACCGCATTTTGAGGCTGTTATTGCGCATGGCATGTCAGGCAAACATGCTAATTATTTGAGGCCATGGGTGTTCGGTTTCATCCTCTCCCGCTGCCATGTTCCAAATGTCGACAGTGTTTCTGTCTGCCTGTGGTCCCATGACTGCATTGTTACGTCTGATTGGTAGAATGTTAAGGGAAGGAGTCGTCATGTGATTATTGTTGCTACGTCTGATTAGTGAAATGCAGTCATGTGGCAGAACCGCTGTTGGCGTCTCTAGTAAAGATAATGAACGAATAAAGGAGAAAAAAAAAGTAACGACTTTAGTGTAGCAAATATAGCGCCGTAAGACTAGTGATCTTTTGTCACACATCATTATTTTGTTTAGCTCATTAAAAGTCAGTACTTTTTTTCCCTTCACCTGCTCCTCGGCTGTCCTCGCTCCAAAGCTTCTAGATTTCACCAGCTAGACAGCGAGTTAATGATGTTCCAAATAACCAGACTTCGTTTTCCTTTTGTGCTGTTAATTTGAACAATGGCCTCTGACCATTACCCTCTTTAGGTCGTCGTAAAACTAGAAAATAAAATAACAATGTAATATTAGCTAACTATACACGGCACCTTTTCATGCTAATAGCACATTGCACATTCAACAGTCTCTAAATGTCCTAATTAACTATAATAAATCCATCCATCCATCCATCCATTTTCTTGACCGCTTATTCCTCACAAGGGTCGCGGGGGCTGCTGGCGCCTATCTCAGCTGGCTCTGGGCAGTAGCCGGGGGACACCCTGGACTGGTTGCCAACCAATCGCAGGGCACACAGAGACGAACAACCATCCACACTCACACGCACACCTAGGGACAATTCGGAGCGCCCAATTAACCTGCCATGCATGTTTTTGGAATGTGGGAGGAGACCGGAGTACCCGGAGAAGACCCACGCGGGCACGGGGAGAACATGCAAACTCCACTATAATAAATCGACAGTGTTTTTATATTGACATCGCATGTACTAACGGACAATTCTCGTCCAAAGCAACAACAAAAATAAGATCCAACAGTCTGCGTAACAATGAACGTGTCGGCGTTCCGTGCTGCCACATTGGAGTGGTGTGTTGTCTTTTTTTTACTCAACAAAAACGGTAAACCTAGCAACCACAGGAGGGCACTTAAAGACTGCACAAATTCAAACTAAAACTTCTGAAGGGCAGAATAATCTGTATTGTTTGGTTTGGCACATTCCGCTGGCCCTCCTTTATCACTATCATTCTCCTCCTCATTCTCATTCTGTTTTAGAAAATAATCAATAGACCGCTTCATTTTTTTTTTTTTCATTCGCTGCCGCTTTTCCCTGAACCCCGCACGACAAGCTACCACACCACAACCGCCTCCAATGCCTTTCAGTTACAGTCGGCGTGCGGCGGGAAGGGGGCGGGATCATTTCAACTCTCCAAGCCAAGCTTGCACTCCCCAATGCGTGCGGATCTGCCCTAACATTTCACGAGTGGCAAGTCATGCCAACATTGAACCATATTTACAATTTCATATGGACCACCATGGATGAAATATTGAGATTCACGACCGGCTCGCTAGTCGCGAAGCTATTTGTGAATTGAGAGGTCCTGCTGCTGGCGTTCTCATTTAAGTTAATGTAGGGCTGCACGATATTGGAAAAACATGCGATATGCGATATACTTGCTGAACATAGCGATATCGATATTATTGCGATATTTAACATTTACCGAAGGAAATTACATTTTTATTACCTAATGAAAGAAAAACATTTTTCATGGGGCAAAATAAGCAACCTTCATGTAATCTTAGTTAATTAATTGTAATTATGTCTTGATAATTTTCAACTATTGAATGGCGATGCACATTTTAGTTAGCATCTGACTGGTCAAATTCATATAAAAAGCATAAAATTCCATATAAAACTTATTGCGTGCCTTTGCGATATGCATATTGCAAGGGCCAATATCGCGATATCGATATTTTTTCGATATATTGTGCAGCCCTAAATGGGAACACACGACTGCAATTTTTTTTTTTTTACCACAAACATTACAAATCCAACCACAACTACCTTTTAAATAAATATAGTTCAGCGTTGTTGTAAAAGATTATTATATTGATTGCATATACCATATTTTTATGACTTTGGTGAAGAACGGCGGGCGCCTTTGATTCTCTCACGCAAACAAGGATATGGGCGTTGCTCTATGCATTGCTGTCGGATGACCAGCACTGCAGAACCACTGCCGAAATGGTTCTAAACTGCGGTTGCAATGGAACCGCTCGGCCCCGAAAGAGTCCCATGGAGGTATCCGGGGACAAAAAATGCCGCTTCCGGGTGGAACCGGTCCGGTGGAAAAGAGCCATATTACATATGTTTGTATGTAAATTGTTGTCTGCGCGGTGCGCGTGTACACGTATGCTGTGCCGAGCAGGAAGTAGCCAGCCAATCACATTGCAGCGGGTCATGTTTCACTCAAATACTATTGGATTGAGTCAGCGGACGGCGGCGCGCTCTCGTTGCTAGTATGGGAGAACCAGCGGAGGACACAGCGACTTTCGAATGTACGTTTTAAACATAGTTCATAGAGAGCATTAATGCACTCGCGCCGCGCGAGCGGCATTTTTGTTCACGAGCATGCACTTGAAAGTTGCCCGCATTTGCGAGTGAAATGCTCGCACTGTCGAGCCCTGAAAACACTGATCTTTGAATTATTCTCAGATCAAATTATCATTATACTATTAAAATTGGAAGATGGAGTTATTAAATGAGTTTTATTTTATGAACATAAGACATGAACATAAGGGATGTGTCATAAGTCATATCTAATATAGATAGCGTAAATGTCGTGTATATTATTACTCTGTTTACATGATGTGTGAATGAACTCAGCTGATTCTCAAAGTATGCACCTCATCTCTTCTCATCTTCTCAGATGAAACGGACAAAATGTATAAGATATTTTGAGGGGATTTACGGTGTGGTCATTATGCCAACTAGTTTTACAAGACTTAAGTCGTGCTATGCTAACATCGAATATCATCACGTTAAACCAAGTTCCCGTTTGAAACAAAACACACAACTCAGTCAGTAACATAGCGATTTCCAGCCAGTTGTAATTCCGACGTTCGTTTTATTTACCAGAAAGCTTGCGTTGGATTAGAAGACGCAAGCGATGTCACTTGGTGAACAACTACAGTGCTCTGTAGCGCACTTCAACGAGTCTCTAAAAGCAACCCTTGATCTATCGTTTATCCGGTGTGCTTTGTTCTAACCATTAAAATCAGCATCATCACTCACTCAGCATACTTAGCCATGCTAGCTAGCTAGCTAACTCTGATAGTCCGATACATGACTCATTCATGAAGCTGTTATTGGCAGTCAAAACACAAATAGAATGAAGCTGTTAGAATGAAGTTTTGTTTGGTTGTTTGTTTGTTTGTTACTCATACAGAAACCTTTGCATTCGCTTCACATACTGTACAAGAAGGACTGGGAATCGAAACACGACCTGCTTCCCCTACATCTTGGATGTTTGAAGTAGAGCTTAAATTCATGATAATTCTGTGATTATTATTTATTGGTCCTGGTTCTTTAATGTACGAGTCAAGTTGAAAAAGTGGGAGAATCTGAGTAATAAGTATACTTTTTGCAATTACACTGACTAGATTTTCTCTTTCAGAGTGCGAGCTGACCAAGGGGTAGAAAATGTAGACATAGCGAGGTGCATGTTTACTGTAAGAGGAACAGGTCAGGGCAGTTTTATTGCTGGAAAACGCGTACATAACCAGAGGTAATTACACATAACTGGTAGAACATTTTAGAAATTTTATAATGCATATTACTGAATATTAGTATAAATTAGAAACTGAAATTTCATAATTTTATAAAATGATTACAGCCATATTTGTGTTGCTCTATGCTTTCTACTTGGATGCATGCAAAATCATTGTGTGTAAGCTTGTAAAAAGTATTGAAAAGATCCTCTCCCTTCTTTGTAATCGTAGGGTGGAACGTCTTTGGAGAGACCTTTGGAGTGTAACATGCAATTATTATACGATAGTATACTTCACGGATTGGAGTAAGAGGGCTTCCTTGACCTGTCAAATTCTGTTCACCTCTACTGTGTTCACCATATCGACATACCACGACTTCGATCCGATTTGAAACTTTTCACGTTGCGCACTTAGGGAAGTCTGACTCCAAATCAGCTATGGGTGATTGGGATGCTGCAAGCATTGGTTCCAGAGCCAGACCTGGTGCAGGTATGAATGAAGTCGGTGAAGTAGTTGCTAGGAAGGTTCAGATGAAGAATCTAATCTACTTTTGTATGTAAAGGTTTCTTGTAATTGAATTCAAAACATCTTCCCAGTATTGTTTATTGCACAAAGCAGTCATTTCTGACCTTTGATGTACAGTTGAGGGACATTTAAATTTATGTCACAAATGAAAATAAATTCCTGTGTAAAGCAGTTTTGACTTTTATTTCAGGAAAACATGCATATGAACTAACAATCAGTCAATTATTCAGCATTTTATACATTTTATACATACATTTCTTTCAAGAAAGGATCCATAAGAAATTGGCCTGCCAACAAGAAATCTAGAAAGCTCAGAAAATTAACTGTTAAACTTAAAACAAACATTGTGGTCGGAACAGCCTGTTATTACCCAAAAACAATGGCACAAAATTTGATAGCAGTCAGTACATGTGATTTAAAAGAATGACAATCGCCCATATGAGCAGTTGGAAACGTAAATGGTGTTGGTGCAGGGGGTAAACATAATGTGTGACCTGGCATGTGTACCTCACAATTGTGGTCAAAGTTTATTGTTATTTTAAATTGCTCTCTGTCTGAAATAAGCGGGTGCTTGTGGCCCTGCCCAGTTATCCACAGCTTCACCTCAGGAACAGAGGTGACCCACCACCAACTTCATCTTCTGCATCTAAAAAGTAAAGAAAAGTGTGCTGGAATTAAGTACCAAACATGTACAGTTGTTTTTTTTCTTATCAGACAAGGTTATGTTTGACACATGTTTTGAACATTATTCAAACAGGAAAACTACAACGAAACAATCACAGGAACTAAATTTATTTGTGACCGGTGTGGTGTTGTCTTGCCTGTTTCACTACTCCACTAGGTGGCAGTACTATACACTTGATTTGTATGTGCGCATGCCGAAGGAGATGGAAGGAGAGAGAATAAAGTAGAAGCTAGCTACGTGGAAAGTGCCTCCTTCTTCTCTGCACCTGCTACAACACTATACAACAAAAGCAAAAGGCAAAAGGCAAAAGGGTCCACATGTGCAAAAAATAAAAATAAAAATCTAAATTGAGATGTTGATATATTTGAATTCTGCACTTAATTCCCTTTAAAATGATATATAATACATGGATGTAGCTGAAAGATTGACAAAGTTACAGCAGTATTTACTTTTATTAGTATTTATGATACATTATTACATTAGTCTACATTGCATACCAACGTGGTCTGAGTAGAGGAGCGGATTGCTCCGCGTGGGTATCGCGGCTGTATCCCTCTCTAGAGTTCGACATGGTTTAGTCAAGTGTGTGAATTTAGCAATTTGAATTCAAATTAGACAACGATTCATTAAGAAAACGATCCTGGTGTATATCTCTGTCTGTTTGGATGACAACTCGCTGGTAACCGGACCGATGACAACATAGCTTCTACTCCATTAGGTAGGATGACTTCTGTTCACGTTCGTGTTGAATTGTGTTTAGACTTTTTTTGGTTGCTATGTCATCCATCCATCCATTAGCAGATTCGCTTATCCTCACAATATTTATATAAATCAGGAACGAATTACGTCTGAGGCTAGGAGAGTCGGGTTGTTTTTAAAAAAGTGTGTAAGACGCAATGCTAGCTAGCTCCAGGCTAAAAACACGCCCCCTAGTTACGAGGCATACTGTCTAATAATTGCTTATTTTCATACCCTTCTATTACAATTTTGACTTTTGTGCTGCTTGGAAATGAAACTAGAGACCTCAATGAAGCTATTTGTGGAGAAATCTCAAAATGTACAAAAAATGTCCAACTGGCTTATATCGGCCATATCTCTTGATTAAGCCTCCCGACATGCGGACCTTTTTGCTGGAACGGGTCACATTTATATCATGCAATGTCAGTCACTTCATCTGTATTTCAAACACCCAAGAGATGATAAATGTAGCAGAGGCTACTTATTTCAATGACCATTCTCATAAGTGATTAATAATTAACATTGTATTAATGTAATAATAATAATAATAATAATAATAATAATAATAATAATAATAATGTAATAAAATAATAAGGAATACGCATAATAAAAGCTATCGCAGCAGGCCATTTATTTGCACCGTTTCTAGTACCAGCAAAACTACAAAACATCACAATTAATGACGAGACTAACCAAAATCAAACGGTTACTAGACCTGTACCCTAGTAGTAGTAGTGTCACCGCTTGGACGGCCCATGAGTACACCTATTACTCAGATTCCCCCACTTTTTCAACTTGATTTGTACAGTAAACAACCAGGACCGATAAATAATAATCACAGAATTATCACGAATTTAATCTCTACTTCAAACATCCATGCAAGTGTCTTTATGAGTAAAACCAACAACAAAACTTCATACTAACAGCTATCCCAATGAGCTGTATATTTGTGTTTCGACTGCCAACTACATAGCTTCATGAATAAGTCATGTATCGGATGATCAGAGTTAGCTAGCTAAGCATGGCTAAGCAATGCTAAGAGTGATTACGCTAATTGTAATGATTAGAACAATGCGCCGGATAAACGATAAATCAAGGGTTGCTTTTGATAAATGTAAGATGTAACTAAAACAGAAAACTAGGGGGAAGAAAAGTAATATTTACCTCGATGCCGGCGGTGACTGTACTGAATGAGCCAGTGAAAGTCAGACGGACGTTGTCACACCACCATTCCTAGCTGACCAATGAACATTGTCGCAGCGGCTTCCAAGCTGACCAATGAAAGGGCTTCTATCATCGGTTGAGCGGAGGACCCCGCCCACACACCACAGAAAAAGATTTGCAACCAATAAACAGATTTCAATTAAAAAAAAAAGATCCGCAACCAAAAAACAGATTCGCAAGCAAAAATCAGATTTGCAACTAAAAGTCAGGCATTGCAAACAAAACCAAAAAAAAATTGCTTGCAAAAGTTTTTATTTTAACTCATTCACTGCCTTTGACAAGTATACTTGTCAATTGTATTTTTTAGAGCGGTGCTAAATGGGGGCGAATCTGAGCATGCGCCACTGTAAATATCAAACTTGGAAACAACTTTACTGATGCCCAACCACCGGTAGATGACATCATTGCCCCATTTTATAGGAAATAAACACAGTTTCAGAGTCCATGGGAGAAATGGCTGTATTTTGGCAAACCTACATTTTTCTGCTGTCAATTATAAAAGAACGGGACGGGACAAAAAGTAGGGAGTCTATTCTGTTATTTGGTAGATTCGGTTTATATATAATTATTGAATGTAATATCACGTGAGTATTGGAAATGTAAAAAATTTCTATAATGACTGGCAGTGAATGAGTTCTATTAATTTTGTTTGGAATGTTTTTTTGTTTGCATTTTTTTTTTATTTGAAATCCCTTTTTTGTTTGATTGAAATTTATTTGAGGTTGCAAATCCCCTTTTTTTGTTTGATTGAAAGGTTTTTTTTGTTACTGCAAATCCCTTTTTTGTTTGATTGAAATTTATTTGAGGTTGCAAATCCCCTTTTTTGTTTGATTGAAAGTTTTTTTTTTTTATTGCAAATCCCTTTTTTTGTTTGATTGAAAATAAAAGACACAAATTTCTCTCCAAAGACTTGAGTCCCGTAAAATAGGTTTAACACCGTCAATGCATATTAAACAGCCATAAGACAGAAAAGACCAGACAAATATATAAAAAATATATATTATTTTCATTTGTTTGATTTTTTTTATTTGGTATTGGAGTAATCCAAAAGTAATTAAGTACAGTAGGCTATTCAAGTTACATTACTTTAATATTATGGTTTATTTTGGATTACGTTACTAATTAAATTTTTTAACATGTAACTAGTAACTGTATGGGAATACATTTTTAAAGTAACAGTCCTAAGCTCTGCTTGTAGTGCAGTGTTTCCAAAAGCAGGGGTACATATTTTCATTTAATAATAAGTTGTGGTACGTTTTGCTTTTAGAGAATCTTCAACTCGTAAGAGGGGGTACTGATGGTATGACAAAAAGGTTTGGGGTACACTTAAAAAATAAAAAAATAAAAAAGGTTGGGAACGCGTCCTGTTGTAGTGAGCTATTTCACAAGATGAAACACTGTAAACTAAGTGTACATTTTTTCCATAGCCAGAATGGCATTATACGTGCCCAAAATAAAGCCAAGTACAAGCGGAAAGCTAGTAGCAAGATTTGAGGGAATGGTTTAATTGCGAAAACAGTTTCGCAATTAAACCTCGATAAACTCGATGTTGTCGAACACTCACAGATCCAAGAACAACAGCAAGCTCACTACATACAACCTATGTTTCGGAATACGTTCACATTTTAACCGCTGAAGCGAAACCCGAGGTGGGCCATTGTCAGCGCCACATATTGCAGTCTCACAGGAAAAGCTGCTCGGGGCTCGGCGAGTGCTGTGGTCATGATCGTTTTCTTATAAATCACTGAGTGAAACACTCCAATCATGGAACAATATGTCGCAAACGTTAAACAAAAGAAACAGAACAAGCGACATAGCATACATGTAAATAAAAAGCGAGTACTGTACGTCGAGCGAGGCTCTCCCGTTACCGTCCCCTCTCATCTGGGCGAAGCGTGCACGTCAAATTTAGTACTTAAACTCATGTAAATGGCGAAGCCCAGTCATAAATAACACAATTAAGACACAACAATGTTCTTGATTACTGTAATATGTTTTGAGTTATTTACGAAATATCCACAACCCCGCTCAGCTCTAACTCCGCCTTCGTCTCCGAGCAGCCTCTCTTCAAAGCTGTCAAGCACAGTATGGACACCGTTTTCGTTTAGCTTCCTCAAATGCAAACAACCGCCAAATTGCATGACATTGAACAAAGTGCTTTACCTGCCGTGAAACCAGTCTTTGCAAGCATCGCACTCAATCATAAATTGGGTCACGTCGTAAGGTAATCTGCAGATGCAATAGATGGGTACAGTCGCCATGTTCGATTCACAAACCGCGTGTGTGCGCGCGCGCGCGCGCGTGTGTGTGTGTGTGTGTGTGTGTGTGTGTGTGTGTGTGTTCTTGTACATAATACATAGTGAGGACCAAAATACGTCTTTATCCAACAGAATGAGGACATTTTTGTGAAGTGAGGACATTTTGGCCGGTCCTCACTTTGCAAGACCTCTTTTTGAAGGTCAAGACTTGGTTTTAGAGTTTAGGTTTGAATTGGGTTATGGTTGGGGTTAGGGTAAGGGTTAGGTTTAGGCAATCATTTTTGATGGTTGCGGTTAGGGTAAGGCTCCAGGAAATGCATTATGTCAATGGATGTCCTCACAAAGATATATGTACAAGGATGTGTGTGTGTGTGTGTGTGTGTGTGTGTGTGTGTGTGTGTGTGTGTGTGTGTGTGTGTGTGTGTGTGTGTGTGTGTGTGTGTGTGTGTGTGTGTGTGTGTGTTGCACGCGCACGCGCGCGCGAGGTTTTGCGGGCCGGGCTGATGGGGGTTGGAGTAAAGGGTCCTGTGTTCCTTGACCGAATATATGTGACCGATTCTGGATAAGGATACTGGATTGTAATAGAGCTCAGCAAGTCTGTGGTCTTAAAATTGATGTTAATTATACCACTATGGCTTGATAGAAAATAATATACCTACAAAAGAAAAATAATTATTTCAAATTATTATAACTGTTGTTTGTGTAAAATTGTGGAAAACCAGGTGTGCTATGTGTATGAAGAATATATTAATTGATAGTAACACCGTGGCCAGGCAAATTCTCTGTCATTTAAGAAAAGAAAAAAATAAGGACAAAAAGAGCCTTTTTCCTTGGCGTATTTTACAATTCTAAAATTTTTGATGTATTGTATTTTTTGTGTGTGTTTTAAATGATTACACAAATGATATATATTGTGTGCACTGGAAAAAAATTAAAGCACCAAGTAAATGTGACATTAATATATACGTATGTATAGTTAATACAAATGTAGAATATCATCAGGATGAGTATTTGATTTGACAGCATCACAATTTATTAGTAAAAATCCACCAGAAATCTTTGTGTACAATACTCATACTAAAATTAAGTTTATGTCTTTAAAATAAATTAGTATTTGGATCGCAAATTACATTGTTTAAATGTTTGTAATAATAATTGTATATGTTTCCACAAGATTTTTGAGAATGCACTACAAATATCAATTAGCTTGAAGTATATGTAATTATCAAACAAGTCAACTAAATTTTATTGGACAGTAACTTATGTGAAAAAAATCAAGTACCGTCCGGATAAAGTGACGTCATTTCCTGGAGGCAGGCATGGCAGGGCATGCGCAAATGTGTTGGCGGGCAGAGCGGATTTTATTTGAGAATCAACTTGACCTGACCGTTCCTGATTTTTCATTTCATTCGATGGATGGAAGTGTGGAAGTGTAATAAAATCCAAAATATCTATGCCATGTTCACACTACAGCCCAATTCTGATTTTGTTTTTGAAACAAGAAGCATTAAGTTGATATTTGTGGCAGTCCGGCTGACAGTTTATTTATTCCAGGAAGCAATGTCGTGACGTCATCTTTATTAAATGTCTTAAACTCTCCGTACGTTGCCTCATTTCCCCAAAATATTTTTACCTTCTCCGCTGTCACTACTTTGGCGATATGAGACGAAAAGGAACGGATTTACATGTAAATCCATGTGATAAGGCAGTCTTCTCAAATTGTGCCCCCCCCCCCAGGGGGGAGCGAGACTCCATCAAGGGGGGCGCGTCCTTGACCTCGGGGAACATGCTTTTTTATTTTTTTATTTAGATTTTATTTTTTTAACCTACTAGAATAAAGTGCAATTGCACCTCAACTACATTAGGGGGCAGTGGCGCTCTGATTATTGGCAGAGTATGCGCAAGGAGCATTCACTCGGTGGTGTAGGGGTTTCGTTTGCATTGAGCATGCGCACTTTACACACAGCAGAAAAAAATCAGCACAAATTATTTTATATTTTTGTTATGCAGGTTAAAGTTTTTTTGTTTTGTTTTTAAACCCTGGAGAACCCAAGAACCCTTTTCTTCTTTGGAAAATTATGAATTATACATTAAATGACTGCTATAAATTCACTGAACACCAAAATATATGTTTTTTCAATTTTAACCCTTTATTCCCTAATTTAGGATTAGGGCGAAATTTTACCCTTTGGGATTTAGGGGTATCATTTCGAAAAATCAGAATAACAGAAACTGTCAGTAAACTATTTCGAATTTAAGAAAATAATCAATCAAATACATAGCTACATTGAACAATATAATTTTTTGGTTTTATTTGTTGCAATTTAGAACTGGATTTTGAATGTACAAACACACTTTGGCCAATGGAAACAAGACCACAGGGACAAAATCACTGCTTGGGGGGGGCAACACCATTGGTCCTTCTTCTCCAAAAATCTGAGGAGGAGCTAGGAGTTGATGGCCTACCCCACTTTCTTGCTGTTCCAACTTCAACCAAAACCTTGAGCAACCAAACCCTGAAACTTGCGAAGCTTGAGAACTTTAGATCCAGTGATTTCCTGTGCCTCACAATCACGCTGATAAAGGAGCCATGCATTGATCACCGCAACAGACATGGAGTGCCAGAAAAGTATCATATACCAACGACGGGTCCTGATGGGAAATTTACAGCGTGCAAGATGCGCATCCAGCATGTCAACGCCTCCCATGGAAGTGTTGTACTTTTTGATGTTAGGTTGATCTATGTAGGTGTACTCTTTCTTTCTTTCTTTTTTTTTTGGACTTGTCCCAGCACCTAGCTTTTCTCAAAGGTTCCGGTCCAGCATATGTTGACATCAAACTGACTGCTACCGTGTCTTGCCATTTCAAACAAACTGTGTTGGTATTGAACTCTAATTGATAATCATAGGATCCACGACCTTTCTTGGACAGATCTTTGTCAGGTATCAGCTTGCACTTGGACATACGGTTTTTCCTCACAGTTCCTGTGTAGTAGAGTCCCTTTGCCAATAATTTCTCAATGAGGGGTGTCATATAATGATGTAACATTTATGTTTGTGCATATATTATAGCTGCATGGTAATTCGGTGTCAATAACTCGCGGAGTCTCGCGAGAGAGGTGTGCGCAGGCGCGTGGAGTTCCGGTGGTCAATAAAGAAACGCCTCTTTTGCCGTCTTTTACATGGTGTCGGAAGTGAACTAGAAACAATGGCAAAGTTTACTCCACCGATGAGCTTCCCCTTCGATAAGCCTGGTGAGTGGCCAGACTGGAGGCAGCGTTTTGTGAGATTTAGGACCGCTACGAAACTCGACAGAGAAGATGGCGCGGTGCAAGTAAGCAGCCTGATTTACGCCATGGGTAGCGAGGCCGAAAACATCTACAGGTCGTTTGCCTTCAACGAAGAGGGACACAGGAATGACTTTGAACGGGTGCTTGGCAAGTTCGATGAGTACTTTGTGCCGCGGAGAAACGTGATACATGAACGAGCATGTTTTCACCAGCGGGCGCAACTGCCGGGTGAGAAGGCGGAGACATTCATCCGGGCCTTGTACGAACTGTCGGAGCATTGTGACTTCGGTGCGACCCGAGAAGAGAATATCCGCGACAGGATCGTCGTGGGAATATTAGACAAAGAAGTTTCACGTAAGCTGCAGCTGACAAACGACCTGACGCTCGCGCTGACCATTGAGACCGTCAGGCAGTCTGAGGCAGTGGCGTCTCAAATCAGCATGCAGGGAGAAACATCGGTGATGGTACGTGAAGTCACTAGCAAATACCAAAAGCACACCAAAGGCCACGGTAAGCAAAGAGAAGGACATTATGGACAATGTGGTAAATGCGGGAAAGCTAGGCATGACAAAAATGAAAATTGCCCCGCTAAGAAATCTGTGTGTAACTCGTGCAACAAAGTTGGACATTGGAGCAGAGTGTGTAGGAATAAGAAAGCGGTGAGTGAGGTCACACAGCAGGCAGTGGCTGTGACGAAACCAGAAGGGGCTTCTGAGCAATGGGCCGTCAAGTTGTTGCTGGGATCTGCACCAGTTGTGTTTAAAATTGACACGGGGGCAGACGTGAACGTCATTTGTGAACAGACCTATCACTCGCTTCACGAAAACACACAACTCCAGCCTGCTGATATTCCACTCGACAGCCCAGGGGGGGAATTGCAGTGCTTAGGGCAGATTCAAAGCACAGTAAGCTACAAGGGCAAAACTTACCCAATCACAGTCTATGTTATCCGTGGGCGCACAGTGAATAACCTCCTCAGCCGACCAATGTCAGTGAAGATGAATTTGGTGAGGAGAGTGGATGAGGTGGTGACCAACCAAGGCCACATTCATGCATATGGTGAGCACGGGACCTTAAAGACCGAACCAGTGAAAATCCAACTAAAAGACAATGCTCAGCCATATGCTGTGCACACAGCACGGCGTGTTCCTCTCCCGATGATGCAACGAGTGAAAGATGAGCTACAGAGGATGGAGCAGAATGGCATAATAGAGAGGGTTACGCAGCCCACAGACTGGTGTGCACCCATGGTGCCAGTCCTGAAGAAAAGTACAGGCAAAGCCCGCATCTGCGTCGACCTTAAAAGGCTGAATGAAGCTGTTAAAAGAGAACGGTACATTTTGCCTACTGCAGAAGAGATCATCGCTAAACTAAGCGGAGCTACAGTCTTTTCCTCTCTGGATGCAGCCAGTGGGTTTTTCCAGATACCCCTCCACCCAGACTGCTGTAAGCTCACTACGTTCATCACACCGTTTGGCCGCTTCAACTTCAAACAACTCCCGTTTGGAATCACAAGTGCACCTGAGATCTTCCAGAGGAAGATGATGGAGACTCTTCAGGGCCTGCAAGGTGTGGAGGTCTTCATGGATGATGTCCTGGTGTACGGGGCCACAGAGGAGGAACATGATGACCGCTTAGAAAAGGTAATGCAACGCATTGAATCTGCTGGCTTAAAGCTCAACAAAGAGAAGTGTTCAATCAAACAGAGCCAGCTGAGGTTCCTTGGACACCTCATTGACGGGTCTGGTATCCGGCCCGATCCCGACAAAGTGGAGGCTATTCGGCAGCTGTCACCACCAGCTGATGTGAAAGAGCTGAAGAGGATTTTGGGAATGGTGAATTACCTGGGAAGGTACATTCCAAACCTCTCTACGGTGGGCCAGCCAATGCATGAGCTCCTAAAGAACGATGCTGTATGGACATGGAGTCATGCTCAACAAACGGCTTTCGAGAACATTAAACACATGCTAACAACTGCACCGGTGCTTGCCTACTACGACGTGAGCAAGCCAACAGCTGTGTCGGCTGACGCTAGTAGTTTTGGACTGGGTGGTGTGCTACTCCAACTCCAAGGAGGTCACTGGAAGCCAGTAGCATATTGCTCCCGCAGGCTCAGTGATGCAGAATCTCGCTACGGACAGATAGAAAAGGAGCCGTTAGCAGGAGTCTGGGCATGCGAGAAGTTTGACAGGTACCTTAATGGGCTGGAACAGTTTAAGCTCATAACTGATCACAAGCCGCTTGTGCCTCTCATTAATAGCCGGAGCTTGGACAATGTACCCTTACGTTGCCAGCGTCTCCTCATGAGGCTCATGAGGTTCAACCCCGTCGCCGAATATGCTCCTGGGAAAACCCTGATTGTTGCGGACACGCTGTCACGCAGCCCGATTACTAACATTAGCACATCAGATGAAACGCACAGTGATGTAGCCTGCTATGTGGATAGTGTGGTGGAAGGGATCCCAGCATCTGCAAGCAAGTTGGATGAAATCAGGGTAGCAACAGCCGCTGATACCGAACTGCTTTGTGTGACATCGCTCATAGAGAAAGGATGGCCTTAGCACATCAGTAAAGTGCCAGTAGATGCTAGAGCGTATGTTCAAGTCAAGTCTGAGTTGTCAGTGCACGATGGCTTAGTTCTGAGAGGATGTAGGATTGTTGTGCCACGATCGATGAGAGATGAAGTACTTCAGAAAATTCACGAAGGACATCAAGGCCTTATCAAATGTAGGCAGAGAGCAGGTTCATCAGTGTGGTGGCCTGGACTTTCGTCAGAAATAAGCAAACTTGTGACATCATGTCAAGTGTGTCATGAAATGAGAAGAACTCAACAGAAGGAGCCACTCCTATCCACACCGCTTCCGGAGCGACCCTGGAAGAGAGTAGCTATGGACCTCTGTGAATTTAAACAACACCACTACCTTGTTGTCTCAGACTACTATTCGAGATTCATTGAAATACTACACGTGCCATCCACAACAAGCACGCAGATGATCAAAAAGCTGAGGTTAGTTTTCGCTAGATTTGGAATTCCAAATGAAGTAGTAAGTGACAATGGTCCCCAGTTCACAAGTACTGAATTTCAGGAGTTTGCGAAGCAACTCGACTTCCAACATTTCACGTCCAGTCCTCATCATCCGCAGGGCAACGGGCACGCAGAGAGGGCTGTGCAGACGGCGAAGAAGATTTTAAAGCAGGAGGATCCTGTCATGGCGCTTATGTGCTATCGAGCTACTCCCTGTTCCACCACAGGGTACAGTCCGGCTGAGTTATTGATGGGGAGGAAAATCAGAACAACACTCCCGACCCTGGAGAGAAACCTCAGACCAAAGTGGCCCAGCAGGACGGCCGTGGAGGAAACAGACAAGAAGGAAAAGGCGAAGCAAGCTCATTACTTCAACCGTCGCCATGGAGCCAGAACCTTGCCTGCCCTACAGCCAGGGGATCAGGTATATTCCAAATTGGACCATGAGAAGTCTTGGTGTTTTCCAGCGGTGGTCTCACGGGAGAGCACGACACCAAGATCGTTCATCATCCGGACGCCACAAGGGGCAGAGTTGAGGCGGAATCGCCGTCATCTTCATCCCAGGCCGGTTCCCCAGCCTGTTCCAGCAGCACCCGAGGAATGCAAGGCAACAGACACCCACTCTGCCAGCACCGACATAGTGGACACTGTTCCTGTTCGTCAGGGTGTGTTTACATCCTCAAGTTCCTCACCTACTCAGGTGGTAACCCGTTCGGGGCGGGTGAGCAAACCTGTCAACAGGCTTGACCTGTGATGACAGCGAGTCACATGGCCTTTGGGTGGGGAGAAGGAGGAAATGATGCGAAAAGGAGAATGGAAATTTGAATGTGGAAAAAAAAAAAAAAAAGAAAACTATAAGGAGAAAATGTTGGAAAAGTTGAAATTTGTGTTAGTTTTGACAATGTCGATATTATTTGTATGCAGAACTAATTTATGTTGGTGCAAATTTAAGTTGACTCATTTCTTTAATAGAAGAAACAGTGGTACATTATGCTAGTGATAACTGGTATCTGCTGTCCAGCATAAGATTTATTTTGTTATTGGAAATAACACAAAAGAGGGGGAGATGTCATATAATGATGTAACATTTATGTTTGTGCATATATTATAGCTGCATGGTAATTCAGTGTCAATAACTCGCGGAGTCTCGCGAGAGAGGTGTGCGCAGGCGCGTGGAGTTCCGGTGGTCAATAAAGAAACGTGTTAGAAAGACGAGAGCCTCTTTTGCCGTCTTTTACAAGGGGCATGGAAGTGAAGAAATTGTCAGCAAAAATCAGGATATGTACTTTCTCTGCTAGCAATTCGCCTAACTTCACTACAATGTCTCCACCAACTCCTAACTGACTTTTTTTTTTTGAAAGCAGGTGAACTTACCTGCTGCATTTTTGTGGTTCGGTTTGTCTACAATAAAACAGTCATGTGTTGAAACAGCTAATGTACGTGTTTAATCAATTGGTTCATGCGGGTGGTGATTTGTCAATCAGTGCTTTGGAATTGCAAGGAAGTGACATTATGACATACTTCTGTGTCTAATGTATAAAAATGTGTTGAGTGTTTCGCAAATCACTATGTGTATTGTTCTGCAAAAAGTGTTTAGCCAACGTTATGCTTACAGTGGTGAAAATCTGGTCCATCGTTTTGCTCCTTCAGTGTAAAGGGGATGATAATTATGTAATTCTTTTGTTTTGTTTATGCAATTGTAAACAATTGTAATATTAAAGTATAGAAACTCCCTTTAGTTGTTGTGTAATTATTGTACATAAAATATCTGCCTAAGCATTGCAGGACTACAGACTGCCCCTTCCAATGGCATTGATTTTCTACTATATGTCAATTACCCACTTTAAAAAAAAACAAGCAAAAAACACAATTAACTCAAGACAGTAGCGACATTCCGCTCACCTGCGGCTGCAGTGAAGAGCTGTTGCTCTGATCGGTCATTTTTCTAGAAGGCAAAAAAAAAGATAAAGTACATTATGGAGTCAAATGCGTACATAATACCGACTCGGTGCATCTTCCCCCTCCTGTAGGCCTACCTGTCAATGGCGCATTTGTCAGTTTTATGAATTCGTTTTTTAGCCAACTAGCCTAAGAAATTATAAATTTAACCCACACTGGAGCAGCGCTCTGCTGTATTTTTGGAATATTATTAAGTTGTATAGTTGCTCATTGTTGTCATATAACCACATTATTCCAAAGCAGGAGATGCAATTACTAACGACTTGACTGCTTTAGCATTGAAACAAATGCCAGCTAGCTAGAAAGCTAAATATGTGACGCTAATCATGAAAACAGGTTGGCTGACCAGCGCTTAGATAACAGTATTTGAAAGAATAATGGTTAGTCATAATACTTACCGTGTAATAGCCAAAAACCAAAAGAGACTGCAGTCTTCCGAATATGTGTTGACGATGTGTCCTGCTTGTACGCTCCCGCGAGTCCCGCCACCTTCGTTCGCTGAACCAATGAGGTTCCGCTTCACCGCGCTCAAATCCTTCTGACTTGATTGGTCAAAATAACCCTGCATTGCACCAGAGCCCGCCCCTTTCTCTACAAGTTCAAATCACCGCGCTCTACGAGTATGAATCATTCTGCTACAACTTGTAGCTGTCAAATATGGTGCAAAAGTCACGTGACTGGATAGCAGCAGAAAAAGCACTCGTGACTCCTTGTGGCGACTTTTTTGACTACAATTTGTCTTTTCTACAGGTACAAATCGTGATTTTTACTGATACAAAATACTTTCTACAGGTACAATTATATTTTTTTTACACGTACAATTTTTTTTAGACGTACAATTTTTTTTTTTTAGGTCCATTTTTTTTTTAACGTCCCTTTTTTTAAGAACACCTTTTGTATTTTACAGGTACACATTTTTTTTTACAGGTACAATTTTTTTTTTTATGCACATTTATTTTTATTTTTTTTACGTAAAATTTTTTTTTACGTACATTTTATTTTTTTACAGGTACAAATCACGCCTTTTACAAATAAAAATTTCATTTTTTTTCCCAGCACCTAGCTTTTCTCAAAGGTTCTGGTCCAGCATATGTTGACATCAAACTGACTGCTATCGTGTCTTGCCATTTCAAACAAACTGTGTTGGTATTGAACTACAATTGATAATCATAGGATCCACGACCTTTCTTGGACAGGTCTTTGTCAGGTATCAGGTTGCACTTGGACGTACGGTTTTTCCTCACAGTTCCTGTGTAGTAGATTCCATTTGCCAATAATTTCTCAATGAGGGGCATGGAAGTGAAGAAATTGTCAGCAAAAATCAGGAAATGTACTTTCTCTGCAAGCAATTCGCCTAACTTCACTACAATGTCTCCACCAACTCCTGACTTTTTTTTTTTTGCCCTTTTTGTCCATTGCCACCACCTTTTCCTTGATATATGTCAAAGTCGTGCAAGAGGCCAGTGACACAACAGCGCGCCCTCACTTTGAATGCATGGCTTTCCTTTGATATATTGCCTTATGCCACCAAATTGACCTTTTTATGGCACCATCATCTCATCAATGGATTGTTTTTGTCGAAGAGCAATAAAAATATATTACACAAATGAAGTAATTTCAAGTCTTTAGCCAAATATAAGACTGTCACCATTCTCTGTGACAAATTCACCAGAACCAATGTGGCTGACATTTTTTACCCCATACACCCAAAGTGTCATTTTTGTCCCATTGTTTTTTGAACTAGCTCAGATTTACTAATTTATCAATATATATATATATATATGTATATATATATATATATATATATATATATATATATATATATATATATATATATATATATATATATATATATATATATATATAGTGGCAGATAACGCGGGCTGAGGGCTGAGCATGTCACGGTTCCGGTGCGGGGTGGGGACCCAAATGCAGAAAAACAAAATGAATGAGTTGACAAAGTTTTATTGCAATTGTGGACGGCCAGAAAGTGGTTGCAGTCCGTTGGGTGCTGGGGGCTGGTTCTGGTTGGCGAGGCGTGGGTCAAGGTCAGGGTCTGCGGGCAGGAAGACAGGCTGAAAAGGAGGACAAAAATGCGAGTCAGGAAAGGTAAGTAAAAGTTGATTTCAAGGTCTAGCTGGATGTACCAACTCGTTCAGGAGTTGTGACGATCTGGCGGTGTGGTGGAGTCAGAGGCTGGCTTAAGTAGGCTGCTGATAAATTGGACACACCTGCTGCTTGACTCCAATGCACCACACCTGGAAGACACACGCACACTCAGCGGGCTGGGCCCGCAGGCCTGACAGTACCCCCTCCCCCACGAGCACCACCAGGTGCAGCACGGCCCAGGCGACCAGGATGGGCACGATGGAAGTCGCGGATCAGCGACTTGCACAGGACCTGGCGAGCAGGGATCCAGCTGCGCTCCTCTGGTCCGTAACCCTCCCAGTCTACTAAATACTGGAGGCCGCGACCGCGGCGACGAACGTCCAGGAGGCGGCGTACCGTGTAGGCGGGATGTCCATCAATTATGAGAGGAGCTGGCGGTGGCGGCACAGGTGGGGACAGAGGGCTAGATGAAACAGGTTTTATCTGAGAGACATGAAAAGTGGGGTGAACACGGAGAGAGGTCGGGATCTTGAGACGCACAGCAGAGGGATTGATCACAGCCGCAATCTCAAAGGGGCCGATGAAACGAGGGGACAGCTTCTTGGATTCCGCCTTTAGCGGGAGGTTCCTCGTACTTAGCCACACCTTCTGGCCGACAGCATAGGAAGGTGCAGGAATGCGGCGACGGTTGGCGTGTACCTGTGTTCTGGCAGATGACCGGAGTAAGGTGGAGCGGGCTTGCCTCCAGACCCTGGAGCATAGGCGCATGTGGCTTTGCACAGATGGAACGGAGAGGTCAGGGACCTGAGAGGGAAACAGTGGTGGTTGGTAGCCCAGAGAACACTGAAAAGGGGACATACCTGAGGAGGCGTTGGGTAGGGAATTATGGGCGTACTCTACCCAAGCGAGCTGAGTGCTCCATGAAGCAGGATGGGACTGTGAGATGCAGCGGAGGGTGGTCTCCAGTTGCTGATTGGTACGTTCACATTGACCATTAGTTTGTGGATGGTAACCGGACGAGAGGCTCAGGCCAATGCCTAATGCAGCACAAAAGGCCCTCCAGACCTGTGAAGTGAACTGGGGCCCCCTGTCCGACACAATGTCTGAAGGGATGCCATGTAGACGGAAGACATGTTGGACTAACTGGTCAGCGGTTTCCTTGGCAGTTGGGAGCTTGGGAAGAGCAAGAAAGTGGGCTGCTTTGGAAAACCTGTCAACAATGGTGAGAACTACTGTGTTACCTCTTGACGGCGGAAATCCGGTAACAAAGTCCAGGGCAATGTGGGACCACGGGCGTTTGGGAATAGGAAGCGGGCGGAGCAGGCCAGAGCTAGGTTTGGATGAGGTTTTGTTCTGGGCACATACCGTGCATGCCGAGACGAACAAGCGGGTGTCCTCCTCCATCGTGGGCCACCAAAAATTTTGGCGGAGGAAGGCCAGCGTCCTGCGGATTCCCGGGTGGCAGGTAAGTCGCGAGGAGTGGGCCCACTGTAGAACCTGGGAACGGACAGGGTCAGGGACAAACAGGCGGTTCTGCGGAGCCCGGGGGGGTACAGTCAGTCCAACCTGGGCCCTCCTCACCAGGGCTTCAATTTCAAAAGTGACAGACCCAACAAAACAGGTGGAAGGCAGGATAGGGCCGGGATCTGACCTGGTGCCCTCTGCTGCAAACTGGCGGGATAGGGCATCCGGTTTTGTATTCTGAGACCCTGGGCGGTAGGACAGGGTGAATGCGAACCGATCAAAGAATAAGGCCCACCTGGCTTGACGTGAGCTTAGTCTCTTGGCAGAGCGGATGTACTCCAGATTCTTGTGGTCTGTCCATACAACAAATGGCTGCTCGGCCCCTTCCAGGAGGTGTCTCCATTCCTCCAATGCCGCCTTCACCGCCAGGAGTTCCCGGTCACCAATTCCATAGTTCCTCTCGGCTGGAGAGAGCCTGCGGGAATAGAAGGCACATGGGTGGACCTTACCATCCTCCAGAGACCGCTGGGACAAAACCGCTCCGACCCCCACCTCCGAGGCATCCACCTCAACTATGAATTGCCTCTGCGGATCTGGATGGACAAGCACAGGAGCAGTGGTGAACATACGTTTGAGCTCGCTAAAGGCCAGGGCAGCTTCCTCAGACCACTTGAAAGGCACCACTGTGGACGTAAGGGCGGTAAGAGGAGCTGCGGCGCGACTGTAGTCCTTGATGAATCGGCGATAGAAGTTGGCAAAACCAAGGAAGCGTTGCAGCTCCCTTCTGGATGTGGGTCTGGGCCATTCGGTGACTGCAGTCGTCTTAGCGGGGTCCATTTGGAGCTGTCCCTCAGCAATTACATAGCCCAGAAAGGTGGTCTTGGTTACATGGAAGTCACACTTTTCAGCTTTCACAAAAAGCTTATTTTCAAGGAGTCTCTGGAGAACTTGGCGTACGTGTCTTTTATGTTCGGAGTCAGAACTTGAGAAAATCAAGATGTCGTCAAGATATACAAAGACGAACCTCCCAATCATGTCACGCAGAACATCATTGACCAGGGCCTGGAAGACAGCGGGGGCGTTAGTTAAGCCAAAAGGCATGACCAGATATTCGTAGTGCCCTCTATGTGTGTTAAATGCTGTCTTCCATTCGTCGCCCTGCCGGATACGGACAAGATGGTAGGCCTGGCGCAAGTCCAACTTGGTAAAAATGGTGGCTCCATGAAGAGGTGAGAATGCGGAGTCCATCAGGGGCAGGGGATATTTGTTCTTTATGGTGATGTCATTCAGACCACGATAGTCTACACAAGGGCGGAGCGTCTTGTCCTTTTTGTCCACAAAGAAAAACCCAGCTCCCACTGGTGACGATGAGGGCCGGATAATACCTGCTGCCAGTGATTCGTTGATATAGGAATCTGCTGCTTCTCTCTCCGGCCGTGAAATGTTGTAAAGCCGGCTTCGTGGAAGTGGCGCTCCGGGCTGGAGGTTGATAGCGCAGTCGTATGGTCGGTGAGGGGGCAGAGAAGAAGCATGGTGTTTGCTGAAGACCAATGCAAGGTCGTGATAATCAGCAGGGACGCAGGACAGGTCGGGTGGTTCTTGTTGGTTTTGGCCACTGGGTGGCACAACAGCAGACAGCAAGCAATTTCCATGGCAGTAATTGCTCCAAGAAATGATGTTGGGCACTGTCCAGTCAATATGTGGGTTGTGGAGCTTGAGCCATGGCATGCCCAACACTATGGGAACTTGGAGGGAGTCAAATACATGTAGACTGATTACCTCTTGGTGATTACTCGAGAGCTTGAGTACAACTGGTACTGTTTGTTGTCTGACATGGGAGATCAGTGCACCGTTTAGGGCTGTGGCATCCAAAGGAGTGGTCAAGGTTTGCAGGTCTATAGCCATTTGTTCCACCAGTCGGTGATCAATTAGGTTCTCATCGGCTCCGGAGTCTACAAGGGCTGACACAGGCAGAGACATATTACCCCAGCAGAGGGTGGCAGAGAGCATAAAACGGTTAGAAGCAGGGGAACTCATAACGGGACTCACCAATACGTTCCCCATTACTGGTGAGTCAGTCCTTTTGGCCGGGAGGGGCACTGAGCGATGTAGTGGCCGCTGGCTCCACAGTATAGGCACAGGTTAGATGAACGTCTGCGCGCCCTCTCCAAGTCCGACAGACGAGCTCGTCCCAGCTGCATAGGAACACTGCCGGTGTCTGGGGACGGGCCCGAACCGGAAGCCGGAGCCGGTGGCATTGGAGGTGGATCAAACATGGATGGCCCAGCAGTGGGCGGGAACATGGGCGGAGTCTGTGGTTTGGCATGGCGCTCTCTTTTGCGCTCCCGGAGGCGACAATCAAGCTTTATGGCCAAGTCAACGAGCGAGTCGAGACAGCTCGGATCATCCCTCGAGGCCAATTCGTCCTTGATGTTTTCATTTAATGCTCCCCGGAAGACTTCCTGGAGCGCTTCATCATTGAAGTTGCTCTCAGCGGCGAGAGTCCGGAACGAAACTGAGAACTCTGCCACGCTACGAGCACCCTGTCGTAGCGACATGAGGCGTCTTGCAGCCTCCCTCCCACGGACCGGGTGGTCGAAGACCTTCCTCATTTCTTTCGTAAAGGCGGAATAGGTTGTGCAAGCAAGGGACTGTTTGTCCCACTCCGCAGTGGCCCATGCTAGAGCCGCGCCACGGAGGCAGCCTATGAGGTAAGCTATCTTAGCGTGGTCGGAAGCATATGACAGGGGCTGCTGACTGAAGACTAGAGAACACTGGACTAGAAAGGGACGGCAAGCTCCTAAATCACCATCATAAGGGGCCGGTGTGGGCACGTACGGTTCTTTAATGACATGGGGAGGAGGTGCGGCGGGCGTGGCAGGTGTAGCTGCGGATTGTCTTTGTGTCTGAAAGGCCGCATGTTGCTGTTGGAGGGTCGTGAGGGCTTGTGAGAATTCACGTACCTGTCCAATCAAAAAGTTCAGGGCATTGTTATGTTGGTCCAAAAGCAAGCCTTGTCCGGTCAGGGTCTGACGAACGGAATCGTTCTCTGCTGGGTCCATGGCGGGCCAGATCGTGCTGTCACGGTTCCGGTGCGGGGTGGGGACCCAAATGCAGAAAAACAAAATGAATGAGTTGACAAAGTTTTATTGCAATTGTGGACGGCCAGAAAGTGGTTGCAGTCCGTTGGGTGCTGGGGGCTGGTTCTGGTTGGCGAGGCGTGGGTCAAGGTCAGGGTCTGCGGGCAGGAAGACAGGCTGAAAAGGAGGACAAAAATGCGAGTCAGGAAAGGTAAGTAAAAGTTGATTTCAAGGTCTAGCTGGATGTACCAACTCGTTCAGGAGTTGTGACGATCTGGCGGTGTGGTGGAGTCAGAGGCTGGCTTAAGTAGGCTGCTGATAAATTGGACACACCTGCTGCTTGACTCCAATGCACCACACCTGGAAGACACACGCACACTCAGCGGGCTGGGCCCGCAGGCCTGACAGAGCAGATGCCACCAAAAAACAAAATATTAATGATGTCACTAACATGAATGATATGAACTTGTAGCGTGTATTAACAAATGAATGCGGCGATGCAATGATTGTTGAGATAATCGATATGTCACACAGAACTGATATGTCACACAACACTGGTCTGAAATATCTTTGGTATAGTGTCAACTTCATTAGCGTTTAAACATGCCCCATAATTGGTTAATAAACTTGTGAACCAGAAGCCAGCATAAAACACAACACATACATCCATTTATGGTAAACACAGTTGCACACACACACAGCACACACTCATTTGTCATAACACATATGGAGTAAATAACGTTTAGACCTGTCATCATGAGATAGCAAGAAAGGTGGTTTTGACATGTCACCATGAGATGGCAAGAAATGTGGTTTTGACATAACATGTGTTTTATTTTGAGTGTGGTTTGAGTTTTATGTTCATATTAATCAGTATTGGTGTGGTGTATTTTGAGCAATAAGTTGTGTAAAGCTTTGAAGGGATTTTATTCACAAATAGGAAGTATGGTTTATTTTAAAAAACATAAATGTTTTGTCAGTATAAAAAATTAGACCTTGTCTACAAATGTGTCACAAAAATCATGCTGTTAAAGGAACTGAAAAGAGGTTGTAAGCACTAAGACATTTAGAACTCAGCAGGGATGGGGGGTCGCTTTTCAAGAGATTTTAGTGATCTGGGGACAAATGTAGTCCTCCTCCTCCTTCTCCGCCGCTGTCTTCGTCAGAGTGGGGCGTCTCAGCCTGCTGAGATGATGGAAGCCACTCAAACATTCGATGAAGTGAGTGAGAGGGATCGAGCAGGATTCGGTCACAAAAGGAAGATAAGGCTCTGACAGGGTATCCAATGATTTTTGAACAGACTTTAGTGATATTAAGTAGACGAGTCCGGTCTCGCAGGGGTGATGGAATGGAACCAAGAAGTGAATGGGAAAGTTAGAATACGCACTCATATACAAGTAACTAACATACGCCTAAAAGCAAAAGTAGGTAAATGTACGAGTAAAAATTGATCAGAAATCAATAAGTATCCATATATTATTTGTACAAAATACACCGGCCACCTTAAAACGATGCAAAGATGTGTTTTAAGATGATAGCGAAACGTCATAAATGTAATACAAGTTCATCATACCGGTAAGAAAAACATAAAACTATAAAATAGTATCATCGAACACCTATTGTGAGAACTCAGAAACTATTGTAAAAAAAAAAACAATATAGTACGAATAATATTTTTATCTGAATTATGTCGCTATTTTTAAAGCGTTAGATGGGTAGTGTCAACTTCCGCTTACCCGCAGGACTTAAATCGGGAAATATGTCCTGATCGACTCTCCAATTAAAGGGTTAGAAATTCCCCTTTTTCCTCACCAGCTCTAAGGCGTCAGCGTGAGGAGACGGGAATTAGATAAGCCGATATATCAAAGTGGATTCACCTAGGTTTGTTCACTGTCTTCTTATCATGAGGCCAATCCGTTTCCATCCACCTATCAATCCTGAGTGAGTAACCACACACACAGAGCCCAGGAAGGATAATCTGAACACCTCACTTAAATTGGCAGCTCCACTTTTCTAAGTTGTTTGCATTTGTTATTGACCTAGTAATTTAATAATCCTTGTTAGGATCATACGGATTTGTTACTTATCAAGCAGGAGTATTTGACTCAATAATACAGATGGAAGCATTGGTCAGAGGTTATTCAAATACATTTACCTTCTTCCAAAAGTCCAATGCTGTTGTCCTTCTTGGAGGAAGAAAAAATAATAATGATGCGGACTTATAAAATGTCCAAAATAAAAATTAAAAAGAAACAAATAAAATAATTAATCCACAACTGGTTCTTCAATTATTTCATATGGACTTATAGAACGTCCTTGGACTTATATAACGTCCAAAAAGAAAAGAATAAAAATAAAATCAAAGACAAATAATAAGGTCTTATAAAACGACCTTGGACTCATAAAACGTCCAAAAAATAAATATAATAAAAGTTAAAACAAACCAAACAAACTAATTAAATCACAATTAGTTTTTCAATCATTTTATTTGGACTTATAAAACGTCCTTGGACTTATATAACGTCCAAAAATAAATAAAATAAAGGTTAAAACAAACCAAACAAACTAATTAAATCACAATTAGTTTTTCAATCATTTTATTTGGACTTATAAAACGTCCTTGGACTTATATAACGTCCAAAAATAAATAAAACCAAAACCAAATAAAATAGAGACAAAACAATAAAATGATTGATACAAATATTGTCTTTTAAACAATTTAATTGACAATAATAAGACAACCAATATTAATCATAACAATCACATTTAATGATAAAACCTTAAATCAATAAAAATAAAATAAAATAAAAACAGGAGATCAAGAATAATATAACCTTTTACTAACGTTTTCTAAGATTGATCATTTCTCGGAAAAGCTTAAGACCTGATTCACAATAAGATGTTTTTGGCTAAAAATAATTTTAAAGATATGAGAGTGTATTAAATGGCCCCTACCCTAACACGCGATTAGTCATTCATATCTTCCTATTATACATCATTATTGCTAAAAGATTTGTACATTACCAATCATTGAAGATAATTCCATTCACGGCTAGTCCAAGTCCTTCGGAAAAAAATCGTAAGTCCTCAAACAGGCATAAATCCATCTTCAGAAATACTCTCCATCCAGACCAGATCGCAGGGTAAAAAAGGGCGTCGATCGCAGCTGGTGACGGCTTTTTATCCCCTTGGGTCATATCACTGACTTCTTCCGGTAAATGTCCTTCCGCCTCCTCATATCAAAGCGCGCTTGTTGAGACTCATTCTCAGTAATTTTCCATAGATGAGTCATAAGTCATACATTCTTTACAAATGTGTCATGGATACACAACGTTGAATGATGAGTCATACATGAAAATATGTCAAAGGTCTTCAGCTCTATTCGACAATAATAAACGTTAGAATCAATAAAATCATATGTATATTAATTAAGCAAGCATGAATAACATATATATACATGACATGTTAAATCCCAAATTCTCTCAGGGCACTTAACAGGTTAATTCTAATCTCTGTTGCACATCTTGTATGTCATGTTGAGAAACAATTCATACAGTTAATCTTTTCAATGCAGTTACAGCAACATTATCAGCGATAAAAGACAGTATCACTTATAAATAAAAGAAAAGAAAAAAAAAAGAAAAGAAAAACAAAACGTCATAGTTGGACTCAATGTGCTATAACCATTGCTCCATAAATCAGGTTAACAATTGTCGAATATAGATTGTGTTGTGTATTTTATTACTTAATTCAGGATATCATTTATTTACACTAATTTATATCTGGCCTTATAAGGAATGTGTGTCCGGGCAATGCTGAGTGGGCGGCTTAGTTGTACAGGTTTGGCGGCATCTGGTGGTTACCTTGAGGAACTACACCCAGAGGCCAAAGAATAATTATCGGTCTTACAGACACCCATTGGTCTCTAACTAAAAATTGAGTCTAGCCCATTAATTTGTTATCTCATTTTACATGATATGGCGTTTCATCTGACTACTCCATCTACTCAACTCAACACCCCCGCCTAGAGATCAATGGTGTCTATACCTATCAACCTCGCGAGCCCGCCGTCACCCAGCTGCAACCAGTCACCCTCATCCACCCCCCCCCCCATGTCATCCGACAACGGAGACACAGGGGATTCAGAATGCAAGGTGTCTGACGGAGGGTCAGCAAGAGGAGACCATAGGCCCAGTTCCCTTATCATCAGGGAGGGAGATGACCCCGTTCCACCCCCATCCTCGCCCGGCACACCCTCCAGGTCATCGGTGCTCGATGAAACCGTGGGGGAGGGTGTTCTCGACAGTGGCATAACCTTACCAACTGGAGCATCCCGTCGGGCGGCACTGGGTTCCCCAGGCTCGTCAACCCGGTCCAGGAAGTGCGAAGTGGGCGTTACTGGCTCGTAGGGCCACTCATCCTCAACCCGACTGGATCCGACCTGTCTCAACGGGGTGGCGGCTACACAAAAGCCAGCCAAGGTGTTGAATGTCAAGCGCCGAGTACCGTCAGGCAGGCGCCATATCATGCGCATTAAAGGGAAAGTTCTCCCAATGAGTTCCCCCTCATTGTTAACATGATAACGTACCTCTTTCAGGCGACTTTGAACCAAACCTTCCAACTTACTTGAACCCGCGAGGTCAGCAAAGCCAGGCCACACCCAGGAACCACACTGGATATCGATAAAAAAAATCACTGACAAAGTTTAAAAATAGCCCGTCTGGGATGAGCCACATTTCTCTTCTCTCATCCTCCGTGGGCAACGAGTAACAACAATGACCATAATACTCATCCCTCACCACCCAAGCGGATGTGAGGAGGTCATCTCCGCAGAAGACACACTGCGGCTTATCTTGGTTATCCTGTTAAACACATAAAAAAAAAAAAAATCGACAATTCTTAGACCCGAGGGAAACCTAAAATATTGCGGCTCCCAATATATACATTCTAATCTTAGTCTAAGTTTCCATCCGCATCTACTCCATCGATGCAGAACACCTCTACTAGGGAGAGCGAGGGTGTGTTCGCTCTTCCGAGTAGCGGAACCTCTTGGCGGGAGAGTAAAAAAATAATAAAAAAATAAAAATACATAGATCAAACCCAATTTACTAACCCCAAGTGGCCGACCAGACATAACCAAAGGAGAATTAAAATGATTCCCCACACTATTAACTTAGTTGTTCGCTATATCCGACACAACAATAAAAAAAGCCATATTATTATCCGATATTCCACTTTATTACTCACATTTTGCAGAGCGCCTGGTCTCCCAATGAGGCCTTTCCCCGTAGCATTCCAAGCCATGGTTAGTTGATGTTTTCTGTTCCACCAAGAGGTTTCAATGAGAAGTGAGGAACTCAGGGCTAGGGCGTCCTATTTAGGATCGGGTCGATCCCACCCTTTTCTGATGCCCATCCTTACTCCTCAATAGTTTCCCATTAGTTGGCCCCCCCATTTTTCTGCAGCTCGTTGGCCAATAACTAAATTTTGACCTTATTTGGTAAGGCTTTGTCTTAATTTTGGCGGGCAGATAATGCCAAGGTCCCTCTTTTGATAACTGCAACCTCTATAACTGCTGACAGGACAATTCCTGACTCTAGCAGGAACCATCCTTTTCCTTATGATTATATTCATCACTGTGTCCACAATGCAGCCATCCTTCAACAAATTCGTGGCAGGTGCAAGATAGTGATGGCAAAAAAAACCCCGTAAAACAGTGAAGTCCTACTAAAAATGCTTCACACACACATCGGGGCCTCAGGATGATTCATTCCTTTGACTACGCCATCATGTGGACAAAAATATATAACATGCTTGGTGCATGCAATAAAATGGTGGGATATATATCATGCTTCAAAAACAAAAACATATTTAAAAAATGTTTTACCATAAATTATTCTATATTACTTTGTCTATGTTTACACTTAGACAACAAACAAAAATATAAAATGGGATAAAATAAAATCCTTATTCCTTTCTATTTAAAAACAATAGATTTTCCAAAATTTTTGGATTCAGGAGGCTTATTCATTTTACAAAAAATTTTCACCTGCTTAAAAACTCTTCTACATGTTACTGATAAAACAGGGATACATCGATATAAAATAACAAGTTTATATAAAATTTGGACACATATATTTCTGTGATCCCAAGATTAAAGGGGACTTTCAACTACAGACAAAAATATAAATTTTATATGTTGTCTCCTTTTATCTCATTTTATCATTAAAATCTGTTAAAATAATACCACAATTACAGTGCATTACCTTCTAAGGTGAGATCTACTCAAAGTGCACCTAACCAAAAAAATCTCTTTCTTGCTAGTTCCATCACAAAAACTCGAATCAAATGCAAAAGCAAAAAGATATATATCACAATAAGGGACCCAAAAAAAATAGTGGGGAATCCATAGCAAACCTAGCTAATCCTTCCCTGAGTCAATCACGTGATACACCTGCTTCATGGGGCTTCAAACGTCACCACGTACGTCATCAATACACTCATTGACATGCCATTTAACCCACTCATAAACCCCCCATCCATCTTCAGGGATTCATCCAAAAAAACACATCACTAGTGCCAGGGTCATAACTCTTATCAAATCCCAACCAATCAAACCCTATAACTATATCCCCCTTACAAAGGGTCTTCCTAAATGCGTGACCTTCTAAGATCTGCATAACAAAATCAGGGATCATTCTCAATCCTACCATTGGTCAATTTTATCAAAATCACCCTTTGGGGCATTATATAATTCATCCGATATAAAAATACGTTGAGCCTACATCTGTGCCCAGACCACTTTTAACACATTTATTCCCATAGATTTATTAAAGATTATTTCAATATCTCTATTCCTTGTTCCCATATCCATAAAAAAATCATTTAGCCATACTTCATGTTTCACTACTATTTCCTTTTGATCTAATACCTTTCATCAGGGACTCAGGATTCAACTTACATCACCCCTTAGCCTTATCTCAAAATTATAATTCTCTTACCCTCATCTGCATAACAAAACATATGATAGGTCTCAAAACAATATTTCATCATATTCCAATCACCATGACTACTATTACACGACTGGGCCTTTTCTAACATTAACTTACATCCTGATAGTCACGTTATTACTAATTTTTCTATAATATTAACACAAGCTTTTCAAGTTTTACAAGCCCAAATAGCTTAAAAAAAATTCAGGTGTCCTACCTGATGATGGAGTAGGAATACCTGGCAGGTAATCAGTGGTCCTGTTGGTCCCTGGCTCCTCGCACCGAAAGGTTATACTGTTCCAACATGGTTCCCATGCCGGGCGAAAGTCGATACATGTGTAATTCCGTGGGGCCGCGGGGTAGGTGAAGTCAGGGGCACCATAGTCTGTCTTCACCCAATATCCACCTGTTGCATCCGGCAGTCCTGCACAATATTCGCTGAGGTACCAAACAGGTTCCTCCTTCCCGATCTGGACCCAGTTCTTTCTAATCATTCTTTGTTCTTGCTTCTCCAGACATAACAAAGTAATATTGACTGTAAAGTCGCTTGTTATGTTATCAACTCGTAGAATCACTGGATGTACACACTTGCTTTTTGATTTTGCAGGATATGTAGTACTTCTTCTCAAAACCTCTAGGGTTTCATTATAATCTGTATTGTTGAAGGTGCGAAGATAGGAATTTATTACTGCTATCTTCTCCCTTCTCCATCCCACCTCACAGGGTTTTTCCTCGACAGCACCGCAGGCTCCCTTCTCCCTTCTCCATTCTTCATAAACATGCTTCATTTCCACTTTCCAGCACGTCTGGTTGATTACTTTAGTGGTGCCATGTCGTATTTCTACCAGGTCGAGGGGATTAATCGGGGCTGTGCCAGCGATGCTAGATTTTTGACTCATCAAATAATATATCAAAAATATTATCACGACACAAAGTTGGATAGTCACCAAAACTCTTCCATACCTCCAATTTGGTCTCTGGCGGTCGACACGAATGTTCATGTACACTCTGTCAGCTTCAGGTTGAACTTCAGGTTGTTCATAAACTGTATCCGATGGATCTTCATTCACTGGAGTCTCATAATAGTTCTCTGTCCTTCTGCGCTTCGGTTGGTGTGTAATTGTTCCTCCATTGTAGTAGACATGCGGCCCTTCTCCTACCTCTAAGGTCAGAGGGTGAGGCAAATTCAGAGTCGTAGGTCGAGGTAGGTCATACATCGGGTTTCCGTATCCAGGCGGATTCCATCCTCGTTCTCCCTCCATCTTGTAGCTCCGTTTCATGCTTTCTCCTTTTGATCTTGTCCTCTAAAAAACTGTTGAGTTTTAATATCTCCTTAGCTCCTCCTCCCTTTCCTGGGGGTTGGCTTTCATTACACAATTATCTTATCTTTTTACAAAAATGTATTTTCTTTTAATATAGGCGAGTTTTTTAATTTATTGATAATCAATTTTCCTAGCTTCTTTTCTTTTTTTTCTTTTTGGCTATGTAAGGGAAATCGGTCCAATTAATTATTAAATCAATAATTGTTAATTATTAAATTAATAATCAATTGGCTCATTAATTGAAGGAGACTCAAACTTAATATTTAAATTAAGTTGAGCTTGCCTGCGGAGCACCACATCTCTTTTTGATAATTTTATCAGGATAACAGATGAGAATTAAAATGAAGGTTGTGCCCTTACTACAATTTTGTGAGTTCTTTGTTCAGCTTAGAGGTCACTATAAATTGTTGAAACACACACACAGTAAACCAGGGGTTGAGTTTTGTGCACGTTTATTCTCTAACCTAGGTGGGATAATCTACTTAGAATTTAAAGAATCAAAACTAACTACTATGATAGGCAATGAAACGAGAACTAAAATAATAAAAATAATCAAAGGAGAAGAAAAGAAGAAAAAAAGAAACGGTCTTAGCCAAGGTGATGGATTTCTTAAATCGAACCAACATGGGACCCACAATCAACCTAGTTTGCACCAATTTGTACTAGGGCGAAGGCCTGCAAAGTTGCACTTACAGAGGGGGTTGGTCTCAGAAGCAGGACCCTGGATGGAGACTCGCCAAGCTCGTTTGAAGAAGGGATGAAGAAGGTTCAGTTCAGGAGAGGGAGAGACAGGTCGTCCGGCTGGCCAACAGAGCGTCACGGGGTCAACCTGCTGGCTGGGAAGGGCCCTTTTTTGGTTGAGGCCTAGTGTGCCTGGAAAGGCACCATCCGTTTGAGCCTTGTGCAGGGACCAAAAGCAGCGTGTTTCGCTGCGCCTGTCGCAACACGCGATGGCTTCTGTGCGTTGCCGTGTGCTGGAGGTTAAGCTAGCTGGGCTAGCCCTTTGTCTGGCAGCCGCGCCGATGGAGACCAGGAAGGAGCCAAGAGGAGCCAAAGCAGCGGAAGAGAGGGAGCAGCACGCAGGGAGCGTGCTTTTAAATTGGGAAGGCGGCGGCCTCCACACCAGGGGTCTGGTGACCAAAGTGGAAAGTTACCAGCTGGGGGAGGATTTTGGAAGACTAATGAGATTGAATCTGGATCCCATGTGTGTTAAGATTCTAAGGTCAGAATTCAACCAATGCAACACGTACAATTGAATACCTCAAATAAAATGTTACCTAGCTTACACTGTTAAAACGTGCATACACATGAAAGTTTAGTGGAGAATCTGCCACTGCAATGGAACATTTTCATGACATTTCATGGAGTCAACATTTCACAAATGGCAAACATAACATTTCATAATTCATTGTTCTGTTGCAAAATAAGAAAGTCAAGTTTCTAAGAAGGCTTTTACTGTCCTGATTTGTGTGTGTGTGCGCGTGCGCATGTCAGTCAGAGCATGTGTGGCTGTTTGTGGGGGATGTTCTTGTGCTCCCCACCCCCCACAGTGGCATGTTCAGGCCACAGGAGCTCAATTCCTTTGGAACTGAGGTTGCAAAAAGTTACAACCGGCCGATAATCGTTACAGATCCTCCCTTTGGCGATGGAAACGTTCTTCGACAGAACGTTTCGGTCGGCACTTCTAGACGTGGCATCGGCAGGTGGACAGGTGAAGCACAACAATGCAGTTACCAGAGTACAAAGTTGGTGCAAACCCACCCCTCCCCTCCCTTTGCTAAAGCTAGACTCGGCAGTTGGCTATGATGTTATCTTTCCCTCTAGGTCTACACTACGTGTCGTGTATAGAGTGGAAGGGGAAAGTAACAGACGCAACAGGAGAAGAACACGAGAGTGAAAAATAGAAGTCCAATAGTTGTCTAGAGGCCTGTGTAGGAATGTCATGTCAATGTGACTGAAAGGGGGCACTTTCGGTTCTTACTATGACTTTGGATCTTCCTAGGGCAAAAGAAAGCTGTATTAAGGGAGCATGCAGGCCGAGAGGACGTTCTCACAACTGAGCTGTTGATGTATCAAACAGATTAGTGCAGCATGTCAAGTCTCAGCGCGGTCACACCTTGCGTGTGAGCGTGCTCTGGTTGGGACACCGAGAAGAAACAAACTGTCTCGTGGTTAGTTTGGTTCAGCTTAGCGTGATGCTAGGCAGATTGAGGACTAGCGTAGTCCTTTTGGTTGTTTTGTCGGGAGACGGTAGATTGGTAATTTGTTTGCTACGCGTTGTTAGGCAAAAGGAATCTCGGTCGTGACTCGCGTGTTTTGCCATTTTAAAGTTAACGGTGTTTGGACTAACAGCGTTAACAGTTAAGGTTCTTATTTTAAATAAGAAGCTAATAAAAGCAGTAGCTAAAAGCACATTTCTTACCAATCGCTTTAGTCGTTTGGGGAGTCTGCTGAAGATCATTTGAGTCACTGTACACTTTCTAGGAAGTTTGTTTATGCACATGGTGTCATACGTATGAGTGCAGGTGTGCGAATGGGTGAAGCACAAATTTAATTGGCTATTCAATGGCGTTATGGCGGTTAGGTTTGGCCCTAGCCACTTTAAATATGTCGTTAGCGCATTCATACACAACAGCAGCAAAAATGTGTTAGCCATTAGGCGCCAGGGTGTCTGAAACCACTGTTTGGGAAGGGACCGTTTGGGTCCTGCATCAGTTGGAAAGGCAAATGCACCCATAGGTGCCTGATGGGTGGGAGCTAAAAGCTCCAAGTCATCTTGGATGAACCACAGGAAGAATCACAGGTGTATCTTGTACCTGCTGATGGTGGTCAACAAAGGTGGGCGAGGTTCGTCCCTCAATTGTAACCAAGGAAGTGAGGTCATGGAGGTTGGACCTGATTGGCTGGTCCAGTCCTGTTGTGATGACCTCCCTTTGACAGCTATGTGTCATGTCATGGGCGTATGATGTCATGACCCCCCCTTCGGCTACGTGGAGCCACGAACGGCAGAGATGTGCGGTCCACGGAGGAGCAAGAAGAAAGCCCATGACAGGAAGCAAAAGGTGACCCCCAAAAGCGAATGTCTTGGCCGTCGACAGGCGAACGAGGAAGGCACGCGGCGGCGGTGAGCCACACAATGAGCAAAAGCAAGAGAAGAACAATGGACTGCAAGTTCATTGAAATCAGATAAGTGTTGTTGAGCACAAAGGCTGACAACGTGTGGCCCAAAAGAAGTACTGCAGGCGCGAAAGCGGGGGCAGTGAATGGCAGGGCAGTGGTGCGCACCATCTGCATTGCAAGGGTGGGCAGGGTGGGTAACAAATTGCTCAGAAATAGGCACAATGCGCCAAGCAGATTGCAAAGAACAACCACTGTGTTGTTTGGGTTGTTCGGTGACAATTTCAAGTGCGATTTCAAGTTCAAAGTCCGCGGTGAAGCTGAATGGTTTGCTTCAAAAGTGAGGACAACGGCCTCAATTTGTGTCATACGTAGCTCAGAGGTGCAATCCAAGTCGCGTTCCGTAAGGTGGCAGAGTTGTACACCCTGAGTGGGACGTTCAACTTGGCCGAGGGGAGAGCTGGTGTTGCGAAGGTGACCTCTTGAGGGCATCTCGGGGACAACAGGCATGGTCCCCCCTTGAGCTGGGTGAGAGTCCTGGTGTGAGTTTTGTACACTCCGAACAGGTTCACAAGAAGTCTCTGTTAGGCTTACCGCATAACAATTGGCAGTTTTGGTCAGCGGTGCTGCTGGCAGAGGCTGCCGCACCTGTGACCAGATTTTGCGTCGGTCGTAATCTATCAGGGGCTTGAAGCGGCCCAGCAGATCTTGACCAATGAGGAGCGGGACTGATTCCACAGCAGACACGTACACAGGGTGGACCAATTTGTGTGGTCCAATCGTCCAGTGTAACGTTGCCATGGAGTCCAGATGGGTGTTAGTCAGTGCAAATGCACCGATCTCCAATGAGCAGTGGTTGACGCGGAGCGTCCGGCCACTGTTCTTCAGCATGGCTTGAAGTTGGTTGAAGAGCGTGTTGGACATTACTGTAATGTCAGCGCCAGGATCAACCAAAGCGTCATAGTCTAATGTTTGTTCAAGTGTCGTCCTCAAATAGAACTTACGCGATGCACCTTTAATCTTGAGGTTACCTAAGAGCTGTTTGAATGGTTGATTCGACTCGGTAACAGGTGCACTGGCAGAAGGCAAAGAAGGTGCTGGATCCAGTTGGACTGAAAGAACGGTGTTGTCCGACACCTCTGGCTCATTGATGGCTGTCGGCTGACAGCCCATCAAGAACTTTTGTCCAGATGCTGCTGTCAATTGAGGAGTCACCTGACGTGGATGGGGGCTCCTGAGGACTATTTGTGCGGGGAGGTTTCTTTTTGCGAGGTTTTGTTTTCGCAAAGGGTTTCTCCCGTTCACAACCACGGCTGGAGCTATGACTCAACCGCGCAGGTGCACTGCGGCCGTACTGGTGCTTCTGATGAGAACCATTTTGAGGCCGTTTTGCAGGATTTGATGGGGAAGTGGCGATGTCATCGTCGCTTTCCTGTGATTCGGACTGTCGTTCGACTTCGTCTGAATCACCTGCAACATGGTAAACAGAGGATTCCACTGACTTAGCAGCGTTTTCGCGTAAAAACACAAAGGCCTTGGATGCAAGTTCACGTAGCTCTAGGCTACTTAGCGTGCGAGGACAAGTTGTCACGCCCAAGAGGCGGCTTGTGTTTGGGTGGAGGTTGTTCAAAAATAGTGTTTTGAATTCTACCTGTTCTTCCATGTTGGGTTCGTTACGATGCCCAAAGTATGCCTTGCGCAGGCGACTATAATACAGGCTGGGTGATTCCTTTCGGCCTTGTTTTACTGACCAGGCAGCAAGAAAGCTCATTGCTGATACTGGGCCATCAAATTCACGAGACAATGCGTGACACAGTGCTCGATAATCATTCAAGATGTGGATCGGCTGGCGGTCGATCCAATCACTTACTTCTCGAGTTGACGTCAATTTCATGAGGTAAATCTTGTCTTCCGTTGTTGCCTGTGGGAATCTCCTCAAATGAAAATCAAGGTCTTTGAGGTACACAGAAGTGTTATCAGAGCAATCTTGTTTTGGCTGAAATTTCTGAATGTGCTTGGCAATCGTGTCTAACTCTTTTGTAGACATGCCTGGTTGCGCCACATGATGAGGTGAAGAAGCATCTGCTTGTTGAGCAGGAGAAGGAAGGTTGGCAGCAACTGGAGACACACAAGAAGGCGTGGCGCCTAGCGGGGGTGCCGAAACAAGAAGTGTGCTTCTTGGTAGAAGCACAGAGACAGGTGGGCTTGCTCCTCTCAGTGACACTGCAGAGGGAGGGGGCCCCTGTGTGTGTTGAGCAGCCCTTGGAGACGTGCTTGCCATGGAGCGAGTAGGAAGCGGAAGTAGCACAGGTGGCTGAGAAACAGGTCCAAGATTTGCAGAGGAAGTCTGCAGCACATCAGACAACGTGGCAGCGTCTGAAAAAGGAACAGGTGCGTGCACCACAAGTGGATCAAAATGCAAAGGAGAGTTCACCTGAGACAGGTCCTGAACGGGGACCTCCAAAGCAGTGGTTTGGGACGGCGTCAATGGACACCTGGTGTTACCTTGTGGGACTTGCTGTAATTTCGGTTCAGCATGGGGTGACTCGTCATCCCGGCCAGTGTTGAAGGATGGATGCTGCAATCGCCGGAGTTTTTCTTCCATTGCCATCAACTCAGATTTCAAACGAAACGTCTGCCTTTTTCCTTCAATGCGTTCATTTTTCAAAAGTCTAATCTTTTGAGTTAATTCCGCAATTTCATCATTCGCGAGAGCTAGCAAGTACTTGTCAAATTCATGCTCAGTTTGGAGATCCATCCAATGGGCTTCAGTGGGCTGATTTGATAGTTCTACAATGCATTCTTTTAGCTCACGAATTTCAGATGTGGCATTATGCCAATTTTGTTCATGCGTGCGGGCAGTTTGTGTACTCACTTTAAGTTCCTGTGTCAATTTTGTAACTTGGTTTCCCAAGTTCACGCGGTCAGATTCATGCAACCATGCTTCCAACTCTGTTAGCTTGCTGCTAACTTGGGCGTGAATTTGCTGTTCTGCTGTCAGAACGCTTTTCACTTGTTCGAGTTCATGGTCACTCAATTTCCACCTAGCCACTAAATTCACCATTAGTCGGCTGAGGATTTGTGCCATATCTTCGTGGGTTAACGACCCTTGTTGAGCGTCGCAAACGAGTTGCGCAATGTTGGTGTCAAGAATCTCTGCGCTAGCGCTGGCTGTCGCATCGGCATAGCCTGGAATGAGATTGTTAGTCACGGTCGCAAGGGCATTTTCCAAAGCATCCATTGTTAAAAGCAGCGTTATGATATCAAAGATATGCGTAAGCTCACTTTACTCAATTTGGAAGGACTAATTGTTAGCCAATTAGACAATGCTGGAAATGCTTAATGCTTAAAGATTGGCTTTTTGGGCCCAATTAGTTGATTCAAAATGTTTTACCAAAATTCTTAAGGCACAGATTAAAGGATGGTATCCAAATATGTTACCAATTATTTTAAATGGCAATGCATTAAATAATTGAGGACCCTCAACAAAGTATTGTGTTAAGCAATTTAGTCTGTTAAATTACTATTAACCACAGCATACGTTTGAGGTTACAGGTTTTAGGAAACAAAAGTCTACTAAGGACAGTCACATTAAATTAAAATTACATTTAATTCAATAGAGGTTTCCAAAAGTGCCTAAAAATTGGGTAAACACTTTTACTACAACGAGAAAAGCTATACACTACTAGTTGAGTGTTGCTTTTAATTAAAACAAAATTAAGTACTTGAAAACGGTGGTTAATTATTTAAACAAACTCTTTGGTTAGTCAATAATTAAAGTTATCAAGCGTTTTAATTTTGTTGGCAAAAGTTCCTCGACTGCGGTACCGTGAATAGCCACAGGAGGACGCCGTCGGCGTTTAAAACGCAACGAGGCTCCTGTGTGTAGTATAGAGTCGTACTTTTGTTCGATCAATAAAGTTTTATGACTTTACCGCATAGACAAAACAACTCCGTCGCTCGTAAGTGACACATAATGTGTCTTAAAACGAGTGTTTAAATACCTTGCACAAGTTTTAAAATCGTAGCACTTGGCAAGCAAAGTTGTTAGCAAGACGCCGCTAACGTAAACTTTGTCAATGAGTGGCACGTCACCGGAAGTTGCGCGTGCGTGTGTCGCCAGCTGTCAATCTGTCAAACACGTTAAATTCACTCCTTACGGATAATCGCGCGTGTTGTTATGCGCGGCACTGACGGCGAATTATCAAGAAGACACTAATAATTATAATTTAAATAAATCAAGGAGCGGAAACCACGGAAACGTTTTAATTCCCACGGGTTTATATCGCGATACTAGTATCCTGTAAGGACTCGCTTCGAGGGGAAAGAGAAAACTACTACTTCCTGTAAGACGGTGTTAATTCATTAAACACGACGGAATTAATGAAGATTAAAAAGTGCAAAACGTACAAAAATATTAACCCTAAACTCACTGTTAACACTTGGTGAAACAGGAGTAGGAAAAATATTATAATGTAACGTTTAAGAGTGGCGAAGACACGTGATGTTAAATTGTCTTAAATCCAGTAAGAATCATAGGTTAGGACGGTACAGTAGTAATTTAAATCCCTCGATTAGTTTCAAATCACGGTAACTTGATTATTTAAATTATAAAGTGCTTTGAATGCGATGTTGAAGAAGGCAGACAGTAGGCTCACGGGGGGAGAGGGGGGCTGCGATGTGTCCCTCTTCACACGTGAGTTGCTAGAAAGCAGGAGTCAACTATACTAGCTGTAGTTTGGCAGCTGGCCGTGTAGCAATATGAGTATTAAGCAAACAGTATACTTTAGTGTTAATCAGATGGAAATCTAATTTCAACAATTTAAGCGAACTGTATAACTAGTTATTCAGTGCTACAATTTGGCAGAGACTGGGCTCTCAGTGGGGGGTCACGTGGTGAGACGTGATCCTCTCTTGGAGGCCACAGCCAAATGAGGAGCGACTTGGAAGTCTGGCCGTTGGGCCCGCCCCTCAAATTAGTTTATTGGTCGACTGGTTTCAAGGGGTGGTTACCTGAATCCCAGTTAAGTTAAGGATACGCCTCCAAAGATGGCGGATCTTAACACGTGTGTTTTACACAAAAGGCTAGCAGTTTTAGCACCATGTGCCTTACGCTAAACCCGACAAAAGGGAGTCAACTTAACACCTTGAGAAGTGTGCTGTGACTCAAATGGTGGTCTGAATGCAGAATTTCGTGCACTAGACTATTTCCTCAGCCTAAAGGCTTGTAACGTAATCAGGTAGCTAAGCTGATTGCGCCACGTGAGGTTTGGAATATATTTTTAACCCAATCAGAATTCGTGACGAGTTAGAAAAACATTC
The DNA here is from genome assembly GCF_051991245.1 of Festucalex cinctus. Taxonomy (NCBI): domain Eukaryota; kingdom Metazoa; phylum Chordata; class Actinopteri; order Syngnathiformes; family Syngnathidae; genus Festucalex; species Festucalex cinctus. The sequence goes on from NC_135418.1 coordinate 802,109, forward strand.
CCAGGCCTAAAAGTTTTGCATGCAATAAAAAAAATGTGATCGTTACTCTTCCACTTTTGTGTGTGTAACATTCACATAGTCGACAAATTCATTCTCTTCTCTTTTTTTTTTTTTTTTTTTTTAAAGGGTTAAAAAAAAAATAAAAAAAAAAAAATTCAATCTCTTCTCAATAACTAGTCGTTAGACTGTTATTTAGTGCTTCAAATACACTGCTTTTATACAGCGGATTGGCTCTGGCATAAAGTTTTAGTTAGGTTGCTATGGAAACGAGCTGAAATTTTCCCAGAAGAACACGCTGCACTAAGCTGTTTTTGGATTGTTACATGTGTGTGTTTCACAAAATATGTAACATAAATTGGCCTCACCAAAGGGGCACCATTATGTAAGGGAAATCGGTCCAATTAATTATTAAATCAATAATTGTTAATTATTAAATTAATAATCAATTGGCTCATTAATTGAAGGAGACTCAAACTTAATATTTAAATTAAGTTGAGCTTGCCTGCGGAGCACCACATCTCTTTTTGATAATTTTATCAGGATAACAGATGAGAACCTCGTTGAATCAGTCATTAAAATGAAGGTTGTGCCCTTACTACAATTTTGTGAGTTCTTTGTTCAGCTTAGAGGTCACTATAAATTGTTGAAACACACACACAGTAAACCAGGGGTTGAGTTTTGTGCACGTTTATTCTCTAACCTAGGTGGGATAATCTACTTAGAATTTAAAGAATCAAAACTAACGACTATGATAGGCAATGAAACGAGAACTAAAATAATAAAAATAATCAAAGGAGAAGAAAAGAAGAAAAAAAGAAACGGTCTTAGCCAAGGTGATGGATTTCTTAAATCGAACCAACATGGGACCCACAATCAACCTAGTTTGCACCAATTTGTACTAGGGCGAAGGCCTGCAAAGTTGCACTTACAGAGGGGGTTGGTCTCAGAAGCAGGACCCTGGATGGAGACTCGCCAAGCTCGTTTGAAGAAGGGATGAAGAAGGTTCAGTTCAGGAGAGGGAGAGACAGGTCGTCCGGCTGGCCAACTGAGCGTCACGGGGTCAACCTGCTGGCTGGGAAGGGCCCTTTTTTGGTTGAGGCCTAGTGTGCCTGGAAAGGCACCATCCGTTTGAGCCTTGTGCAGGGACCAAAAGCAGCGTGTTTCGCTGCGCCTGTCGCAACACGCGATGGCTTCTGTGCGTTGCCGTGTGCTGGAGGTTAAGCTAGCTGGGCTAGCCCTTTGTCTGGCAGCCGCGCCGATGGAGACCAGGAAGGAGCCAAGAGGAGCCAAAGCAGCGGAAGAGAGGGAGCAGCACGCAGGGAGCGTGCTTTTAAATTGGGAAGGCGGCGGCCTCCACACCAGGGGTCTGGTGACCAAAGTGGAAAGTTACCAGCTGGGGGAGGATTTTGGAAGACTAATGAGATTGAATCTGGATCCCATGTGTGTTAAGATTCTAAGGTCAGAATTCAACCAATGCAACACGTACAATTGAATACCTCAAATAAAATGTTACCTAGCTTACACTGTTAAAACGTGCATACACATGAAAGTTTAGTGGAGAATCTGCCACTGCAATGGAACATTTTCATGACATTTCATGGAGTCAACATTTCACAAATGGCAAACATAACATTTCATAATTCATTGTTCTGTTGCAAAATAAGAAAGTCAAGTTTCTAAGAAGGCTTTTACTGTCCTGATTTGTGTGTGTGTGCGCGTGCGCATGTCAGTCAGAGCATGTGTGGCTGTTTGTGGGGGATGTTCTTGTGCTCCCCACCCCCCACAGTGGCATGTTCAGGCCACAGGAGCTCAATTCCTTTGGAACTGAGGTTGCAAAAAGTTACAACCGGCCGATAATCGTTACAACTACTTATCTTCATCATGTCTGGCCCGCAATTCAGCCAATCTTTCTTGCATCTGATTTCTTAAAAACTCTTGATAATCAAACAACAGGGCCGTCGAGGGTCCTGGTGGCTTCTCCTGTTCAAAATTCACGGGGGTTTGGTTGGACCTCTGTATCTTGGCTTCTGCTTCCGCGATTCCTTTTTCCAATTTTCTAATCCTTTCTTTCATTTCTCCTCTCAAGGAGGCTTCTTCATGGAAGTGTTGAATTAAAGACACCCAATATGGCCTAAATTGACCAAGATCTCGAAAGAGATTACATAAAATCGGTACTAATCCTTGTAAGATATTCTCTACTAGTTCTTTACTTGTTTCTAACCTGGTTATCCGGTTCTTCAGTTCAGCAATCTCGTCTTCCATCTCATTCTTGTTGTTGTTTCTCTGAAGATGTGGAAGGCCGTGGACCCTGGCGTCTGTTCCAAAGGTGTGACAAAGATATGTTGAGGTTCAGGTGTTCTCTTACCTCATCATCCTCACTGTCTTTGCTCAAGTCAAACTTGAATTTTCTCTCTTCTGGCTCCTCCTTGTCAGGGGAGGCGCTCTCTCCCTTGGCTGGCCCTTCCTTCGATTCCGCCTTTGACCTCACGGCTGGAGTTCCCAATACTTTTCCCATCTCCATTTATTCCTCCTCCTCCTGGCGGTCAGTTGTTATAGAGCCGTGCCTGAAATCTCGGGTCAGAACTGGTGGAGATGCAACATTATTTTCCAACAAAAGACAACTAATCAAACAAACCAGACAATTCAATTCTGATTTTAAATATTATGTTAAATTATAACCATTAACCATTCTCTAAAAATAAATTTAATAACACAATTTTTGCTTTTAAAAATTACAATAACACAAGCCAACTAACAATAAATTTTCCATTTATATTGATAAAAATCTCTGCCACTACAAAACAAACTCCTAATTAAAACACCAACAAAAACCTAACATTTCCTTTTTTTATATCAAAACAAATAATTTTATCAAAATAACATCATTAACTTTATACTAATATATTTTGTGCTTTCTCTCAAGCTACACATCCTCTCATTTATCTCCATCGGCCAATAGATCAACAAATCAAAACTTAACGACTTTATCGGGGTTTCTGCTCTGATTAGCTGCCACCCTTCAGCTACCCCAGCTCTTATTCGGTTAACCTTTCCCTATCCTCATCCTACAATGTTGACAATACAATATGCTCTCTCCGTCCCACAAACCTTCACAATACTGTGCCTCCATAGTCTCTTACAGGTCTAAATCCCACTGAGCATGCACTTTTATCCTAGGTAGACCCTTTATTCTACCATATCCACATATCTATGTTTCAAATATTTTAGCCGTGCCTACCTCGCTCAAATCCGACGTAAGCTCATCCAACCAGCCTTCGTCGGATATCTGTTCCATATTCCACTACAAATTACACAGGTCAAGATAGCTGCTTGCCAACTAAAACCTTCTACTCCATTAACAATATATCCTCTTACTACATTTATCCAAAAATTAAATGCCCTTCCAACCCTTATTTCCGCACGATGATAGCTCCTTTCACCATAACAGCTTGACAAAGGCCGGAGTGGCTGCTTCCATTTTTTAATTATTTGTCTTACTCCTTAACTTCAGGCTGGATTAACTGGCATTGGTTTCAGCTGCTTTACCCCTTGGAGTCCCCTTTTTTTTCCCCTCCTTTTTTAATTGCACTATATTTCTATCTAGAACTTCATCACTGATGTCAATTTGGTCATACTTCGCTTTTAATCCCAAATGTCCTGACATCACATTTACAAGCACAATAAAATACTTTTCACCCTTAGTGTCGTTCACCCCCCATGGGGCCTGCTACGTCCATGCAAACTAATGCCCATGGAACATTGCTTTTAATCATCAACCCGTCCACTCGTTGTCCCAAGCATCCTGCCTTATACACAACTCGCAATTTCATATAACTGAACGGATTTTCTTTTCTGGGACCCAAAGTTCCAGTTTCTCCAGCTCCCTCTTTGTGGGCAAGGCCCTTACATGGCTAGCACTTCACGTAGGCCTTAATAACCTCCCACACAAACTCATCTGGGACCACTTTTCCTCCTTTGGGAGTATTGTCCCATTTCTCTGCTCCTACAATATTTATAGCCTGTTTTACTCTCTTATTGTAGGAGTGGAGCTATCAATTTCCGAAGCCTTCCCGTGGCCTTTGGGTTCAGGGACGTACTTTAGCTCCTGGCTACTCAGCTCCGTACCCGTGTACATTGCCTCTACTTCTACCGGGACTACCGCCTTCGGGTTTCCTACCTTTACTCGCAGGCGGATGTCCTCTCTCGAACGGTGGGGTGTGTTATTTCCTTTAGATCGGTTGCTCCTTCCCGCTTCTCTTTTCCGGGAGGTGGATCTCTTCTTGTGTCCATGGACACTCCTGTTCTGCAACCGAAAAAGGCTGCCTCCACTAGAACATTAGTCTAGTGGAAACACCTACCTTCTCTCCTTGGTTCTCGACGACTTTCTTCTTGTGCCAATGGACACTCCTGTCAGGAACCGAAAAAGGCTGCTTCCACTAGAACATTAGTCTAGTGGAAACCCCTACCTTTTCTCCTTGGTTCTCGACGACTTTCTTCTTGTGCCAATGGACACTTCTGTCAGGAACCGAAAAAGGCTGCTTCCACTAGAACATTAGTCTAGTGGAAACCCCTACCCTTTCTCCTTGGTTCTCGACGACTTTCTTCTTGTGCCAATGGACACTCCTGTCGGGATACCGAAAACTTACAGTTTTCTCAAAAACACAAGGAGAAAAGGCAGAGGGTGGGGGATCAGGGATAGATTTATAGCGGCAGCCTCTGTCAATGCATCCGCTATCCAAGAAAAGGGACTATAAATGGCTCCCGACACCCCACAATAACCAAGCAAAGAATATGGTAGTTTTGCTAAAAATGGATACTTGAGATGACAAACAAATAAAATGGGCCACCGTGCCCAAGATGGTAAGCCTATATAGCGTAAAGCATAGTTTAACATCACAAGGTTTGAAGAAACTGCCTCTCTCCGAGCAGCCTCTCAACATTAACTCTGTTCAAGCCCTCCTTCTCTTTGTGGACAGGCCTGAACCACCCCTTAACTCAGCCCTCCCCTCAGGAAAGCGCGACGCAGCGCGCTCTGCTAAGTACACTAAGTACACTATCAGTAGCTTCACAGCTGACCAGAACAGCAGGTTGCTGTTAAAACCCATTCACTTTGAATGGCTTTCCTCACACTCAACCTCTCTTAGAGTGCAAGTCTCCTGGGGGAGCCAGTCACCGTTCCTTTAACACAAAATAATACAATCAACTTCAACTCAAAAATCACACTAGACTTCCACAATTAAAGAAGTTCTTTTCCATGAAACACTATTCATCAAAGAGACTATTTTGTGTTAACTCAGGGTCGTATGACATGACAATTTATCAGCGAGTTCGCTATCAGCTCTAAGCTCTGTGCCCTCCGCTCAGAGCCGCAAGCCTCGTTCACTCGGGTTCCTGTTTTGGGCCTCGATCGATCCCGATTTTGACAAAAATGAGTCAATCGAAGCCCCACGATATGGGCGCCACATGTCAACTTCCGCTTACCCGCAGGACTTAAATCGGGAAATATGTCCTGATCGACTCTCCAGTTAAAGGGTTAGAAATTCCCCTTTTTACTCACCAGCTCGAAGGCGTAAGCGTGAGGAGACGGGAATTAGATAAGCCGATATATCAAAGTGGATTCACCTAGGTTTGTTCACTGTCTTCTTATCATGAGGCCAATCCGTTTCCATCCACCTATCAATCCTGAGTGAGTAACCACACACACAGAGCCCAGGAAGGATAATCTGAACACCTCACTTAAATTGGCAGCTCCACTTTTCTAAGTTGTTTGCATTTGTTATTGACCTAGTAATTTAATAATCCTTGTTAGGATCATACGGATTTGTTACTTATCAAGCAGGAGTATTTGACTCAATAATACAGATGGAAGCATTGGTCAGAGGTTATTCAAATACATTTACCTTCTTCCAAAAGTCCAATGCTGTTGTCCTTCTTGGAGGAAGAAAAAATAATAATGATGCGGACTTAAAAAAATGTCCAAAATAAAAATTAAAAAGAAACAAATAAAATAATTAATCCACAACTGGTTCTTCAATTATTTCATATGGACTTATAGAACGTCCTTGGACTTATATAACGTCCAAAAAGAAAAGAATAAAAATAAAATCAAAGACAAATAATAAGGTCTTATAAAACGACCTTGGACTCATAAAACGTCCAAAAAATAAATATAATAAAAGTTAAAACAAACCAAACAAACTAATTAAATCACAATTAGTTTTTCAATCATTTTATTTGGACTTATAAAACGTCCTTGAACTTATATAACGTCCAAAAATAAATAAAATAAAGGTTAAAACAAACCAAACAAACTAATTAAATCACAATTAGTTTTTCAATCATTTTATTTGGACTTATAAAACGTCCTTGGACTTATATAACGTCCAAAAATAAACAAAACCAAAACCAAATAAAATAGAGACAAAACAATAAAATGATTGATACAAACATTGTCTTTTAAACAATTTTATTGACAATAATAAGACAACCAATATTAATCATAACAATCACATTTAATGATAAAACCTTAAATCAATAAAAATAAAATAAAATAAAAACAGGAGATCAAGAATAATATAACCTTTTACAAACGTTTTCTAAGATTGATCATTTCTCGGAAAAGCTTAAGACCTGATTCACAATAAGATGTTTTTGGCTAAAAATAATTTTAAAGATATGAGAGTGTATTAAATGGCCCCTACCCTAACACGCGATTAGTCATTCATATCTTCCTATTATACATCATTATTGCTAAAAGATTTGTACATTACCAATCATTGAAGATAATTCCATTCACGGCTAGTCCAAGTCCTTCGGAAAAAAATCGTAAGTCCTCAAACAGGCATAAATCCATCTTCAGAAATACTCTCCATCCAGACCAGATCGCAGGGTAAAAAAGGGCGTCGATCGCAGCTGGTGACGGCTTTTTATCCCCTTGGGTCATATCACTGACTTCTTCCGGTAAATGTCCTTCCGCCTCCTTATATCAAAGCGCGCTTGTTGAGACTCATTCTCAGTAATTTTCCATAGATGAGTCATAAGTCATACATTCTTTACAAATGTGTCATGGATACACAACGTTGAATGATGAGTCATACATGAAAATATGTCAAAGGTCTTCAGCTCTATTCGACAATAATAAACGTTAGAATCAATAAAATCATATGTATATTAATTAAGCAAGCATGAATAACATATATATACATGACATGTTAAATCCCAAATTCTCTCAGGGCACTTAACAGGTTAATTCTAATCTCTGTTGCACATCTTGTATGTCATGTTGAGAAACAATTCATACAGTTAATCTTTTCAATGCAGTTACAGCAATATTATCAGCGATAAAAGACAGTATCACTTATAAATAAAAGAAAAGAAAAAAAAAAGAAAAGAAAAACAAAACGTCATAGTTGGACTCAATGTGCTATAACCATTGCTCCATAAATCAGGTTAACAATTGTCGAATATAGATTGTGTTGTGTATTTTATTACTTAATTCAGGATATCATTTATTTACACTAATTTATATCTAGCCTTATAAGGAATGTGTGTCCGGGCAATGCTGAGTGGGCGGCTTAGTTGTACAGGTTTGGCGGCATCTGGTGGTTACCTTGAGGAACTACACCCAGAGGCCAAAGAATAATTATCGGTCTTACAGACACCCATTGGTCTCTAACTAAAAATTGAGTCTAGCCCATTAATTTGTTATCTCATTTTACATGATATGGCGTTTCATCTGACTCTACTCCATCTACTCAACTCAACAGTAGACGTCTTAAATAATATTATTCATTCAAATTAAGTAATATAGTAGCTGTTATTTCACAATCAGGGCGGTACGTTAGCTGGCTTCTTAGCATAAAGGGTTGTGAGATCGAGTCCTGCCTCAGACCTTGTTGGGTAGACTTTGCTTGTTCTCCCAAATTCCTGAAAAAAACACACAAAAAAACAACAAAAAAAACAAAACAAAACCCACACGTAGTAGGTAAATTAAAGAGTCCCGATGTGTAAATATGCATGTAAAAATTGTTTACCTACGCGTACCATCGGAAAGTAAGCGCGATTCGTAAGGAAAAAAAAATAAAAAGTTAAATGTCTCTTGGTCATACAAGATACACGTTTGTTCACTATATGTTTAGGTAAATTGCTGCAAAGAGCGGTTTTAAGATTAAAAAAGATCGTCGCGGTAGATTTCTACGCTCTGATTAAATCTCGTAGTTTTGTGTTTTAAACCCTGGGGTGATTTAGTATAGCTAATCTTACAGACTATCATATTCAATAATATCTTATAGGCAAATTTAACAATGGGTATTTCTAAGTATTTAAAAGAAAAAAAAACTCACAAAGACTTGGGATCTCTTAGTTCGAATACGTCGTGCAGCGATAAAACTATTTAGAGTGTTAAACGTGCTACATCTTCGCTAGCGATAAGTCTAAAGACGTTTTATTTATCCTCGAAGGGTAAGATAGAAAAACAAGAAACAAAACAAAACATAAGGGTTTCACGAAACAAAGCACTATCGGTAACAAAAATAAAAAGTAAGTATCCATATATTATTTGCGCAAAATACACCTGGCACCTTAAAACGATGCCTGCATCCCCCTAAAAACTAAAACGGAAACAAAACAAAAATAAAACTACATCACCCTTCTTCACGTACGCACCATGTCCCGAACATAATAAAAACATATTTCATACCCGAATACTTTCTAAAAAACTACAATCCTAAGCCTTACAGGGGTATCCATTGAAAGAAGCCATGGTAATAATAATTAGAAGATATTTCATTCATACATCATCAAATAAAAAGGCTAACATCAAGACAGAAGACTCTTACAAACAACAGCTTAAAGATTTCAAAAACAGTATATTTATTAGTTTTTTTTAATATTGCAAGACCGTTAGATCGTAAAACCCTTTTTCACACAGCGCATTCGTATATACAAACCTCATAAACTTAAACAACAACAAAAATACATAGAGACATCCGATAAAAATCGTATAGACACAAATTATAGCACTAGCGGTAACAAAACTAGAAACAGAAAAATAACCGTTTATACAAGTACACATAGAAATAAAAAGTAAGTATCCCTATATTATTTGCACAAAATACACCTGGCACCTTAAAACGATGCCTTCACCCATCTAAAAAACTAAAACGGAAACAAAGCAAAAATAAAACTACATCATCCTTCTTCACGTACGCACCATGTCCCGAACATAATAAAAACATATTTCATACCCGAATACTTTCTAAAAAACTACAATCCTAAGCCTTACAGGGCTATCCATTGAAAGAATCCGAGCTAATAATTAGAAGATATTTCATTCATACATAATCAGATAAAAACTAAAACGGAAACAAAGCAAAAATAAAACTACATCATCCTTCTTCACGTACGCGCCATATTCCTAACAGAATAAAAACATATTTCATACCCAGATACTTTCTAAAAAACTACAATCCTAAGCCTTACAGGGCTATCCATTGAAAGAATCCGAGCTAATAATTAGAAGATATTTCATTCATACATATTCAGATAAAAAGGCTAACATCAAGATAGAAGACTCTTACAATCAACAGCTTAAAGATTTCAAAAAGTATGATCCCCACAATACATTCCCCCCTCCACCTCCTAAATCAGTTACTGCTTTTAAAAAAAAAAAGAGTTTGCGATTACAAGTCCTTTTCATAAATCAGTTTAAGAAAAACAAAAAAAAACAAAACAGTATATTTATTAGTTTTTTTTAAATATTACAAAAACGATAAGAGGATAAAACCCATTTCCACACAGCTCATTCGTATATACAAACCTCATAAACTTAAACTACAACAAAAATACATAGAGACATCCGATAAAAATCGTATAGACACAAATTATAGCACTAGCGGTAACAAAACTAGAAACAGAAAAATAACATTTTATACGTGTACGCATCTGCAGAGAGGCTAAAACAACTTGCGCACTCAGCTCATGAGAGTGCCACCAACACCATCTCTAAGCCTAATCCTTTAAAAAAAAAAAAAAATCAGTACATTTATTAGTTTTATAACGCATCAAAAACGTAAGAGGGGTAAAATTTTTATGTACAACGCAATCTTATATACAACAACTCAAAAACATAAAATACATCGCTAGACGTACCTTCTTCACGTACGTGCCATATTCCTAACATAATAAAAACATATTTCATACCCGGATACTTTCTAAAAAACTACTAACCTAAGGGTTACAGGGCTATCCATTAAAAGAATCCGAGCTAATAATTAGAAGATATTTCATTCATAGATATTCAGATAAAAAGGCTAACATCAAGATAGAAGACTCTTACAATCAACAGCTTAAAGATTTCAAAAAGTATGATCCCCACAATACATTCCCCCTCCACCTCCTAAATCAGTTACTGCTTTAAAAAAAAAAAAAAGAGTTTGCGATTACAAGTCCTTTTCATAAATCAGTTTAACAAAAACATAAAAACAAAACAGTATATTTATTAGTTTTTTTTAAATATTACAAAAACGATAAGAGGATAAAACCCATTTCCACACAGCTCATTCGTATATACAAACCTCATAAACTTAAACAACAACAAAAATACATAGAGACATCCGATAAAAATTGTATAGACACAAATTATAGCACTAGCGGTAACAAAACTAGAAACAGAAAAATAAAATTTTATACGTCTACGCATCTGCAGAGGGGCTAAAACAACTTGCGCGCTCTGCTCATGAGAGTGCCACCAACACCTTCTCTAAGCCTAATCCTTTTTTTAAAAAAAAAATCAGTACATTTATTAGTTTTGTAACGCATCAAAAACGTAAGAGAGGGTAAAATTCTTATGTACAACGCAATCTTATATACAACAGCTCAAAAACATAAAATACATAGCTTAGACGTACAACAAAAACGTGAGAAATGGTAACCTTATGATGTCAAAGACCGCCAACAGCTTGTTTTCTCAGGTATACCCTTTGTAAGAGACTAAGGTGTTAATCTACTAATAAGAAGCTGATTTTGGTTAAATTGTTGCAAAGATCGGCTTTAAGATTAAGGGTTAAGTAGAGTATAAATCTATTAACGTATCAAGAAACTCAAAGTTTCATACTTTCAATTCTCTTAGTTTTAAAAAGAAGCAGATGTCTGACCAATAATGTCCACATGCAGTTCCTGCCTGAGTTTGTGATGACATATTCTCTCCAGAAATCAGTATTTTTTTAAACTAGTACAATTATTATCTTTTTTAAACACACAAAAAAAAGGTAAACAAATTTTCGCTACTCTAATGCCATACATTGTTCCGTCATCCAAAATGTATAATTTACAAATTGAATACCTTTGAATCAAATTTTTAGGTTTTACATTCATTATCAACATTTTAATACCCTAGTTTACTTTTGTAGACAAAATTATACTAACTTTATTGTGTTCATCCTACCGAGATTTCTTTATTACATTGCTATCAAATACAACGCACAAAACATCAACCGATTAATTTCACGCCTCACTCTAATTAAAATAAAAATAAAAGTGTACACACCCTTCTTCATGTACAAATACATCTATGGTGTCATAAATTCAAACCGTGGATCCTTTCTAAAAAACTATTAGCCAAGGGCTTACAGGAATACCCTTTGTAAGAGACTAAGGTGTTAATCTACTAATAAGAAGCTGATTTTGGTTAAATTGTTGCAAAGATCGGCTTTAAGATTAAGGGTTAAGTAGAGTATAAATCTATTAACGTATCAAGAAACTCAAAGTTTCATACTTTCAATTCTCTTAGTTTTAAAAAGAAGCAGATGTCTGACCAATAATGTCCACATGCAGTTCCTACCTGAGTTTGTGATTACATATTCTCTCCAGAAATCAGTATTTTTTAAAACTAGTACAATTATTATCTTTTTTAAACACACAAAAAAAAGGTAAACAAATTTTCGCTACTCTAATGCCATACATTGTTCCGTCATCCAAAATGTATAATTTACAAATTGAATACCTTTGAATCAAATTTTTAGGTTTTACATTCATTATCAACATTTTAATACCCTAATTTACTTTTGTAGACTAACTTTATTGTGTTCATCCTACCAAAATGTCTTTATTACATTGTTATCAAATACAATGCACAAAACATCAACCGATTAATTTCACGCCTCACTCTATTTAAAATTAAAAATACAGACAAACTTATCACATTCTAATACCTACCTCCCTCTCTTAATCATAGGCTGTAACATCCTTAGACCTTTAGATGGCGCCGTTTACCGCGGCGTGTAACACTCAGACCTCTCCGCCATCCTCCGTTTAGCTTTTTACATAGTCACACAGGTTTTTAGTCTAGGAAAAAGGGGGGAATGCGGTTCTGAAATGGGTTAAATAGCCGTCCTATACGCACGAATAATCTATTTTTCGTCTGTATTTCCAACTCCATCGGTTAGAGACAGACGCCCCTTTTATTTTTTATTTTATTTTTTTAAAAAAAAGGAAAAACCCCTTGAATGAGACGCGACTTCATATTCTGAAACACCGGTAAGTTTCTTTTATTTATTTAAAAAACATAAAACAAATGGATAACATTTTTTAATATTCACAACACTTTAACTCTATTAAGAGAGCCTCGTACTATTTTACATTCACGCACGCACATGCCCGATAGAGGGGGCTGTGGTGGGGGTTCCCGGGTGCGAAGTTTGGCCGTGGTGTTGAGGGGGCTCGCCGCTTCCCACGGTTGGTACCCGGTCTACTTCAAAGGGGGTGAAGCTTTATCAGTATTCGTGTGAAAATTTCATGAATACAAGGGCGCTACTTCAAAAGCTGGTAAGATCCTTCCTGCAAGATGAAAAAAAAGTTTTTTAACAAGAGGTTGACGATTTATGGGGGTCTTGCAAAAGTGGGGAGAGCGCTTCCTCCCCGACTTCAAAGGTGTTGGTTTGGTGGTGGTGGTGGGGGGTCGACGGAAGCACGTATACAATTGGTGGGGGTGTTGGGGTGACCGGAAACATATGTTGGTTGAAGGGGTGCAGAAGGGTGGGGGGAACCGGATAACATGTGTTTGTTGGGGGGGTGCAGGATGTCATCAATCAATTTTGACAGGAGCCGTCTTCCGGCTTCTGATTGGCTAGGACGATGAGGGGGGTGGGGAGGGGGGTGCAGGATGTCATCAATCAATTTTGACAGGAGCCGTCTTCCGGCTTCTGATTGGCTAGGACGATGAGGGGGGTGGGGAGGGGGGTGCAGGATGTCATCAATCAATTTTGACAGGAGCCGTCTTCCGGCTTCTGATTGGCTAGGACGATGAGGGGGGTGGGGAGGGGGGTGCAAAATGTCATCAATCAATTTTGCATTCTACTTCAATTTTCTTTCTAAGTGCAACCGATCATAGGGAAAGGAGCCGCTGTAAAAAGAGTGTGATTAGATTTATATCCTTAAATCATTAAAGGTTACTCTTTAAGGGTGTTAATCTAATGGAAGCCGGGGCTGACATTCTAAAACTAGGGCGGTGAGAACCTAAACGAATCCTTTTCGACGCCAGCTTGAAGCGCCCCCGTCATCTCTGTAAATCCCGTGTTACTACGGTTTGAGATAAAAGGGGGGCCTTAACCCTTTGTAACGGAGAGTTGGCCAGGTAAGCGAGATCAGACAATAGTTATTGTGTAATGTCAGGGCTACAGGCGAGCTAGGCGGTCGCCCAGGGCGCCATCTTGTGGAGGGGGCGCCAAATTGCAGAAAGGAAAAAAAATAAAATTTAAAAAACACAAACACAACCCCCCCCCCCCCCCCCCCACCCCCGCCCCCGTGTTTTCTAACATAAAATATGTTATATAGTAAATAGATTTTATTAAGTTCCTTTTTTTTATTACTTCTATTTCAAATAAATGACTGTGTGTTCACGACCTGCTGTCCTGGCGCCCTGAACCTGACCCGCTGCTGCCGCTTGCAATGAAAGGTAGGGGGAGGGGTCGTATATCATCTCAGAGTGTAGTGGCAGCACTTTAGAAAGATAGATAGATGGTTAGCACACTTGTGTTGTTTATACATTGACATCGACAACAATGAAAACGTCCAAGCCTTCAGGTGCTGCATTAAGAAAGCGGCGAAAGGAGGAGGAGGAAAAACGGGCCCAGGGTAGAGGTATGTATGTCAGTCAATCATCATTGTTTATAAAATAAACACGAAAATAGCGTTAGTATTTTAGCTTGCTTGTAACTTGTTTACTGCACCATTACATCCATGCTAGTAGCTACTTTGCACACAAGAGTGGGGCAATGCTTGCTGAGTTTAAACTAAAACAGCCATTAAGTCCAGATACCTGCAAATGGATTTGCATAAGTCATTGTTTCACATAACCACATTAATTTATTAATTTATTGAAAATAAAATTTATGTGCTGGTTTAATGTAAAAATCTATATAGTAAATAAAAAATTTTCAACTAGATGCACTGAGAAAATATTTGCAGCCACAACAAGCACCTGCAGAAGCTGTGGTAAACAATCCTTCAGTGTCATCTTCACCAAAGGCTACTGAATGTAAGTGCATGAATGGTGCATTTAATACAAACAGCCATAATTTCTTACATTGTATTCAATCATAATGCAAATGGATTTGTTTTCCCTGCTTTAGCACCAAAATAATTTGAAGTGATGTATTTTGTTTGATGTACAGCTGAAGCAACAGCCAGTCAAGCACCAATCAGCAGTACTTTGAGTGACACAAAGCTCGATCTTCTAGATCCAGGTGACTATTTCAGATATATCAGCTATTGCTGCATCATGTACAGTGCTCAGCATATATGAGTACACCCTTTGAAAAATGTAAAGATTTTGTTCAATATCTCCCCGCGACCCTTGTGAGGAATAAGCGGTCAAGAAAATGGATGGATGGATGGATGGATGGATGTTCAATATCTCAATAAACATAAGAACAATTTCCAAAATATTGACAAAATGTTTTCTGTAGAATATGCACTTGACTCACAACATGAAAGTAAGGTTGTAATAGGATGCATAGATTACAAAATCTTCAATTTAATCAAATTAACTAATGCAAAAAAAAAATAAAAAATGCAACCCACAACAACGACTACATCTAGGATTTTCTATGATCTCAATGACTGTTATGGGTAGCAACATGTCTGCTAGGCCTGGAATTAACAAGCCTTTTTCTCGGGGTCTACTTATTTGTGCAATATGTACTCTAATAAATTAAAAAATAAAATAAAATAAATAAAAATAAAATAAAATAAAAACTCTGAGCAGAGATGCAGTCATTTCCGACCTGGCCAAAATCCAATATGTCAACCATGGAACTTTTAACTTTTCTAGAGGAGAAAAAACTTAGAGAAATCTATCCCAACATGTGTGTAGCACTCAGAGTGGCTGCTACCATATCAGTGACTGTAGCATCAGCTGAGAGATGCTTTTCCAAGCTTAAACTAAAAAAAAACTATTTAAGGTCTACCATGTCACAAGAACGGCTAACTGGACTGGCACT
The DNA here is from genome assembly GCF_051991245.1 of Festucalex cinctus. Lineage (NCBI taxonomy): Eukaryota > Metazoa > Chordata > Actinopteri > Syngnathiformes > Syngnathidae > Festucalex > Festucalex cinctus. The sequence goes on from NC_135418.1 coordinate 817,606, forward strand.
TATCAGCATCAATCAAGAAGTATCCAGGCAGCTATCCTTTGACGCACCAATTGATGCCTTTGCTGCAAGGAGCTCCCGGCATGCACTATTTTAAATATTTGCCGTTATGTTCCTAAGTTATTTAGTGAAGTTTTTTTGCACACTATTCACATTATCTGTGAATCACCTTATTGCCAAAGTTTTACGATATATCGACGTTTGTAGATTGATACATTTACTATTTTTTGTATCTTACACAATTATTAATGTAGATAGTGAAAACATTTTGAGGTTTTAAATACTGTCATTTTGCAAAAATTGCAATAAAAAGTTGCATTGCATTCTACTTCTGTTATTTTTGTTATTTTTATTTGTTTGTGGAATTTGGTATTTATTGCGTGGTGTGCTATTAAATATAATATATCTATAATTTTTTGTGTGTTTTTTTTTTATGGGATTTGGGGCTACCATGTACATTTTCGCCTAGGGTACCAAATCATGTAGGGCCTGTGTAATGTAGTGTAATTGTGATTTCGGAGATATATTTGCCCATAACTTCAATTGAGAATCTAAAGCATACTGTATTAGTGTATTAGTGTTGAAAATAGTTTTCTCAAAATTAATTTTCGGCAGGGAATAACTTTCTGGACGTAACCGCTGGCTGTACCGTAAGCCCTGATCGACTGGTCCATTGTGTAATTGGGTGCACAAGAATTTACAGGCTGCTACGTTTTCCACGGAAACTCGACAAGCAAGCAGCCTTTGCATATTCTATGCAGTATGCAGTCAAGTTACTTTAATCTAGCTAATACAATGTTTTGTTGGAAATGTGGTGACATATCGTAAGTAGTATCATCAATTATTTTATTTTTTTTAATTTTGTTTTTGTTTGTGTCACACTAGATCAACAGCCAAACTCGAGGGGTTCCAGAACCATATTCTGATGTATACAAGCATTCATGCACCGTTAAAATACATCACCCACCTGCAAGAAAAAAAAATATCAACGGGAGTGTAACAACTATGGCCTATGGCCCAATCCACCCTCTAATTTTTTTTTTTTTAAAGTTTGCTTCTTCTAAAGCAAATTCTCTGCAGTCGCATAAATATTCCACTGCCCAGACAGGATCTAAGCTTGGGTAGCTCTGCAGGTGGTCACCCAACCACCAACAAAGCTCTTTTGAAGCCACTGACCAGGTGACAAAGGAATTTATGCGTCTGCCGAAGGAGTGTATTCAAGCCCGTCTTCTCGGAGCCCGAACAAATGGCTCCAATGATTTGGAATACACAAATGACTGATCAAAGGAATGTTCATGACTTCTTATCAATCACAAAGGATATTCTGGCGCCACCTTTCCAAACGGGCACTCCTGGAACGTCTAGACGGAGCAAAGCACCGTCAAGTGGTGAAACTTGGAACTATCCTTAGTGACATTTCATATAAGTAACCGCATTTTACACATTTATACCATGATAATTCTCGACAGATAACTGAACTACGAATGATTCATGTTATGTCTTTGTGTGTATGAACATCCTATTTCATTTGTACTCCATAAAGAATGAAAGATAATCAATATCTTTCAGTTCAGTCAGATTAGACAAGTAGAAGTTACCTCACAAGTTAGTTTATGATGCATTAATTACGATGTGTGTTAAACGGGTTGTGTGGGAAAACTGATTTGCCAGACTGACCAAATTTAATGCCAAATTATTAATCCCTTTAATAATTTTTTTTTTTAAGTCAACTTACGTTTGAAACATATCAAGATCTGGCAGGTCAAATTTCTCTTTTCCCTGTTTCCTTATCCATTCGCATTCCTTCCTTATTTTCATTAGATTTATTTTATTTCTTTTCTTCTGACGGTAGAATAGTTAGATAGGCAGTGTTTTAATTCTGTAGTGTAGCAATCGTGAATAAATGTATGTTTTATTAACTTTATTCCGCCTAAGTCATCTGTGTTTCCGAGTGGATTATTATTCTTTTGTTAGTACAACGAACCACTGAATATCGAGTGTGGCGACTTTAGATTATAAATGACTGATGCAAGAAGGATTTTGGTCGTTGTTTGCTCCTGTTAACCCAAAGCAAAACCAACGTGGTGCCCCTAGAGGTTATCGAGGTAAATATAATTTACCTCTGTAACGTCCAGATTATTAATTCGTCCAAAAGACGACCCAATTATCGCTACAGGAGAGTCAGCAGCCAAATTGGAATGCCCCGAATGAGGACACTTTGGATGGAGGACCCCAGAAGGCTTCGGTGTTGTACCACCAGTATCTCCACCTACCATATCTTAGCTGCAACAAACTGAAGTCAGCCGACGTCTTGGTATGTCATTTACATATGGACGGCATTACACACTACATAAACTTTTTGTGTGAAGCAATACGGAATGGTCACATGTACAAGCACCACTTGTTTTACACAGGACCTGCTGACCAGGTGTCTGAAGCCATGGAGTGACTCCTCCCTCACTTTCCTCAGCAAGCCTTTGAAGAATATGATATCATCGTTGGTGGGAACATGCCCTCACTCTATAACATGTACTTGTGCAGTCAAGGAGCATGGCAAATTTAATAAAACCAGCAAACATTGAAGTGACTTAATTATTACTGCAGTCTGTTTACACAATCAATGGACAACCCTTCCTTAGTTTTGCCCCAATAAAATCATAGAGTCGGCGAAAAGTAGCGTTACAGATCATACTATGTGTTCAGGAGAGCTTGAGGAATGTTGCAATGTTAAAGGGGGACAATGTCAACACAAAAAAAAACATCATGGTATTGAGGTAATCAGATATTTTAGCTGTGTACAACACATACCTGCTCTGTAACACTACTTTTGGCCCAAACCTGTATGTCTATTTTCCATATATTGAAATGCGCAGCGTATTGGTAAATTTCTGGAACAACTGCAATTCATGTAGCTCATTGTATTCTAACAGCATTTTTTTTTTTTGTAGACTTTTATTTTACTTTATTTTATTTATTCATTTTCATGTACTGTACCTTACATTCATTGGCCAATGAAGAATTCCTTGTCATTGCAAGCATTTATAATAATTCTCCAGGCTTTTGATGTTTCACATTTCTGGACATGTAAAATAGTGTTAGGTTAGGTGTCGAATGAACACTGCATGTTGACGCCAAAGGAAATATAATTTTTTAGTTATTCAAAATGTACAAATTAACACACAACAACAATATACAAGTTATACAAACTACAACAACCAGTGTCAGACATGGAGTTATTATATGCCAGGCAAAAAACCTTTGTATTATCCTCGAGGATCTGGGAAAGTGTCACTTATTTGCCACAAGTGCACCAAGGTAATGCAGTCTGGGGATCCAGGTACAGGAAAATCATGGTGGTGCTGATGTGCCAGCAATGTGTCAAAAAGTATTTCTTGGTGTCTGTCTATCAGCTGGACTTGGATAGCTTCATGTTCCTCCAGGGTCATTTCCTGTACGAGTCTCTACAAGAAGGTAACAATTGTATGTCAGATGAGGTACCAAACAATGAACTGAAAGTCACTGAGCCAATGAAGTACATTATTACATGAACAAGACTATTTGTGAAAGCCATGTAAATTCCTGCACATCGAAGTACAAGGAAGCCATTGTATCTTCAATCAAAACTAATTAAGTTGCTTAGTGATATTTATTAGGTCAAATTGTTCAACATGGTGACAAATCGATATCTGAGTAAAGGGTTTCAAATGTTTTTGTAAGCAGCACTTTTCTGAGTGGTTAGTAGCAACAAGACACGGGGGGAGATTTACGAGTCTGAGTTGCAGATGTGTAGTTCAGTTAACACCATTATTTTGTACGATATACTAAACATATCAACAAACGATGTAATCTAAATACCACATATTCCAGCAAAGGTATGTTTTGAGCCATTCACATGCATGCTCGAATGGATTATTTTTCCATGCTGACATAATTGTACGTTACCAACCAGACACCGCGTTCTCTTCCTCGTCGTCACCCTCGCCGCCTCCTCGCCCTCTTTGAGATGGTCCAAATGTCTATAAAACATATAACTATGTGTTCTCTGTTGCATGGTTTAGTTCACTAACAAACATGAACATAGATAGCCATTAGCATTAGCTGACGTACAGTATTTCCTAACAATGCCGACAAAAATATTACTTCTGAAATTAAATGACTAAATCACAAATTTAGGGATCTGTACAGTATGTCTAACAAATGCAATTCACTTACGTCATCACTCGAGGGAATACCAAAAGTCGTTTGCGTTCTGTTCTGGTGAAATCGGTGGTAGGCTGGCGAAGTATGGTCTCTCTGGGACGCCGTAGTTCGTGTGCTTAAAATCATTGCATTATCTTGTTTGACCGATAGATGGCGGTCGTGAGCTACACACTGGGGCTTTAAAGTCTCTTCTTTCATCAGGAAAAAAAATGGCTACATGGCTCTGGTTGATCTCCTTTGCTCTGCTGCCACCTGCTGGCCATCCATCCATCCATCAATCCATCCATCCATCTTCTTCCGCTTATCCGGGGTCGGGTCGCGGGGGCAGCAGCTTCAGGAGGGAAACCCAGACTTCCCTCTCCCCAGCCACTTCAACCAGCTCCTCCGGCAGGATCCCAAGGCGTTCCCAGGCCAGCCGAGAGACATAGTCTCTCCAGCGTGTCCTGGGTCGTCCCCGGGGCCTCCCGCCAGTGGGACATGCCCGGAACACCTCCCCAGGGAGGCGTCCAGGAGGCATCCGCACCAGATGCCCGAGCCACCTCAGCTGGCTCCTCTCAACGCGGAGGAGCAGCGGCTCGCCTCTGAGTCCCTCCCAGATGACCGAGCTTCTCACCCTATCTCTAAGGGAGAGCCCGGACACCCTGCGGAGGAAACTCATTTCGGCCGCTTGTATCCGGGATCTCGTTCTTTCGGTCACGACCCACAGCTCGTGACCCTAGTTGAGGGTCGGAACGTAGCTCGACCGGTAAATTGAGAGCTTTGCCTTTTGGCTCAGCTCTTTCTTTACCACGATGGACCGATACAGAGTCCGCATCACTGCATACGCTGCTCCGATCCGCCTGTCGATCTCCCGCTCCATCCTACCCTCACTCGTGAACAAGACCCCAAGATACTTGAACTCGTCCACTTGGGGCAGGATCCCATCCCCGACCTGAAGACGACACTCCCTGTGGTGGCTTGTTTGGGGGGGGGGGGGGGGGGGGGGGGGGGGGGGGGTTGGAGGTGTGGGTGGATGGGAGGGGGGGTTGGGGGTCGGGGTGTGTTCGGAGGTTTGGGGGCCGGGCCACCCGGGTCGTGGTGGGTGGCTGGTTTGGGTGGGGTGCGTGGGGGGGGGGGGACTGGGGACCGGTGGGGCGCTGTGGGGGCCCGCCGGGCCTCGTTCTGCGGCCTTGGGCTCGGGGGGGTGGGCCGGGGCGGGGGCGGGGGTCTTCCGGGCGTCTGGGTTGGCTCGCCGACCGGTGTCCGCCTGGGTGGCGTGGGGGTGGCCCTGGTGCTGCCGCGATTTGGGGGATTCCGGGGGGGCTTTGCTGGGCCGCGGTTGACGGCTCCTTTCTTTGGTGGCGGTCCTTATACATGCCAGATCCATCACACCAGCATCTACTGAAATTCAAACAGAATTCGCCTCTCCCTCTCACTGCTTGTTGAATCAGTGGGTGCTGATGTCTGTGGATCAAACTTTGCTTTATCTATCCTTCCCTCCTTCCTCTCTTTAGTTTTTCCTCTGGTCACTTGAGATCTCCTCAATTTGTTGGAATTTAGAGGCTTCTGGGGTTGGCGTAAGACTCTGGTTTTGTAACCACGCAGGAGGTGTTTGGTTGGTGCTGGATTTCACTTTGAATGACTGGATGTACTGGTTTCTGTGGGTCTCACTCTGCCTCATCGATTCTTCCCTCCTTCCTCTCTTTAGTTTTTCCTCTGGTCTCTTGAGATCTCTTTAATTTGTTGAAATTTAGAGGCTTCTGGTGCTGGCGTAAGACTTTGTTTTTGTAACCATGGGGAAGGCAGGAAGTGTTTGGTCGGTGCTGGATTTCACTTTGATTGATCTTTCTTTTCTTTTTATCTTTTCTGACCTTTTCTCTGGTCTCCTGACCGTTTGAACCTCACGGCTCTGGCGAGACTCTGAAGTATCTGGTTGTGGTGAAGGGAAATGAGATTTTTATGAGGTTTTAGGGGAATTAATGAGTATAAATTTACATGTATTTGCACGCACACGCACACACGCACGCAAACGCATGCACACAAACGCACAGCACGCAAACGCATGCACACAAACGCACACATACGCGTTAAAAAAAAAAAAAAAAAAAAAAAAAGAGAGCAATGATGATAAGACGTTGAATCGGTAAGACTACCGAATGAACAATTCTGAGCTCTCGGAAAAAAAAAACAAATATACATAGACCCCTTCAAAGTTTGTAAACTATGTGATGCAATTTAAAGGGCGGGGCTTAGCTGGAGGCAACAACAACTCAGTGGCGTGTGGTTCTAACACCGGTCAGCATATTTTCACAGAAAGTTCACGCTGGAAAGGACGCGGAAAACGGCCATTTGAGTTTTAATATGTGAGTAAACTGACTCCCAACGAATGTGAATGTTACTTTAAAAAGTTAACTCTGACTGATGGGCCGATATTTACTGACCCCTACGCACTCCCGCACTGGATAGATGATTTAACGGGACTACCCACCGTGCAATGGCCGGACATTTAAATCTACCTTATAGAAAAACTAAGCATTTATACTCAAGATAAACTGAAGGCCTATAAATCATTACATGTCTACAACTAACTACGTCTTGAATTGACATGTTCAAAATTTAAAATATAACAACTTGAGCGAGGATTTTTGTGTCGTGCGGTCGCAAGTGCTGCCACGTCAATGACAGGGACAGAAGACGAGGATATACGAGGCATGTACCCTCCTACAAAAAGTTTACAAGAAATTATTGGAACCATTGTGGGGGCTTTCGCGTCGACAAAACTGAAACATACAGCTAACGTTTGATTTGCTAGCGGTTAGCATTCGCGCATGTAGCATGTAAACACAGACTTTTTGTGAGTCCGTGCATGTAAAAAGAATCCCATAAATAATGACTAACTTAAGTAATTTTAATCACAACTAAGTCTAGTCTACATCATTGTCCAGGTTTAATCTTACCTGATATGAAGTGTGCGCTGCAAACAGGAGCATTGTTGATGATAGCCTCAGTCCAGTCCTTTCGCGTTAAACCACAGCCGTCTGCGATTACTCGACTGGCAGAGGCTGGGATGCGATAGAATTTCAAGTTTTTGTTGGTGCCTTTACGGTTCTGGCAACCAAAAACACAACAAGACGACATTTTCTACAGACAATCAGCATTGTTTACTTCGAGCTGCACTTCCGTTGCCTGCAGCGGTAAGTTGTTTTTGCATCCAGTAAACACCGTGACGTCATCGCCAGATAGGCCGTGAAGGGGTCTTTATGATGTGTCCATTACAACAGGAGGAGCAATGTAAAGCTCCTGTGTCATCTGTGAGCAGAGTTGCTTACTATTGCATTTGTAACAGACGTGTGTGTAGAGTTCAATAAAGAGGCTCCATCGACTGTTTTCCAGGATTTATTTGCTGTAGAAGACAACGCGATACACTGTTTGTCTTCTTCCTCATCTGCACATCTGCTTCCCTCTTCAAGTAGTGTCGCAATGTCAATATGCACTTCTTTTCCAAAATGAATAATGCACATTCATATAAAAAGGAAAAGTTATAGTAAACACAAATATACAAAGATAATCACAAAAACAGTATTTTTAAATGTTGTTTCAATCTCACAAAGAAAAAGGACCCATAAATGAGAGAACAATGCCACCCACTGGCCAAAGTGAAACAGTGCACATTGTGTGAAGCACAACAAACAACGACAAACATACTGATAATCAAATAAAGACCATACCTGTAGAAGACAAAGCGATACATTGTTTGTCTTCTTCCTCATCTGCACATCTGCTTCCTAAACAACAAATCTGCTTCCTAAAAAAATTATCCATATTTACGGTGCAAAATAACCACTTTCTCAGCGACAGTCATACATAAAAAAAAAATAAGGATTCGCGCCAAAACGGCGACACAGAAAATCGTCCATCGTCAACGGAATTAACACAAAAGATCCCAGTATCGTAACATCATATCACACATTTAACAGTAGCACCAACATTAATGGCTCAATTCTTATAAGAAATGATGTAACAAAGTAACAACTCCCCTCACACATGACTCACCCTCTTCAAGTAGTGTCACAATGTGAGGGGAAGCGGAAACGGTTACGGAAGCCTAAAAGGCTGAACGGAAGCAGAATGCGCAGATTACCTAAAAAACAAAACACTGATAAATTAAAAAAAAAAAATGTCTCATTGAGATTAAATTCACAAATATAACAGGAATGAAAAAAATGTAGCCGTGAGGGGGCACAAGCCAGTGTCTTCTTGTGCCGGTCCCAAGCCCGGATAAATACAGAGGGTTGTGTCAGGAAGGGCATCCGACGTAAAACTTTGGCCAAACCAAACATGCGAATCAAATATATGACTTCTATACCACGGATCGGTCGTGGCCCAGGTTAACAACGACCGCCATCGGTGCTGTTGACCTACAGGGTGCCGGTGGAAATTGGACAACTGTTGGTCGAAGAAGGAGAGGAGGAAGGTGTGTTCGTAGGAAGAAAGAGAAGAGGAACACCACTAGTCTAGGACTTAGAGTAGGGACTTTGAATGTTGGGAGTATGACAGGAAAAGGTAGGGAGCTGCACCACAGGTAGGATGTGAGCTGAAGGAGAAGGAGAACTTTTGGTTGGAACTTGATGAAATGATGCAGAGCATCCCTAGAAGTGAGAGAGTTGTCATTGGCGCAGACATCAATGGACATGTTGGTGCAGGAAACAGAGGAGATGAGGAGGTGATGGGCAGGTTTGGTATCCAGGAGAGGAATGCAGAAGGACAGCTGGTGGTTGATTTTGCAAAAAGGATGGAAATGGCTGTCGCGAATACTTTCTTCCAGAAGAGGCAGGAACATAGGGTGACCTACAGGAGTGGAGGTAGAAGTACACAGGTAGACTACATCTTGTGTAGATGGTGTAATTTGAAGGAGATCAGCGACTGCAAAGTGGTGGTAGGTGAGAGTGTAGCCAGACAGCATAGGATGGTTGTGTGTAGGATGACTCTGGTGGTGAGGAAGACAAAGAGGCCAAGGGCAGAGCCAAGGACGAAATGGTGGAAGCTGAAAAAGGAAGAGTGTTGTATGACTTTCAGAAAGGAGTTGAGAAAGGCTCTGGGTGGTGAGGATGTTCTCCCAGATGACTGGACAACTACAGCAAATGTGATCAGGCAGACAGGTAGGACAGTCCTTGGTGTGTCATCTGGAAGGAAAGGAGATAAGGAGACTTGGTGGTGGAATGAGGAGATGCAGAAGTGGATCCAGAGAAAGAGGTTAGCTAAGAAGAAGTGGGACATTGAGAAGACTGAAGAAAGTAGGAAGGAGTACAGGGAAATACAGCGTAAGGTGAAAGTAGAAGTTGCAAAGGCCAAACAAGGGGCTTACGATGACTTGTATGCTAGGTTGGACAGTAAGGAGGGAGGGAGAGACTGAGCTATACAGGTTGGCAAGACAAAGAGATAGAGTTGGGAAGGACCTGCAGCAGGTTAGAGTAATAAAGGATAGAGATGGAAGAGTGTTGACAGATGCCAGCGGTGTGATGGGAAGATGGAAAGAGTACTCTGAAGAGTTGGTGAATGAGGGAAATGAGAGAGAACGAAGAGTAGAAGGGGCGACTGTTGTGGACCAGAAAGTAGCAAAGATTAGTAAGGATGAAGTGAGAACGGCATTGAAGAGTGGAAAGGCACTCGGTCCTAATGATATACCTGTGGAGGTAGGGAAGTGTCTAGGAGAGGTAGCAGTAGAATTTCTGACTGGGTTGTTCAACATGATCTTAGATAGTGAGAAAATGCCTGAGGAATGGAGGAGGAGTGTGCTGGTGCCCATTTTTAAGAACAAGGGAGACGTGCAGAATTGTGGCAACTACAGAGGAATAAAGCTGATGAGCCACACAATGAAACTATGGGAAAGAGTAGTGGTAGCTAGACTGAGGGCAGATGTGAACATTTGTGAGCCGCAGTATGGTTTCATGCCAAAAAAATAAAAAAATAAAAAAAATAAAAAAGTATGACAGATGCAGTATTTGCTTTGATGATGTTTATTGAAAAGGACAGAGAAGGTTGGAAGGAGCTGTATTGTGTCTTTGTTGACCTGGAAAAAGCTTATGACAGGGTGCCCAGAGAGGAACTGTGGTTTTGTATGAGGAAGTCTGGAGTGGCGGAGAAGTATGTTCAAGTGGTGCAGGACATGTATGAGGACTGTAAGACAGTGGTGAGGTGTGCTGGAGGTGTGACGGAGGAGTTCAAGGTGGAGGTGGGACTACATCAGGGATCAGCTCTGAGCCCATTCTTGTTCGCAAAGGTAATGGACAGGATGACAGATGAGGTTAGACAGGAATCCCCATGGTCTATGATGTTTGCAGAAGACATAGTGATCTGTAGTGAGAGCAGGGAACAGGTGGAGGAGAAGCGAGAGGCGTGGAGGTTTGCCCTGGAAAGGAGGGGAATGAAGGTTAGCCGTAGCAAGACGGTGTGAAGGAGAGGGACCCAAGTGGAAGAGTGAGGTTACAGGGAGAAGAGACCAAGAAGGTGGAGGAGTTTAAGTATTTAGGGTCTACAGTCCAGAGCAATGGAGAGTGTGGAAAAGAAGTGAACAAGCGTGTGCAGGCAGGCTGGAACGGGTGGAGAAAAGTGTTAGGTGTGATGTGTGATCGAAGAGTTTCAGCTAAAATGAAAGGAAAGGTTTATAAAACTGTGGTGAGACCAGCGATGTTGTTTGGTCTGGAGACAGTGCCACTGAGGAAGAGACAGGAGGCAGAGCTGGAGGTGGCAGAGATGAAGATGCTGAGATTCTCTTTGGGAGTGACCAGGTTGGATAGGATCAGGAATGAGTACATCAGAGGGACAGCACATGTTAGAAGCTTTGGAGATAAAGTCAGAGAGGCCAGACTTAGATGGTTTGGACATGTCCAGAGGAGGCCAGACTTAGATGGTTTGGACATGTCCAGAGGAGAGATAGTGACTATATTGGAAGAAGGATGCTGAGTTTTCAAATGCCAGGCAGAAGATCGATGCATTGATGCATGGGGCCATCTAGTGGATGAATATTGCACTTACATGAGCCAGAGTGGTGGTGACAAGATGGCTGGCAACATGCTGTTTTGTTGAGCTGGAAATCAATCCAAACAAAACCATCTTCTCAGCAAACCATCAGATGGTAAACTTGTGGGTTTTTTTTTTGTTAATCTATTTCATATCATGTTGCAGAATGCCTAGGAGTATGTTATATATATATATATATATATATATATATATATATATACATACATATATATAAATTGATAAATTAGTAAATCTGAGCTAGTTCAAAAAACAATGGGACAAAAATGACACTTTGGGTGTATGGGGTAAAAAATGTCAGCCACATTGGTTCTGGTGAATTTGTCACAGAGAATGGTGACAGTCTTTTATTTGGCTAAAAACTTGAAATTAGTTCATTTGTGTAATATATTTTTATTGCTCTTCGACAAAAACAATCCATTGATGAGATGATGGTGCCATACAAAGGTAAATTTGGTGGCATAAGGCAATATATCAAAGGAAAGCCATGCATTCAAAGTGTGGGCGCGCTGTTGTGTCACTGGCCTCTTGCACGACTTTGACATATCCATACATCCATCCATTTTCTTGACCGCTTATTCCTCACAAGGGGGGTGCTGGCGCCTATCTCAGCTGGCTCTGGGGAGTAGGCGGGGGACACCCTGGACTGGTTGCCAGCCAATCGCAGGGCACACTTAGACGAACAGCCATCCACGCACACAAGCACACCTAGGGACAATTCGGAGCGCCCAATTAACCTGCTGTGCATGTCTTTGGAATTTTGGAGGAGACCGGAGTACCCGGAGAAGACCCACGCGGGCACGGGGAGAACATGCAAACTCCACCCAGGAAGGCCGGAGCCTGGACTCGAACCCGAGTCCTCAGAACTGGGAGGCGGACATGCTTACCACTCGACCACCGTGCCGCACTTTGACATATATCAAGGAAAAGGTGGTGGCAATGGACAAAAAGGACAAAAAAAAGGAGTTGGTGGAGACATTGTAGTGAAGTTAGACGAATTGCTTGCAGACAAAGTACATTTCCTGATTTTTGCTGACAATTTCTTCACTTCCATGCCCCTCATTGAGAAATAATTGGCAAAGGGAATCTACTACACAGGAACTGTGAGGAAAAACCGTATGTCCAAGTGCAACCTGATACCTGACAAAGACCTGTCCAAGAAAGGTCGTGGATCCTATGATTATCAATTGGAGTTCAATACCAACACAGTTTGTTTGAAATGGCAAGACACGATAGCAGTCAGTTTGATGTCAACATATGCTGGACCAGAACCTTTGAGAAAAGCTAGGTGCTGGGACAAGTCCCAAAAAAAAAAAAAAAAAAAAAAAAGAAAGGAAGAGTACACCTACATAGATCAACCTAACATCAAAGAGTACAACACTTCCATGGGAGGCGTTGACATGCTGGATGCGCATCTTGCACGCTGTAAATTTCCCATCAGGACCCGTCGTTGGTATATGATACTTTTCTGGCACTCCATGTCTGTTGCGGTGATCAATGCATGGCTCCTTTACCAGCGTGATTGTGAGGCACAGGAAATCACTGGATCTAAAGTTCTCAAGCTTCGCAAGTTTCAGGGTTTGGTTGCTCAAGGTTTTGGTTGAAGTTGGAACAGCAAGAAAGCGGGGTAGGCCATCAACTCCGAGCTCCTCCTCAGATTTTTGGAGAAGAAGGACCAATGGTGTTGCCCCCCCCAAGCAGTGATTTTGTCCCTGTGGTCTTGTTTCCATTGGCCAAAGTGTGTTTGTACATTCAAAATCCAGTTCTAAATTGCAACAAATAAAACCAAAAAATATATTGTTCAATGTAGCTGTGTATTTGATTGATTATTTTCTTAAATTCTAAATAGTTTACTGACAGTTTCTGTTATTCTGATTTTTCGAAATGATACCCCTAAATCCCAAAGGGTCAAATTTCGCCCTAATCCTAAATTAGAGAATAAAGGGTTAAAATTGAAAAAACATATATTTTGGTGTTCAGTGCTCGTGCCTTTTCTCGGTCGTTGCTGTCAGGATCGAACACTTGGCGCAAGGCTGCTTGAAAATCCTGGACACTCTAGCAGACCGAGGACCGCCTGGCCCATTCCACAGTTGCCCAGGCTTTGGCCCGCCCAGTCAGATGTGACACCATGAAGGCCATCCGGGACCGGGCTGTGGAAAATGCCTGTGGAGAATGTTCGAAGTGAATGTCACATACCGTGAGGAAAGTCTGACCTCGTCCAGGTTCACCGGAGTATCGTTCTGGGGAGGCCAGTCTCAATCCTACTCCGGTGAATGACGTGGTTGGAACGGAGAGTTCGGGCTGGGGTTGCTGTCTTGTGGTGGATGGAGCCCGGTGCCGCATGTAGCTCACCAGCTCATGGACCTGGTTCGACAGCTCCCCTAGCTGCGAAACCATGGCTTGCTGAACCTTTTCTTGGTTCTCAAGTCGGACCTCCTGGCTCTGAAGTGCAGCCTCGACCTTCCCTGCTGGGTCCATGCTGGCCGAAGTGTACTGACACGACGTGGAGAGGTAGGACTCAGACGCAGGGAGAAGGTAGGCCACCAAGGCAACAGATTTATTAACCGACAGCAGCTGTCTCCTCTCAACCAGAGAGGAGAAAGGGGAATCAAAAAGTGGAGAACAAAAAACGCTCCACTGGGGAGGAAAAACAGGCACAAGGTACAGGGGACAACTAAAGGCGCTCCGCTGGGGAGGAAAACAGGCTCAAGGCACAGGGGGAAACTAAGGACGCTCCGCTGGGGAGGAAAAGGCACAAAAACAAGGCAAAAAGGCAAGGCTAGTGATGTCACAAATGGAACTGGAGTCGCGAGTCATGCCCCGCACAAAGGGGACGTGGTTAAATGGAGCCCGTATCGAGGCCCGTCTCTTTTTTTCCTCATATCACGTGACCGAAGGCAAACGAGGCCCCCTTTTCAGCGATCACGTGACTGACTCGCATCGTGAGTCGCGCTCCATAAATAGTCGCGGAAAACCCAGGAAGGGTCCCCCGCATGACCGTCTGACGTCACGTGAGTCTTGGATCATTGCTGCGCTACTGCTTAAGAATGGAGCCACCCAAAATGCGAAGGACTTCACCAGTTTGGGAGCATTTCGAACAGATATCTCCCAACAAGGTATAAACAGACATCTGTACCAGTTGGCACTTCAGTTCCTTTGCACACCTGCTTCCTCTCTCCCCTGCGAGAGGGTTTTCTCAAAGGCAGGGGAAATCATATCCAAAAAAAGGAATCGACTGAGCCCCAACACAGTCAAAATGATTTTATTCCTTAACAAAAATCAATAAAATACACCATTCCCTCTATCCAATGTGTGTCCCAGTTACACAAGCACATCAAGTAACTGAACATACAACTGACAAATATACGGACAATATTTAATGGACAAAACTTCCATTATTTTGTGCACAGATTTACTGATTTGTTGCCTGTGAACCACATAACATCTGCGTTACACCAATGACCAGCAGATGTCAGCACTCCTAATTGAGCTATTAAATGAGGCCTCGACTGATCAGCCTTTTGGCGAAGCAAATGGCCCAAAAGACTCGATACATTCATGTGGCTTCATCCCGCCATCACTAGGCAAGGCAACAGGATCGAGGACTCGAGGACTGTGGAACGCTTCCATGCACTGACGTAACACTTCGGCAAACTGAGGGAGAAGGCTGATGGCTTTTATTGCAGGGGATAATTGGTGGCAGGTGGCGATAATCATGGGCGGGGACCGGTAATGAGCGGGCAGCAGGAAGGGCAAGTGACCTGAGGTGAGAAGGGAATTAGTGATTTCAAAATAAACAGGAAACATGAGCACAAAAATAAAAGCATGATCCGCCACGCCGGTGGCGGCGTGACAGTTTTCTTAATAGCTAAAATCAACTTGTTTCACTTCCTCAGCTATGGTAGCATTTTTCCCTTTATCTTTGGTCTAAAGACTGTATTTTTATACCCAGCTCAAATATAGTGCAAAGCTCAGTCTATTCTGCACATTGTTGGATTTTATTGTATTTGACAACTCCTTTCCTGGCCAATGATAATGGCTCTCCTCATTATTTCAATTCAGTGCAGTAAGGCACACAGCCTACATACATACAATTGTGAATGGCTGAATATGCGTGGCACGAAGTTCACGTAACTGAAGCTGAGTGATGAATGCTATTTTGAATAAACAGATGTTAAAATTCAATTAATAACAAACATACTGCAGCAACTTAATTTTCTAACCTAAATGAATTTTTTTAAATATTTCGTACCAGTCAAGAACAACAACAAAAACAAACTACAGAAACACTATTACTTTGTGATTGGATGGTTTATGGTGAAGACGGAATTTACTCCTACTGCCACGACCAGTTTACTTTTTGGAGACTGTCATACGTGTCGGCCGGATAGAATCAGATTGCAATTGCCATAATGTGTTATTGTGCGGAAGCAATCAATGATGTCTAACATTTAATCCGCAAATCATAACAATATAATCGATCACCAATATTATATAAATGCGAAATATTAACCGATTGTGAAAATTTTGATCAGATTGATGTAAAGTCTATTATAAACAAGTACTCGGGGTGTGAATTGCCTAGTATCTAGCGATTCAATCCGTATCACGATTCATAGGTCATGATTCGATTTGATACCGATTAATCCCTATAAGAATCTGTAAGTCGATATTTGTGATTTATTTATTTTTTGTTGTTAATCCTCAAATTTAGAAAATACTAATCAGTAAACTTGTACATTTACACTGTAAGATTTGTATGATAATGTATTGAACTGAAACTTCAACACTGTATTTAACAAACAGGTTGCAATCTTTTTTTTAATGTTTGAACAGCATTAAAATAAAAATATTAAGGCTTAATGCTATTGTTTAATATAACATTCTTCCTTGCTTCATTGAAACCATCTTGTAACGCCACTTGATATTTTTAGAAAAATGCATATAATTGATGCATATGCATATGGAACATCTCTTACGGGGGAACATGCCCAAGAACCCTTCTACAGTGGTTGGGTTGTTCTCAACTTTTTATGTTCTTATTCCTGACCAATTCTAATGTGTGATTATTATTATTTAAGAATCAGCGTGCGCGTCATGACACTGATAAAAATGCGTTATACAGTGCTTTCACAATCTTTACTTAGACAAGGCACAGTTCATATTGTGAAAAAATTATGGCATACCACTTAGCATGATTCACTTAGAGTGGAAACACAAGTTCAATATGTAACTTCTGTAATCAAGTTGAAGTGAATTTGACAGTTATGGGGTATATGCCACGGAGGAGGCTGGACTCGCACAACAAGGGTGGAAGTGCAATTATTGGGACGTGACCTAGATGCCGCAACAGTAACTGGAAAAAGCGGAGGTGTCTGACTTACGGAAGATTGTAGTCTCTACCCCATAGGCCTACATGCTACTATATGCGGTGGTTGACATAAATCAATTTGAAAAATACCTTTTGATAATATAAAATACATACATTTTCATCCTAATAATTGACATTGGATTTTTTTCCACTGAAAACCTGATGATATCTCACTGCGCACTTGTTGGAAATCATAGGGTTAACATATCAAAGTCATTGTAATGGCAACAATTTTTTTAGTCAGATTACTTCTTTTTTAAAACTCCTGTCACAGGCGCCTGCCTATGAAAATTGGGCTGTTTCAGTGGAACTGTCAAGTTTGTCTTGTGAAATTTCTACTCATCTGATTTAATATTTTCCATAGACGAAGGATGGTTGTGAAGACGAAACGGTCCCAACAGCAGAAGATGATTTTGAAGTAAATGGTGAGGTAAGCGCTCAGTGTATTTGTGTAATGGTCGTGTTGCATTCAAATGTCAGGAACTGCTATAGTTTGTTATATACTGTATTCAACAGTAATGTTACTTTTATTTTACTTTATGAATCTATGTCTCCATCTGCTTGGTACTTTTAGGGCTCCTGTCCAATTTCTGGAGATGTATTTCCTGCGGAAATTGTTGCATACCATGCAAGTTCATGTGGTGACAGGTGTGACAGACATGAATTCAGAGATATCAAAATTGCATGAGAATACTCACAAAATACTACAATTCATCTATTAATTCTAATGGTGTTTGAAATTTAAAGCATGACTTTCCCTTCAATGTAAATTGGCAGGTACTTTTTCTAGATATAAATTTTACATAATTTGACACATGACCACTATGTATGAAGCCCTGTCTTTTTTGTTAGGATACAAATGTGATACTCAAACTGTATAAAAGCTGTTTTTGCTTTTTTTTGTACTATGTGTGCTAAAACGTGTTTATTCATTCATTTTCAAGATTTACATGTGGTAGCTCCACTTCTGCATAATCACATTTGCATAGTGACCTCATGACTCAAAGCAGCACTGGTGCAACAGTTGTCTCTGCCTGCTCATCACCCGATATAACATCAACAGCTACCCTGTCAACAGACAATACCGTGTTACAGTCCAGACCTGATGAAATGGATGACATAGGTTAGTATTTGTCTAATGTTGTATGCTGCTTTTTTCCCCCTAGATGAATAATGAAATTATTGGTGACAGTAAAAAACAAAACAAAAAAAAACATATCACATTGAAAGATGTTAAATGTCAATATTCATAACAGTGATGTAAAATTTGTCCATCTTACCAAAAATCTGACAATTTTTGAGTTAACTTTGTAAGTAGCAGCCGACCAATACAGAAGGCAGTGTCTGCAAACCAAAGAAGATGAGCCATGCCTAAAAATAATAATCGACATTGGAGAAGACGTATTGGACCAGGAAGCCAGAATCTTCCATTTTTACAAGAGTCCCAATATAGATTGGGCCAAACCATTTCAAGCTAAACTAAAAGGTGCAGTAAACAAACCTCAACTCAAACATGTAGTTGTTGAGTACTATATTCATAACATGATTTGCTTCTATACATTTGCTGGGGTGCAAATAATTAGCATGTTAGTGCACATGAACACCAGAATAAACTACAACAGAAAACTACAATAATGTAGTCCATGTGAAATGTCATTGCACTTTTCCACAGTAGGAACACACCAAGCCAGCCTAAATACTAAGTCAAGTCAGCTGCCACAAAGATGGCTTCCGATAGCCAATTTCAAAGTAAAAGGAATAGATTTACATTTAGTCTTAGTTGTTAAACTAACACTTTAAATTTTTATTGTGAAGTTCACACTTGCGGCGTATTAGCTGGCTGTGATAGCTGGCATGACTACCCTACCTCCTTGCTAACGGTTGCATTTGCATAAAGATATGGCTGAAGGCGTCATACAAGTGCTGCCAAAAGGACAGTCATCTGTGTATTACTGTACTGTGGCTACGGCAGTCATTCAAATATGTAATTATGCGAAAGTGGTCCGTGGTGCAAAAAGTAGTGGATAACTAGTAATCCAGTTTTATTTGAAATGGCAGTGCCACTAAATTAGGTTGAAAACACTGACCTGTATATATAACTGGATAGCCGGTAGCCCATACACACCCTAGCAAGCGGTTGAAGCCACAGGGCGGCCATCCTACCCCTCCCATCCCACGAACAGACTACTGTAAAAGACAGTGACTTCTCTGGGAAAAGGATGATAAAGAATCAGTAGATGCTTCATATAAGCCATGTAATCAAGCAATTTTCAGCAATTATCTCATAATAAATCAGACAAAGTGAAGGTAGGCCCATGTACTCCATTGGCGATATGGTCTCGCCTTGACATGAGTAAAATGTTTTCGTTTTCACTGTAAAGTAAATTTGTCTTGGGGTTGGCAAGCCTCAGTTCAGTGGTATGGTGGTTGTCGACTAACTCAAGGTCATGGGTTAGATCCACAACCCATATCATGTCGAAGTGTCCTTGAGAAAGGCACTGAACACCCAGTTTCTCCTGATGCTGCATCATCAGTAGGTAAATGTGAATTTAGTGTTTAATGCTTTGAGTACCGAAGGTAGAAATGCGCTATACAAGTGAATGACCATTTACCATTGTCATGTAGCGATTTAACTCATTTGCTCCCAATAACGTGTAAATACGTTTTTTTAATGTTCTGTGTCCCAAAGACGTATTTATACGTTTTTTTTGTTTTTTTTATGCTAGACATACAGAAGGCTTTGATTCAGCCCCTCAACTACAAAGAACGGTTGCAGAAATGGTAGTTATTACACAAACGGCCAGCAGGTGGCAGCAGAGCAAAGGAGATCAACCAGGACCATCTAGAAAAAAAGCTCAATTACTTACAATTTTGAATAGATTTGTGAAAACTGATGAAACTTAGCTCTCTTTTAATGCTAATTGCTGCAAAACGGAAACAGATAGAAACATATTTTTTTTCCTGATGAAAGAAGAGACTTTAATCTTTCTTTTGATAGGTTCCATGCTTTTATAGAAATAGAACACAATATTCTGTGGGCCTTGCAAAATCAGTCAGAATCCAGTAAAACAGCCGGGAGCGAATGGGACTATTTCTGTAAAAATGGCTGGGAGTGAATGAGTTAAGGGGAAGTCAACCCCAAAAAAACCTTGACAATAATATGTTCATGCAACCCCACTAGTCTAAACATGGTATTCAGGTTAATATTGCAGCCATTTTTCCACTTGAGGTTGAGTGAAAAATGACATCACAGTTCCTCAGGTAACAACCAATCACAGCTCAGCTTCAGAAAACAGGTAAGCCCTGAGCAACTGTGATGTCAACTTCAGTCGACAGCAAGTGGCAAAATGACCACAAATGATGGATACAAATTAGTAGATTTTGCTTTATAACTCATATTCCACAAATGTAATATTAATCAGAATGTCATGTTTGTACTAATGAGGTCACATATAACATTATTTTCAAGAAATGTTTAAGGTTGACTTCCTTAATGCTTAAAAAAAATTTAAATTACAGAAATATAAAATTAGCGCCAATAATTAACTCAATATATTGCCACTTCAAGGGGAGGGAATACATCTATTTTCTATCCCGCTTATCCTCCCTATAGTTATGTGCTAGCTAGAGCCAATTATAGTTTTTGTCATGTTGCTGGGCTCTCAGTGTGTTTTCCTTGTCTCACAGTGCCTGATTAATGAGAGGGGCGTGTCCCCTGCACCACACCTGCAGGGCATCACCTATTAGGCCTTCATAAGGACTGGGACTCCTTGCAGCCACTGTCGGGTCGTTGCTCCGTCTGCTCACAGCCATCGTCTAGTGTTTCTACTGTTTTTTGCCTTCGCTAATTATTATTATAGTCCAAGATTCTCGATTTTCATCTACGTAAGTTTTGCTACGTCTCTTTTTGTTCCCACTTTTATGTGGCGTGTTTCATAGCTATAGTAAGTTGTTGCTTTCTTGTGTTTGCGGTTTGTAGCCTTCGGGTCTTTTTGTGTTGTGTTAATTTCCCTCCTTGCAATTTGCAAGCACCTTTTGTTAACCTTTTTCCTGGCTGTGTCCAGCGCTTTATGTTCATATTCACGTGTTTTGGTGAATAAAACCTCTCGCTTACTCCTCTGTGTTCTGTGATTCTGGGATCCACTCTCCGGTCGCACCGGAACCTTAACAGAACGACCCGACCATGGATCCTACAGAACACAAGGAGGTCCGTCACGCATTGGCCAGCCAAAATCGCCGAGTGAGTCAGCAGGAGTCCACCATCTCTGTGCTCAGGGAGATGGTCACCTTGCTGGCCCACCGGCTGGAGGAAGTCGGTGCCCAGGTTGGACAGTTGGGGGCTGGCGGCAGAACAGACGCCTCCGCTGCTGTCGGTCCCGCCAACCCACCGGTAACACTTAGGGAGCCAAATCTCGCACATCCGTCACGCTATGGGGGGGAGCCTGGGGATTGCGGCACCTTTCTTCGTCATTGCTCCCTAATTTTCGAACAACAGCCACTCACCTATCATAACGACAACTCGCGAGTGGCTTTCGTGATGAGTCTTTTGACTGGCCGAGCGGCAACCTGGGCCATGGCCGTGAGCAACACCTAAAAGCATCTTTTGCTCTGTGTTACGCCGCGTGTTTTGACCATCCTATTCGAGGCAGGGAAGCCGGTAATCAGCTCGTGGACTGTACTCGGGGCCATCACTCCGTAGCTGACTATGCTATTACGTTCCGCTCGCTGGCCGCTGAGAGCTGCTTTAATGAGCCCTCCATGTGTGTTCTTTTCCGTCGTGGACTCAATTCTCGCGTTAAAGATGAACTGGCCTTACGGGACGAAACTGGAAGCTTGGAGGAGCTCATTGCTCTATCCATTCGCTTGGATAACAGGATCCGTGAGAGACAGCGGGAGAAGGACTTGGAACGTTCGTCCGAATCAGCCAACCCTGCCAGGCATGGACATGTTGGTGACGTCGGCTCTCAGGTTGTTGCTGCAGCCCCAGTGTGGGCACTTCCCGAGGCGGGGCAGGAACCCATGCAACTGGGAGCTGGCCGGCTTCGGGCTGAGGAGAGGAGACGCCGGGCCCGATAGGGAGCATGCTACTACTGCGGATTGCGGGGCCATCTGGTGGCACAGTGTCCTCAGCTGTCGGCTCGTCACTCCACACGACTTGTCAGGATGGGCAGTCAGCAGGCTACAGACGGACCCAAGTCAACCATAGTTTCACACACCACAACACCGTGTGAGTACAACCATGCTGCCTCAATCACGCATTCCTCTGAGACTAAGAGACTTGAGCTCCCGGGAGAGGTCGCTTTTAATTGTAAAAGAATTAAGGTGGTGGCCCTGGTCGATTCCGGGGCAGACGGTAATTTTGTTGATCCAAGTGTAATAGCGGCCCTGGGTTACTAGCCTACAGCCTTACCGAAGGAACGTAGGGTTTACGACCTCAACGGGCGCCTTCTGGGGGTAGTAACTCACACCACTGAGCCTTTGTGTTTATGTCTTTTAGGAAACCATGTCGAGTCTCTCAGTTTTTTGATTGTCGTCACGATCGGCACCAGTGGTGTTGGGCTTGCCTTGGCTAAAGTTACATAACCCCGAGATTAATTGGGCTAAACCCTCACTTGAAAACTGGAGCGTTTACTGTCACGCACATTGCCTGCGGGCTTCTGAGGGGGGCAGTTGTCTGCCTGCTATTTCCTCAGAGGAAACTCTTTGTCTAGACAACGTACCACCTGAATACCATGATTTGAGTAAAGTCTTCAGTGAAGAGAGGACACAGACGTTACCGCCCCATCGCCCCTACGACTGTGCTATTTAATTCCTAATATGCCACTTCCTAGTTCCCGGCTGTACCATGTTATCCAACCTGAGCTGGCAGCCCTCCGGGAGTATATTTCAAGCGCACTAGCGGCAGGGCATATACGGCCATCCACCTCCCCTATGGGAGCTGGGTTCTTCTTTGTTGATAAGAAGGATAAATCACTTCGCCCCTGTGTAGATTATCGTGGCCTAAACGAAATGACTGTAAAGAATAAGTTACCGTTGCTGGATTCAGCTTTCGCTTCCCTCCAAGCCGCCAAAATATTCTCAAAATTAGATTTACGCAGTGCCTACTACCTTATCCGTGTCAGGGAGGGGGATGAGTGGAAAACTGCCTTTAAGACTCCCCTGGGTCACTTCGAATATTTGGTGATGCCTTTGCAACAGTTTCAGATTTTGGTGTACAATTATAGTCTGAGAAAAATAATGTGTTTTTTCTTATAGAAATAAAAAAAAATCACATCAGCATTTGTTTTAAAATGTATATTTTAATATATATATTTTAAATTGCTTCCTTTTTAAAACAAATACAGCAGATTTGAAATAGACGGCTCATATGCTCTGAAAATAGGGCATGGGCACTATATAACAAGTGGACGTTCTGTACCCTTTTTTTCATATTAAAAAAAAAAATCATCTTATTCTTTTATATTTCAATTTCTTTCCTTTTCAATCATATTTACAAGTGAAATGTTCATCCACAGCCTTTAAAATGGCGATGTGTGCAGTTTACTGCTACACGTGGGCATTTTGCTGCCAAATGCAAAGCAACGTTTCTTGGGAGTAGCAAGATGGCGGCCCCGCAGCTTCAAAAGTCTCAACCTATGACCTATCCAGCGGGTAGATGAGGGAGGGGGTGTTCACGGGAGCTCCCCGCCCAGCTGCGGCCCATGCCCCAGGCCCAACGCACCAGAACAATGATACAATTATAGCTCTCTTTGTGCAAGAGCCAGGATACAACATTGATTATTTGCCAGCCAATCTAACTATGCACACTTGCAATCATGCGTGATTATTTTTACTGTGGGATTACAATGCTGCAACAACAGCAATCCCACATGAACATATGAAAACATGAAAAATACAGATTAGAAGGCCAGAGCCTAGATGGAAACCCTTGACCTGGAAGATGGATGCGATAACCAGTTGTCCACTGTGCCGTCCATAGCAGGAAATAATGCAAATTAATGTGTAATATTATTGCTGCAAGTCCAATAATTCCCATTAGTTGCTTGTGTTTTTAGGAGATGTTGCCATTGGAGAAGGAGTAAACAGACACTTCTTCAGCATGACAATGACCAAATTACAAAATGGATTCCAACTTGATTGTGGTAAGTGTAAAAGCATCCTATAGACTCTTTGCCAAATCCACTAAAGGTTGTTGAAAGGCAAAATAGAACAAACATGTTAGATAATTGACTCATGATCTTATGAGACTGAATACTAATGGAAAATTACGTGCACCAACATGGCAGACAGTTCTATTTCGTCCCTCCTGACTGCCAGGTGGCGGTGCTGAAAACAGCATGGAAAAAAAAACCTGACACTTCATCGACAATCTAAACATGTCCACCTCGCTAATGTATGTCATGACCTTTTTATCAAA
Source organism: Festucalex cinctus (assembly GCF_051991245.1). Lineage (NCBI taxonomy): Eukaryota > Metazoa > Chordata > Actinopteri > Syngnathiformes > Syngnathidae > Festucalex > Festucalex cinctus. Next base: position 841,608 of record NC_135418.1, read on the forward strand.
GTGACTGTCAATGTTCTTGGACGTAAAGTTGACGGATATACGCTAATTTTCACCGTCAACAACATTGGAGCCCACTAATTTGGCACCAATAATTTCCTGCCATGTTTAGATTAAGTCAGGTCACGAAAGGATCTTTATTCTGTGGTTGTTATTATTAAACATAAATTGGAAAAAAAAAAAAAAAACAAAAAAAACTTCTTTTTGTTTTTTTCTAGGAACCGCATGCGGCACTTTGCTGTTTGAAGGCCAACCAGATCATTTAATTCCTGCCACTTCTCAAGTATTTGCACAAAATTACCTGTTTGTCATGGCGGGAAGAATGATTGGACATTCTTTCCTTCATGGGGGCCCTCATCTGTTAGGCGTTAGCCCAGCAGTAATTCATGTGTTGCTTGGTAAATCACCACAGACAGCGACAATCATGTTAGAAGATGTTGCAGACTTGGACATCAGGGAGACCATACGCCCGGTAAGTACGGTTAAGTGCAATGTAATCCATTGGAAAACATTGTCATTCAATGAAAAAATACGGACTACACTTTTACGTAATTTATTGTAGAGATAGACCTGGCTGATTATCAGAGCTGATATTAGGACATTGTGATGAATATCGGTATCGGGCTTTTTCAAAATCTGATGGTATATAAGGTAAATCTAAAACCATTTTAATCTCAGGGAGTTATTTATTTAGCTTTCCAGTTAACTTTATGAGATGCTACTGACCCTGAGAACCATCAATTGTCTAAGATTAAAACTAAAAAAAAAAACTTCTACGTTTTGAAATGTCTGAAAAATGTTCAATAAATATACTTTAAGACATTACAACAGAATCAAGACTGGCATTTGTATTTAAAAAAAATTTTGATGCCAATAGTTCCCCACCCCTTTTTACTGATAATGAATATAGGCTTCAAATATCGGTTATTGGCCTCCTTGACAACTAGTAATCGGCATCGGCCCTGAAAAAAAACATACCGGTCTATCTCTAGTTTATTGTAAATGTGCTGTATTTTATTTTTAAAGCTCTTTGAGAATCAAGAATCTACAGGAAAGGAAGCAACAAGTGAGACAGGAGAACTCTGAGTGTCAGAGAAGGGCTATCAACGACCTGGCGCTGGCATGGGACATGCCTATATTAACAGATAGTAACAGGACCTGGCTCCTTCACAATCTTCTTCAGCATACGGTAAGTGTGGCTGACTAGCGTTTTATCCATTAAGGGTTGTCCAATCTAACAGATTTAATGCTTTGATTAATGTACATTTTGCACATTGCCTCTGTATATGTAACTGGATAGCCGATAAGCCAAGACTTTTGAAGCTGCCATATTACTCCTCCCAAGGAATGTTTCTCAGCATACGATCCTGTAGGAGGATCCTTTGTTGACAATTTTTGGCACATGTGCGGTTCGTTGTGTGGCAGAAAATGATAGCGGGCTCAAGGCTTCAAGGCGAGCAACAGGTCAGGGTGGCTGTCAATCTTGCTTTGGAACACCTGACTGAGACCGCAATAACTATATGACTCAGCAGATTATATACTGTACAAACTTGATTTATTATTTAATTCAATGGCTTGCATGGGCATGTATGCAATATATACAGATCAGCGTTTGAATGTGCACAGAGTAATAAAAGAATTGAATTTAATGCATGTATGACTTTACTTTTGAGTCCCTTCATCCATACTTCACTCACCAATGTGTTACTTTAAGGTGCTCGACCGAAACTTCCGCCAACTCAAACAGCTGAAGCAGGGACTGAAAGAAAGTCTCATTATGCTGTTATTGGAGTCTCGACCTGATGTGGTGGCATTCGTTTTTTCCGAGAGAATCAAAGTCTGAGTGCAGTGTGGAGGTATTCAACAACGCATGTCTTGTAAATCTTTGGAGCAGATTCAGTAAAGATTTGCGTAGCTTTTGCGCTGCGCTAACTGGTCAAAATGGAGCTACCAAGAGCGTCTAATCCACTAAACTCGTGCAGAAATGTGTGGGGAAATTCATCATTAGCTGTGCTGCCGACTAGAATGCGCCCCATTGCGCCGGTGATTTTTGTGCGTGCATAAATGAGGTAATTTGCATACATTTAGCGGAGAAATGGACCACCTCTATTTCAATGAGGCTCATTGATAAACAGCATCTAATTCACTAATGCCAGTGCAAATAGCCACACGGAGTTTGAGTGATGCAAACGTTTGTGGAAGCCTGGCGTAAACTTGCCGCTTCCTTGATCCAGTGGATCATGACAGCAGTGGTGGCATAAAGGTATTACCTGTCTTCCGGCTGATCACGCAGAGAGGAGAGAGATTCTTTGTTGATTTATGACATAGCCCGGGCTGATCAGCAATTGCAATTTTGCGATCATTTTTACGGCAATAGCAATTTTGCGATCATTTTTACATGCCAGATGCATACTGTATGCCCACGTCAATATCTGAAGCTATATTTTTAAAAAATGATAGCAGCAATAATTTGTACTTTACAGAAATAATGATTTTGTTGTCTTCCTCTCTACAGCTTAATGGAGATAAATGAGGAAAACACTTCGGCACCTTTTTTTTTGGGGGGGGGGGGGGGGTTAGGATTTTCTTTGTATTGTATTATGGATGTTTTAATCAACACTTTTAGTTGCATCGTAATGTATGAAAGGAGCTCCATAAAGTTTGAGTTGATGTTTAAAAAAGATTTAATGCAAGTACTCTCCTCAATTACATGCACATAGCCTGCCCGTATATCACTGTGGTGAACGGTGTGTGCACGTAGCAAATGTTTCTTTTTTTCATTGAGATTAGTTCAAGGTTGCGAAGAGGTTTGCCAGACACTCGCAACCATTTATGGTTCCCATCAAAATTTCAACATATTCACAATTTCTTTGCGATTTACATAGAATATTTGGGTCCGTAAAAAGAGTTTGCAAGTGGCTTTAGAACATCTTTGCAACCTTGGAAATAAAAAAAAACTGACAACAAAGCAAAACTTGCTACATGCGCAGTCCATTGCAAGCAAGCCTTTGACGCTCAGTGAGATATGTATCCAAATGAGAGGGAGACTGTTTGCTTCGGTAGCAAATATTCATGAGCATATGTTCAGTTATGCAAACATTTGCCGTTTTTAATGTTTTTTCCTTGTTCCAAGGAAATTTTGATTTGCAATCATTTTCAGCTAACAATTACAACCTTGAACAAAGCCTGCCGAAAAATCAACATTGTTCCCCTCAGCAGGACGCGGCTTTAATTGTTAGGCTGTTTAGACCACGCCATCAGCCGTCACACAATTATCACCCACGTGTGGACTGACCATTTGTATAGATTAGAGAGAAAAGTATGAAATTCACCAAATTGTGACATGGAATGTATTGGTTTAATTCCAGCTATGATGCCATAATGATTGTGTTCATTTGCTGTCCTAGGTTGTTTTGGACCTAATCAAATGGCCTGAGGAATCTGGGATGGACGATAAAGATGGTTACTCCACTGACAGTCAATGTAGAATAATGGGCTATTTGCGTCAGTTTGTGAGAACAGGTAAATTATATTTTGGTATTTGTTAACCATTTTGTAATGCATAAATGCAGAGTTTTAAACTTAAAGTGTTTTTGTTTTAAACCATTTTTTCTTGTTTATAAACACAAGTTGTATCATGAGTATGAAGCATAAGCATACACATAATGCTATAAGGCATAATTTTTATCAGTTATTCATAGGAACATCTGTGATTGGATTTTCTTAATCATCCTCCAGCAGCGATATTGTATTTATTTATTTATTTAATTATTTTGCTAGATGTTGCACAACCTCTGTTCAAGTAATCAGTTTCTCAAAAAGATAAATAAAAAAAATATAAAAACAGTAACATAACTGTAATCTAATTGATGAGTGTTAATAGCATGCACAACGTAGATTCTATTTTTTTTTTTCTTTTGCTTGTTTTTAGTGTCACAAGAGAATCTTAAAATGCTCCTGAAGTTCTGGGTGGGATGGGAGATACCCATGCCAGATATGAAAGTGGAGGTGGTGAGACCGCTCTCACCACCTCCACTTTCATATGGGGTCAACCTGCTGGCTGGGGAGAGGCCCTCTTGGTGGAGGCCTCAGGGTGCTTGGGAAAAGCACCATCCGTTGAGCCTTTGCAGGGACTAAAAGCAGCGTGTTTCGCTGCGCCTGTCGCTACACGCGATGGCTTCTGTGCATTGCGGTGTGCTGGAGGTTAAGCTAGCTGGGCTAGCCCTTTGTCTGGCAGCCGCGCCGATGGAGACCAGGAAAGAGCCAAGAGGAACCAAGGAGCAGTGAAGAGAGCGGGAGCCAAAGAGCAGCGAAGAAGAGAGCGAGCAGCACGCAGGGAGCGTGCTTTTAAATTGGGAGGGCGGCGGCCTCCACCCCAGGGGTCTGGTGAAACCAAAGTGGAAAGTTACCAGCTTAGAGAGGGTTTTGGTAGAGACTAATCAGATTGAATCTGGATCCCATGTTTGTTGAAATTCTAAGGTCAAAATTCAATCAATGCAACACGTACAATTGAATACCTCAAATGAAATGTTACCTAGCTTACATTGTTAAAACGTGCATACACATGAAAGTTTAGTGGAGAATCTGCCACTGCAATGGAACATTTTCATGACATTTCATGGAGTCAACATTTCACAAATGGCAAACATAACATTTCATAATTCATTGTTCTGTTGCAAAATAAGAAAGTCAAGTTTCTAAGAAGGCTTTTACTGTTCTGGCGTGTGTGTGTGTGTGTGTGTGTGTGCGTGTGCGCGTGTCAGTCAGAACATGTGTGGCTGTTTGTGTGGGATGTTCTTGTCCTCCCCACCCCCACGGTGGCATGTCCAGGCCACAAGATTGGACTTCCTTTGGAACTGAGGTTGCAAAAAGTTACAACCGGTCGATAATCGTTACAGATCCTCCCTTTGGCGATGGAAACGTTCTTCGACAGAACGTTTCGGTCGGCACTTCTAGACGTGGCATCGGCAGGTGGACAGGTGAAGCACAACAATGCAGTTACCAGAGTACAAAGTTGGTGCAAACCCACCCCTCCCCTCCCTTTGCTAAAGCTAGACTCGGCAGTTGGCTATGATGTTATCTTTCCCTCTAGGTCTACACTACGTGTCGTGTATAGAGTGGAAGGGGAAAGTAACAGACGCAACAGGAGAAGAACACGAGAGTGAAAAATAGAAGTTCAATAGTTGTCTAGAGGCCTGTGTAGGAATGTCATGTCAATGTGACTGAAAGGGGGCACTTTCGGTTCTTACTATGACTTTGGGTCTTTCTAGGGCAAAAGAAAGCTGTATTAAGGGAGCATGCAGGCCGAGAAGACGTTCTCACAACTGAGCTGTTGATGTATCAAACAGATTAGTGCAGCATGTCAAGTCTCAGCGCGGTCACACCTTGCGTGTGAGCGTGCTCTGGTTGGGACACCGGGAAGAAACAAAGTCTTGTGGTTAGTTTGGTTCAGCTTAGCGTGATGCTAGTCAGATTGAGGACTAGCGTAGTCCTTTTGGTTATTTTGTTGGGAGACGGTAGATTGGTCATTTGTTTGCTACGCGTTGTTCGGCAAAAGGAATCTCGGTCGTGACTCGCGTGTTTTTCCATTTTCAAGTTAACGGTGTTTGGACTAACAGCGTTAACAGTTAAGGTTCTTATTTTAAATAAGAAGCTAATAAAAGCAGTAGCTAAAAGCACATTCTTTACCAATCGCTTTAGTCGTTTGGGGAGTCTGCTGAAGTTCATTTGAGTCACTGTACACGTTCTAGGAAGTTTGTTTATGCACATGGTGTCATAAGTATGAGTGCAGGAATGCGAATGGGTGAAGCACAAATTTAATTGGCTATTCAATGGCGATATGGCGGTTAGGTTTGGCCCTAGCCACTTTAAATATGTCGTTAGCGCATTCATACACAACAGCAGCAAAAATGTGTTAGCCATTAGGCGCCAGGGTGTCTGAAACCACTGTTTGGAAAGGGACCGTTTGGGTCCTGCATCAGTTGGAAAGGCAAATGCATCCATAGGTGCCTGATGGGTGGGAGCCAAAAGCTCCAAGTCATCTTGAGGATGAACCACAGGAAGAATCACAAGTGTATCTTGTACCTGCTGATGATGGTCAACAAAGATGGGCGAGGTTCGTCCCTCAATTGTAACCAAGGAAGTGAGGTCATGGAGGTTGGACCTGATTGGCTGGTCCAGTCCTGTTGTGATGACCTCCCTTTGACAGCTATGTGTCATGTCATGGGCGTATGATGTCATGACCCCCCCTTCGGCTACGTGGAGCCACGAACGGCAGAGATGTGCGGTCCACGGAGGAGCAAGAAGAAAGCCCATGACAGGAAGCAAAAGGTGACCACCAAAAGCGAATGTCTTGGCATGAACAAATGAGCCGTCGACAGGCGAACGAGGAAGGCACGCGGCGGCGGTGAGCCACACAATGAGCAAGAGAAGAACAATGGACTGCAAGTTCATTGAAATCAGATAAGTGTTGTTGAGCACAAAGGCTGACAACGTGTGGCCCAAAAGAAGTACTGCAGGCGCGAAAGCGGGGGCAGTGAATGGCAGGGCAGTGGCGCGTACCATCTGCATTGCAAGGGTGGGCAGGGGGGTTAACAACTTGCTCAGAAATAGGCACAACGCGCCAAGCAGATTGCAAAGAACAACCACTGTGTTGTTTGGGTTGTTCGATGACAATTTCAAGTGCGATTTCAAGTTCAAAGTCCGCGGTGAAGCTGAATGGTTTGCTTCAAAAGTGAGGACAACGGCCTCAATTTGTGTCATGCGTAGCTCAGAGGTGCAATCCAAGTCGCATTCCGTAAGGTGGCAGAGTTGCACACCCTGAGTGGGATGTTCAACTTGGCCGAGGGGAGAGGTGGTGTTGCGAAGGTGACCTCTTGAGGGCATCTCGGGGACAACAGGCATGGTCCCCCCTTGAGCTGGGTGAGAGTCCTGGTGTGAGTTTTGTACACTCCGAACAGGTTCACAAGAAGTCTCTGTTAGGCTTACCGCATAACAATTGGAAGTTTTGGTCAGCGGTGCTGCTGGCAGAGGCTGCCGCACCTGTGACCAGATTTTGCGTCGGTCGTAATCTATCAGGGGCTTCAAGCGGCCCAGCAGATCTTGACCAATGAGGAGCGGGACTGATTCCACAGCAGACACGTACACAGGGTGGACCAATTTGTGTGGTCAAATCGTCCAGTGTAACGTTGCCATGGAGTCCAGATGGGTGTTAGTCAGTGCAAACGCACCGATCTCCAATGAGCAGTGGTTGAGGCGGAGCATCCGGCCACTGTTCTTCAGCATGGCTTGAAGTTGGTTGAAGAGCGTGTTGGACATTACTGTAATGTCAGCGCCAGGATCAACCAAAGCGTCATAGACTAATGTTTGTTCAAGTGTCGTCCTCAAATAGAACTTACGCGATGCACCTTTAATCTTGAGGTTACCTAAGAGCTGTTTGAATGGTTGATTCGACTCGGTAACAGGTGCACTGGCAGAAGGCAAAGAAGTTGCTGGATCCAGCTGGACTGCAAGAACGGTGTTGTCCGACACCTCTGGCTCATTGATGGCTGTCGGCTGACTGTCGTTGGACAATTTGCGCAGCCCATCAAGAACTTTTGTCCAGATGTTGCTGTCAATTGAGGAATCACCTGACGTGGATGGGGGCTCCTGAGGACTATTTGTGCGGGGAGGTTTCTTTTTGCGAGGTTTTGTTTTCGCAAAGGGTTTCTCCCGTTCACAACCACGGCTGGAGCTATGACTCAACCGCGCAGGTGCACTGCGGCCGTACTGGTGCTTCTGATGAGAACCATTTTGAGGCCGTTGTGCAGGATTTGATGGGGGAGCGGCGATGTCATCGTCGCTTTGCTCTGATTCGGACTGTCGTTCGACTTCGTCTGAATCACCTGCAACATGGTAAACAGAGGATTCCACTGATTTAGCAGCGTTTTCGCGTAAAAACACAAAGGCCTTGGATGCAAGTTCACGTAGCTCTCGGCTACTTAGCGTGCGAGGACAAGTTGTCACGCCCAAGAGGCGGCTTGTGTTTGGGTGGAGGTTGTTCAGAAAGAGTGTTTTGAATTCTACCTGTTCTTCCATGTTGGGTTCGTTACGATGCCCAAAGTATGCCTTGCGCAGGCGACTATAATACAGGCTGGGTGATTCCTTTCGGCCTTGTTTTACTGACCAGGCAGCAAGAAAGCTCATTGCTGATACTGGGCCATCAAATTCACGAGACAATGCGTGACACAGTGCTCGATAATCATTCAAGATGTGGATCGGCTGGCGGTCGATCCAATCACTTACTTCTCGAGTGGACGTCAATTTCATGAGGTAAATCTTGTCTTCCGTTGTTGCCTGTGGGAATCTCCTCAAATGAAAATCAAGGTCTTTGAGGTACACAGAAGTGTTATCAGAGCAATCTTGTTTTGGCTGAAATTTCTGAATGTGCTTGGCAATCATGTCTAACTCTTTTGTAGACATGCCTGGTTGCGCCACATGATGAGGTGAAGAAGCATCTGCTCGTTGAGCAGGAGAAGGAAGGTTGGCAGCAACTGGAGACGCACAAGAAGGCGTAGCGCCTAGCGGGGGTGCCGAAACAAGAACTGTGCTTCTTGGTGGAAGCACAGAGCCAGGTGAGCTTGCTCCTCTCAGTGACACTGCAGAGGGAGGGGGCCCCTGTGTGTGTTGAGCAGCACTTGGAGACGTGCTTGCCATGGAGCGAGTAGGAACCGGAAGTGGCACAGGTGGCTGAGAAACAGGTCCAAGATTTGCAGAGGAAGTCTGCAGCACATCAGACAACGTGGCAGCGTCTGAAAAAAGAACAGGTGCGTGCACCACAAGTGGATCAAAATGCAAAGGAGAGTTCACCTGAGACAGGTCCTGAACGGGGACCTCCACAGCAGTGGTTTGGGACGGCGTCAATGGACACCTGGTGTTACCTTGTGGGACTTGCTGTAATTTCGGTTCAGCATGGGATGACTCGTCATCCCGGCCAGTGTTGAAGGATGGATGCTGCAATCGCCGGAGTTTTTCTTCCATTGCCATCAACTCAGATTTCAAACGAAACGTCTGCCTTTTTCCTTCAATGCGTTCTTTTTTTCAAAAGTCTAATCTTTTGAGTTAATTCCGCAATTTCATCATTCGCGAGAGCTAGCAAGTACTTGTCAAATTCACGCTCAGTTTGGAGATCAATCCAATGGGCTTCAGTGTGCTGATTTGATAGTTCTGCAATGCATTCTTTTAGCTCACGAATTTCAGATGTGGCATTATGCCAATTTTGTTCATGCGTGCGGGCAGTTCGTGTACTCACTTTGAGTTCCTGTGTCAATTTTGTAACTTGGTTTCCCAAGTCCACGCGGTCAGATTCATGCAACCATGCTTCCAACTCGGTTAGCTTGCTGCTAACTTGGGCGTGAATTTGCTGTTCTGCTGTCAGAACGCTTTTCACTTGTTCAAGCTCATGGTCACTCAATTTCCACCTAGCCACTAAATTCACCATTAGTCGGCTGAGGATTTGTGCCATATCTTCGTGGGTTAACGATCCTTGTTGAGCGTCGCAAACGAGTTGCGCAATGTTGGTGTCAAGAATCTCTGCACTAGCGCTGGCTGTCGCGTCGGCATAGCCTGGAATGAGATTGTTAGTCACGGTCGCAAGGGCATTTTGCAAAGCATCCATGGTTAAAAGTAGCGTTATGATATCAAAGATATGCGTAAGCTCACTTTACTCAATTTGGAAGGACTAATTGTTAGCCAATTAGACAATGCTGAAAATGCTTAAAGATTAGCTTTTTGGGCTCAATTAGTTGATTCAAAATGTTTTACCAAAATTATTAAGGCACAGATTAAAGGATGGTATCCAACTATGTTACCAATTATTTTAAATGGAAATGCACTAAATAATTGAGAACCCTCAACAAAGTGTTGTCTTAAGCAATTTAGTCTGCTAAATTACTATTAACCACAGCATACATTTGAGGTTACAGGTTTTAGGAAACAAAAGTCTACTGAGGCCAGTCACATTAAATTACAATTACATTTAATTCAATTGAGGTTTCCAAAAGTGCCTAAAAATGAGGTAAACATGTTTAATACAACGAGAAAAGCTATACACTACTGTATGAGTGTTGCTTTTAATTAAAACAAAATTAAGTACTTGAAAATGGTGGTTAATTATTTAAACAAACTCTTTGGTAAGTCAACAATTAAAGTTATCAAGCGTTTTAATTTTGTTGGTAAAAGTTCCTGGACTGCGGTACCGTGAATAGCCACAGGGGGACGCCGTCGGCGTTTAAAACGCAACGAGGCTCCTGTGTGTAGTATAGGAGTCGTACTTTTTGTTCGATCAATAAAGTTGTATAACTTTACCGCATAGACAAAACAACTCCGTCACTCGTAAGTGACACAGAATGTGTCTTAAAACGAGCGTTTAAATACCTTGCACAAGTTTTAAAATCGTAGCACTTGGCAAGCAAAGTTGTTAGCAAGACGCAGCTAACGTAACTTTGTCAATGAATGGCTACGTCACCGGAAGTTAACCGTGCGTGTGTCGCCAGCTGTCAATCTGTCAAACACGTTAAATTCACTCCTTACGGATAATCGCGCGGATTGTTATGCGCGGCACTGTGATGTATCAATAAAATTAACACATTTTCCATTAATTTAGGATGTTTACTAAGAATAGAAATTATCAGAATGCATGTAGGACTAAAGACAGTGAAAATATAATTGTTTAAAAAAAAAGTGGTAAAGTGTCTCATTTTACCCCAGCTACGGGGTAAACTAAGACAAAACCCAAATTTCAGTGGGGTAAATTGATCCTGCTTGGGGTAAAATGATCCACTTACTTTTTTCACTCTGAATCAAGCCTAACAACACCTGTTGTAAAAGTCAGAATCCTAATAACTAGTTAAACAACCATTGATTCCGGAATTAATGTTGGAATAATTTAAAAATCATGGACACTGGTCAATTAAGCCATTATTCCCTAAACATTTGAAGGTAACTGAACAAAAACAAATACTGTAACAAAAATATTCAAAATGTTTTATTTAACAATCAAACAAGAGGAAGAACCATTTTTACAGTTGGGATCAGAACTCGGGACCCTTAGAGCTATCTCTGGTCTGAAAATCAGGGAAAAGAACAAACTGAAAGAAGTAGAGCAGCCTGTGACTCAGAAAACAGGAGTAGAACTCAGACGAGGACATCTGACACTATTGCAAAACCTATTCTACATTCCAACCCTGAAGGTTGCACGGAAAGCTGAAGAGTTGCTCTCTTCGTGTGGTTCCTCCAGGCCTTGTAGGTTGTGGCAGCTTCCTCACAACATCGCTTTTAGGAACATGTGCAACATCATTTGTGTGAGGTGGGAGGGTGAGCAGAACAATACCATTGCTCTTTGCCATTTCTACTGCCTTGAGTGAGATGTGAGCTTTAAGATTATCCATGATTAGCAGCATGGGCTGGTCAGGGGTGCAGTTAGTGTGCTTTATCAGGTGATCAAGGAACTCAGTCCAGGTATCTTCATTCATCCATCCTGTCCTGGTGGAGGTACCCTTGGCTCCAGGAGGTGCATTGATCATGAAGCATTCCTTAAACTTTACTCTGGGAAAGACAAACATGGGAGGTGTATCATTCCCAATAGCATTCACTGCACACACCAGAGTCACCAGTTCCCCTCTCTCAGCCGATGTGACAGAGCCAACTTGCTTTTTCCCTCTTTGTGTCACAACCTGAATCAAATAGAAAATTCAGAATCAGTTGCATCTTCAATTTGTAGGCTACTACTGGGAAAAAAAGGTTTACAATGTCTGGTTTCAGTTTATTCATTTTATCCAGTTTATCCAATTCAGGCAACCATATTACAAATTGCAATTTAAGCATTGTTTCAGTAACTAGCTGCTTATTATTACACGCTACACATCAGTCTTGTGTGTGTTTATCGTATGGCTTACCTGCTGAGGCTTTTGTACTGTATAGACACCTGTTTCATCCACATTAAAAATTTTGTGTGGGGCAAATTTATGCCTGTAAAGAGTGGAGGAAAAGAGAGAAATAGATAAGAATTCAAACTTAATCTCAGAGATAAAGCCTTAATAAAATATTTGCAATTAAAAAATAATTATGTTACCTGTCCATGACTACTGCCAGGTTATCAAAGAACTCCCCAACGGTTGTTTTGTTGAACGCAGTGGCCCTTCCAAGGGATTTTGCTTCTGGAGTTCGGACAGAAAGATGGCGACGTGCTAGGAAGCTCCGAAACCATTCTTGACCTATAGACAATCCATTAGTTAAAGAGTTAGCCTCTTTGGGAAGATCAGCTTAGTTAACTTATTGTACTAAATCATATGATCTTTTGCACACTCTGACCTACCTGCACACTGCACCTCCTTCCAATTAGGAGGGATAACAACATTGTTTTTTTCTGCATATTCAAATGCAAGTTGACGACACTTAGCTGGAGAGAGGCCATGGAACTGTTCAGCAAGTTCTTTCAGGTGTTTGGAAAGTTCTTCCTCCATCTCATCAGTGAAAATTCTCTTTGCCTGAGCCACTGCACCCCAAGCTACTGATTTCACATCCCCTTTCTCCTTTTTCTTTATGAATCTTAGGAGACTTTGTAGAGGTTTCCTCCGGCCACTAGGGGTCACTGGGGTACTGAGTTTGTTGTGCTGCCGACAGGACACGTTGTTACAGTGCTGCCGACTTCATGTTGAGCTGCTGACGTTGTTCATGTGAGTCTAATTAATGTTTAATGTGTGATTATCAGTTAGGTGGTGATTCTTAATGTTGTCCACCTGTTTTATGTAAGTATAGCCATTATATATATGTTTGTGCCTCTGCAGGGCTCCTTCATCGCTGTCAATAAATGATATTTGACATTGAGGAGTGTGTTTCTTCATGAAGGAGCCATGAACAACGTCAGCAGCTCAACATGAAGTCGGCAGCACTGTAACAACGTGTCCTGTCGGCAGCACAACAAACTCAGTACCCCAGTGACCCCTAGTGGCCGGAGGAAACCTCTACAGACTTGACTTGTCAATATTTCGATCCCTTGAAACTGCTCTTAAAGACTTATTTCCCTCCTTGACCTCTGTGGCTGCAATTTTCATCTCTTCAAGGGAGGTATTGCCCCAGGTTGTCTTCCTGTTGTATTTCCTTGGCATGATGGCTTTTTTAAAAACTGTTTCTGACATGAAAAACAAAACATGAATGAAAAGTGAAATCATGTATGAGAAGGGGAAAAATGAGACACCGTCTTACTTTGCCCCATGGCATTTGTCTCACTTAAATCCACCACCACCATTTTATAAAGAACAACCTCTCTTGACAACACAGACTAATCTTTAGCTAGCACTGTCACATCATTTTATAAGTTGATAGTTCAACAATATGTGGGATATACGTTTTTCCACTTGAGTCAAATAGCTTTAGTGCAACAGTTGATTAAGTTCAAAGCAAAAAAAAGTACTTTTACATCCCAAAAATATATTTTTGTCTAAAACACATGCTTACCTCAGCACAATCAAGTCATCTTCTTCATGGCCAAGCTGAAATGGGAGGGGCTTGATACCAAATTGATCACATGACCACAGATGTGCTCTTTTTTTTAGATACAGGTGGTGTCTCACATTACCCAGTGTCTCACAATACCTCACTCTCCCCTATCCTGTAAGGACTCGCGTCGAGGGGAAAGGGAAACTACTACTTACTGTAAGACGGTGTTAATTCATTAAACATGACGGAATTAATGAAGATTAAAAAGTGCAAAACTTACAAAAATATTAACCCTAAACTCAGTGTTAACACTTGGTGAAACAGGAGTAGGGAAGATATTATAATGTAACGTTTAAGAGTGGCGAAGACACGTGATGTTAAATTGTCTTAAATCTAGTAAAAAAATCATAGATTAGGACGGTACAGTAGTAATTTAAATCCCTCGATTAGTTTCAAATCACGGTAACTTGATTATTTAAATTATAAAGTGCTTTGAATGCGATGTTGAAGAAGGCAGACAGTAGGTTCACGGGGGGAGGGGGGCTGCGATGTGTCCCTCTTCACACGTGAGTTGGTAGAAGGCAGGAGTCAACTATATTGGCTGTAGTTTGGCAGCTGGCCGTGTAGCAATATGAATATTAAGCAAACAGTTGACTTTAAGTGTTAATCAGATGGACATCTAATTACAACAATTTAAGCAAACTATATTACTAGTGTTTCAATGCTACAATTTGGCAGAGACTGGGCTCTCAGTGGGGGGTCACGTGGTGAGATGTGATCCTCTTGGAGTCCACAGTCAAATGAGGAGCGACTTAGAAGTCTGGCTGTTGGGCCCGCCCCTCAAATTAGTTTATTGGTCGACTGGTCTCAAGGGGTGGTTACCTGAATCCCAGTTAAGTTAAGGATACGCCTACAAAGATGGCGGATCTTAACACGTGTGTTTTACACAAAAGGCTAGCAGTTTTAGCACCATGTGCCTTACGCTAACCAACAAAAGGGAGTCAACTTAACACCTTGAGAAGTGTGCTGTGACTCAAATGGTGGTCTGAATGCAGAATTTCGTGCACTCGACTATTTCCTCAGCCTAAAGGCTTGTAACGTAATCAGGTAGCTAAGCTGATTGCGCCACGTGAGGTTTGGAATGTATTTTTAACCCAGTCAGAATTCGTGACGAGCTAGAAAAAGCATTCCCAGGCCTAAAAGTTTTGCATGCAATAAAAAAAATGTGATCGTTACTCTTCCACTTTTGTGTGTGTAACATTCACATAGTCGACAAATTCATTCTCTTCTCAATAACTAGTCGTTAGACTGTTATTAAGCACTTCAAATACACTGCTTTTATACAGCGGATTGGCTCTGGCATAAAGTTTTAGTTAGGTTGCTATAGAAACGAGAAACGCTGCACTAAGCTGTTTTTGGATTGTTACATGTGTGTGTTTCACAAAATATGTAACATAAATTGGCCTCACCAAAGGGGCACCATTATGTAAGGGAAATCGGTCCAATTAATTATTAAATCAATAATTGTTAATTATTAAATTAATAATCAATTGGCTCATTAATTGAAGGAGACTCAAACTTAATATTTAAATTAAGTTGAGCTTGCCTGCGGAGCACCACATCTCTTTTTGATAATTTTATCAGGATAACAGATGAGAACCTCGTTGAATCAGTCATTAAAATGAAGGTTGTGCCCTTACTACAATTTTGTGAGTTCTTTGTTCAGCTTAGAGGTCACTATAAATTGATGAAACACACACACAGTAAACCAGGGGTTGAGTTTTGTGCACGTTTATTCTCTAACCTAGGTGGGATAATCTACTTAGAATTTAAAGAAGCAAAACTAACTACTATGATAGGAAATGAAACGAGAACTAAAATAATAAAAATAATCAAAGGGGAAGAAAAGAAGAAAAGAGAAACGGTCTTAACCAAGGTGATGGATTCCTTGAATCAACCAACATGGGACCCACAATCAACCTAGTTTGCACCAATTTGTACTAGGGCGAAGGCCTGCAAAGTTGCACTTCCAGATGGGGTTGATCTGAGAAGCAGGACCCTGGATGGAGACTCGCCAAGCCCGTTTGAAGATAGAATGGGGAAGGTTCAGTTCAGGAGAGGAAGAGACAGGTCGTCCGGCTGGCCAACTGAGCGTCACGGGGTCAACCTGCTGGCTAGGGAGAGGACCTCTTGGTGGAGGCCTCAGGGTGCTTGGGAAAAGCACCATCCGTTGAGCCTTTGCAGGGACTAAAAGCAGCGTGTTTCGCTGCGCCTGTCGCTACACGCGATGGCTTCTGTGCATTGCCGTGTGCTGGAGGTTAAGCTAGCTGGGCTAGCCCTTTGTCTGGCAGCCGCGCCGATGGAGACCAGGAAAGAGCCAAGAGGAGCCAAGGAGCAGTGAAGAGAGCGGGAGCCAAAGAGCAGCGAAGAAGAGAGCGAGCAGCACGCAGGGAGCGTGCTTTTAAATTGGGAGGGCGGCAGCCTCCACCCCAGGGGTCTGGTGAAACCAAAGTGGAAAGTTACCAGCTTAGAGAGGGTTTTGGTAGAGACTAATCAGATTGAATCTGGATCCCATGTTTGTTGAAATTCTAAGGTCAGAATTCAATCAATGCAACACGTACAATTGAATACCTCAAATGAAATGTTACCTAGCTTACATTGTTAAAACGTGCATACACATGAAAGTTTAGTGGAGAATCTGCCACTGCAATGGAACATTTTCATGACATTTCATGGAGTCAACATTTCACAAATGGCAAACATAACATTTCATAATTCATTGTTCTGTTGCAAAATAAGAAAGTCAAGTTTCTAAGAAGGCTTTTACTGTTCTGACGTGTGTGTGTGTGTGTGTGTGCGTGTGCGCGTGTCAGTCAGAACATGTGTGGCTGTTTGTGGGGGATGTTCTTGTCCTCCCCACCCCCACGGTGGCATGTCCAGGCCACAAGAGTGGACTTCCTTTGGAACTGAGGTTGCAAAAAGTTACAACCGGTCGATAATCGTTACAGTACTAAATCAGAAAATGTCATTTACAGCAGCACTGTTTCTAACAAATAACAGCCTCGAAGTGCTTGGCTAGACCCTACCCATATACTGTGCATGTACTTCAGTGCAGCCAAATAATGGTCTACTCCCATGCATGTTGATGGTCCTGCTGGATCCACAGCACCATGGAGTCCAGCCAGTTCTTGGGATGTCAAAGGGCAGTCATTTTCAGGCACATGGACATATAAGAGTTGGTGTCGCTGAACACAAAGCCACTACTCTCCCAGTTTATCAGGGGGATGTCCAAATCCTTTAGTTGATGTGAAAAACATCACACACATACAAATAATATACAAAATAAAGGTAAAGACTTTTGCTGTGTTCTTTTTAAATCACCCTTAATTTCTCATTACAGTAAAACCTCCGCTGACGAACGCTTAAGCTCACGAACTTTTCGCCTCAAGAACATTAAATTCGCGAGCATATAGTCTCTGCTGACGAACTAGTTTTCGGCGGACGAACCAAACCACGCGGTCGAACAGCGCCACGGTGGCGGCCACGAGAAGCTGACGCACGCTCACGGCGTCCCAGTTCGTCACCCCCTTTCTTTGAGTGCGGACGTGGTTTGTGTTTGATAGACATTTTGGACCATATTGAGTGTACTTTTGCTATTATGGGACCGAAAAAGACCCCACCACAGGCTAGTGTTAAGCCTAATGCTGCATTCTCACCAAAAGCGAGGGACGGCGATTCGGCGGCGCGTTTGCATTGTAGTCAATGGAGTTCGCGCCACTAAAAAAAGCGAAAGTGCTATCACATACCTCAAAATAGGAGAAAATAGTGCCACGGCTATTTAGTCCCAGGAAAGAAGTGAAAGTAGTTGGCGGTGCTCACTTTTTGTTGACTCGCTAAAGTGCTCCACTTCCTTGTTCACCAAGGGACACGCCTCCTCCGCTCCGGTGAGCACGAAAGTGCAAATGAGCGGCAACCGTTCCATAAACACTCTCCGCGGTGAAACGCTCGCGAATGAAGTAAGTCTGCTACCATCCTTAAGAACTACCATCACAAAGGTAAATTAAACGACTTTTTTATACAGTACAGTTTATTTATTTAAAGCCGCAGTGTGTAGCTCACGACCGCCATCTATCGGTCAAACAAGATAATGCAATGATTTTAAGCACACGAACTACGGCGTCCCAGAGAGACCCTACTTCAACAGCCTACCACAAATTTCACCGGAACAGAACGCAAACAACTTCTGGTATTCCCTCGAGTGATGACGTAAGTGAATTGCATTTGTTAGACATACTGTACAGGTCCCTAATATTTGTGATTTAGTCATTTAATTTCAGAATTAATATTTTTGTCGGCATTGTTAGGAAATACTGTACGTCAGCTAATGATAATGGCTATCTATGTTCATATTTGTTAGTGCAACTAAACCATGCAACAGAGAACACACAGTTATGTTATATGTTTTATAGACATGTGGACCATCTCAAAGAGGGCGAGGAGGGGGCGAGGGAGACGACGAGGGAGAGAACGCGGAAGAGAACGCGGTGTCTCGTAACGTACAATTATGTCATCATGGAAAAATAATTCCATTCGAGCATGCATGTGAATGGCTCAAAACATACCTTTGCTTGGAATATGTGGTATTTAGATTACATCGTTTGCTGATATGTTTAGTATATCGTACAAAAATAATGGTGCTAACTGAACTACACATCTGCAACTCAGACTCGTAAACCCCCCGTGTCTTGTTGCTACTAACCACTCAGAAAAGTGCTGCTTACAAAAACATTTGAAACCCTTTACTCAGATATCGATTTGTCACCATGTTGAACAATTTTACCTAATAAATATCACTAAGCAACTTAATTAGTTTTGATTGAAGATACAACAGCTTCCTTGTACTTCGATGTGCAGGAATTTACATGGCTTTCACAAATAGTCTTGCTCATGTAATAATGCACTTCATTGGCTCAGTGACTTTCAGTTCATTGTTTGGTACCTCATCTGACATACAATTGTTACCTTCTTGCAGAGACTCGTACAGGAAATGACCATGGAGGAACATGAAGATATCCAAGTCCAGCTGATAGACTGACACCAAGAAATACTTTTTGGCACATTGCTGACACATCAGCACCACCATGATTTCCTGTACCTGGATCCCAGACTGCAGCACCTTGGTGACTTGTGGCAAATAAGTGACACTTTCCCAGATCCTCGAGGACAATACAAAGGTTTTTAACCTGGCATATAATTAGTCCATGTCTGACACTTGTTGTTGTAGTTTGTATAACTTGTATATTGTTGTTGTGTGTTAATTTGTACATTTTGAATAACTAAAAAATACTATTTCCTTTGGCGTCAACATGCAGTGTTCATTCGACACCTAAACTAACACTATTTTACATGACCAGAAATGTAAAACATCAAAAGCCTGGAGAATTATTATAAATGCTTGCAATGACAAGGAATTCTTCATTGGCCAATGAATGTAAGGTACAGTACATAAAAATGAATAAATAAAATAAAGTAAAATAAAAGTCTACATGAAATGAACATATTAACTAAAAAAAAAAAAAAAATGCTGTTAGAATATAATGAGCTACATGAATTGCAGTTGTTCCAGAAATTTACCAATACGCTGTGCATTTCAAAATATGGAAAATAGACATACAGGTTTGGGCCAAAAGTAGTGTTACAGAGCAGGTATGTGTTGTACACAGCTAAAATATCTGATTAACTCAATACCATGATGTTTTTGTGTGTGTGTGTGTGTGTGTAGGTGTGTGTGTGTGTGTAGGTGTATGTGTGTGTGTGTGTGTGTGGGTGTGGGTGTGTGTGTGTGTGTGTGTGTGTGTGTGTGTGTGTGTGTGTGTGTGTGTGTGTAGGGGTGTGTGTGTGTGTGGGTGTGTGTGTGTGTGTGTGTGTGTGCTGACATTGTCCCCCATTAACATTGCAACATTCCTCAAACTCTCCCGAACACATAGTATGATCTGTAACACTACTTTTCGCCTACTCTATGATGTTATTGGGGCAAAATTAAGGAAGGCTTGTCCATTGATTGTGTGAACAGACTGCAGTAAAAATGAAGTCACTTCAATGTTTGCTGGTTTTATTAAGTTTTACATGCTCCTTGACTGTACAAGTACATGTTATGGAGTGAGGGCATGTTCCCACCAACGATGATATCATATTCTTCAAAGGCTTGCTGAGGAAAGTGAGGGAGGAGTCACTCCATGGCTTCAGACACCTGGTCAGCAGGACCTGTGTGAATCAAGTGGTGCTTGTACATGTGACCATTCCGTATTGCTTCACACAAAAAGTTAATGTAGTGTGCAATGCCGTCCATATGTAAATGACATACCGTCGGCTGACTTCAGTTTGTTGCAGCTCAGATATGATAGGTGGAGATACTGGTGGTACAACACCAAAGCCTTCTGGGGTCCTCCATTCAAGTGTCCTCATTCGGGGCATTCCAATTTGGCTGCTGACTCTCCCCTTGATTTTTTTTTTTCTTGCAGGTCGGTGATGTATTTAAACGGTGCATGAATGCTTGTATATATCAGAATATGGTTCTGGAACCCCTCAAGTTTGGCTGTTGATCTAGTGTGACACAAACAAAAACAAAATTATAAAATAAAATAAAATAATTGATGATACTACTATATGTCACCAACTTTCCAACAAAGCCCCCAAAATAGAGGTAAGATCTTTAGTTTTTGGGCCCAAAACATTGTATTAGCTAGATAAAAGTAACTTGACTGCATACTGCATAGAATATGCAAAGGCTGCTTGCTTGTCGAGTTTCCGTGGAAAACGTAGCAGCCTGTAAATTCTTGTGCACCCAATTACACAATGGACCAGTACACACTTGAGTGAGAGAGTTCAGACTCTAGCAGTGCTTACGGTACAGCCAGCATTTAAGTCCAGAAAGTTATTCCCTGCCGAAAATTAATTTCGAGAACACTATTTTCACCAACCACAACGAAAATAATAATTTTCAACTCCTCCACTAATACAGTATGCTTTAGATTCTCCATTGAAGTTATGGGCAAATATACCTCCGAAATCACAGTTACATTACATTACACAATAACTTGCGCATTTACTCTAAATATAACGTGCCAGCGGGAATCTTTTTTTTTTTCAAAGCAAGTAGCTACATAACGAAATCGTTCGAGTGGTGCGGAGTTGCTAATCAACAGCTACAGTGATCGTAAAACAACGGTACGAACATCGTATTAATTAGTACGGTGTATACTTTTTCTCTCGCTCTCAAAACGTAAACACAAATGTACTCTTACTTACCGGTCAAGTAGAAAGCAGTCGAAGGCACCGGCACGTCCCAAACCTAGTCTGTTCCTCATTTCTCTCCATCTGGCAAATGCGGCTACAATATAAACTCTTGTTTTGTCGCGCTGAAATAAAATAAATTCCCAAAGCAATTGTGATGCTTGCTAATGCTCTCTTCGGGGACCGGAAACTCTTCTTCTTTGTGTACATGCGGTCGCCATACAAACCGGAAGTGCGTCTGCAAAGGCGTTCCAAAAACGCGTTAAGAAATGGAGCGCTGAAATTTGTCGTTGACGGCACCCGTAGCAGAAAGATGGCGGCAAAACATGGCGGACACTAGCAGGCGAGGCGCGGTCATGTAAAATAATTAGTGATTTATATACTTACCGTTATATTTTAAAAAAGTATGTTTATGCGATACAACATATCTTTTTACTTACTACTAACACAAACATTTTTTTTTTTTAAATGAATGACTTTTTATTTCACCACTAGATGCCACTGTATAATACTGAGTGTACCTTTAATTACAATACAATAGCACATTTATTATATATAAAATAAGGTATATTTTAGTGTAGTTTTAAGGCTTATTTAGTAGAAAATTATGTTTTATAGGGACCTGGGAACGGATTATTCTCATTTTAATGGTTTCTTATGGGAAATAAATGTTCGGAAGACGAACTTTTCGCCTTACACACACTTTCTGGTAACCAATTATGTTCGTGAGCTGAGGTATCACTGTAATTTAAATTATTTGAATATAAGTGTGGGCCTACTGCCCATAGCCAACTAAGAAAATGGATGGTTGGAATATTTGTTTCATTTACTCCATTTATCTTTTTTTTTTTTTTTTTTTTTTTTAAAACTACTTTGTTGATAATAGGAAATTGCACTGCCAAAATTTAACACAACTTACAATTTAACAAAAGCAAACACTCATTCAAACTAAGAAAAGGATAATACCACATATTCACTTATAAAATATAAGTACTGTAGGGCTGCAAGTGACAATAATCGCAGTAATTGAGTCAGATCAATTAAATATTTTCATACCTTCATTCCATAATGACATTAAATTAAAAATGTACAGTGCAGAAAATGCACAAATTCATCATGATTCAGTTATTTTTGTCATTAGCATGTAAGATCATACCTTTTTAAAGTGAAAGCAGATGTTTGCAAATGTCTTATTTTGAGGAAGCAGAAACAAAGTCACTTTAGGGGGGAAACATTTGCCATTGAAATGCTGAAATGTCAAGGATACAATTCAAACATGCTCTCAAAATAATTAATCAATTAATTGGATAGCCAAGTAGTGGTTATCTATGTCTTCTTTCTTGAAAAAGGGAAGAAAAAAAAAACAATTACATTGACTTGACAGAATTGAACGTCTTTGGCGAGATGTCTCCACAGCAGGCACTTGCCTCTACTACACTGTGCTGCACCCGCTGGAGGAAGATGATCTCCTGGAACTGTGCAGCAACATTCACCTTTTCTGCTGCCATTATGTCTTCATTCCACGCTTACAAGCCCAGCTTGATGTTTTTAAAGATGGCTGGGACAATCATCCCGTGAGTAGTGAGGGAAATCGTACCCCGAACCAACTGTGGCAAATGGGACTGCACCATAATTTACAAGAGTCTAATGATGGTGTAAGTACTTAACATTTGGTACACAAAATGTACTTTACACTTGAAACAATCATTGGCTTTATTTTGGGCACGTATAATGCCATTCTGGCTGTGGAAAAAATGTACACTTAGTTTACAGTGTTTCATCTTGTGAAATAGCTCACTACAACAGGATGCGTTCCCAACCTTTTTTATTTTTTTATTTTTTAAGTGTACCCCAAACCTTTTTGTCATACCATCAGTACCCCCTCTTACGAGTTGAAGATTCTCCAAAAGCAAAACGTACCACAACTGATTATTAAATGAAAATATGTACCCCTGCTTTTGGAAACACTGCACTACAAGCAGAGCTTGGGACTGTTACTTACAGTTACTAGTTACATGTTAAAAAATGTAATTAGTAACGTAATCCAAAATAAACCATAATATTAAAGTAATGTAACTTGAATAGCCTACTGTACTTAATTACTTTTGGATTACTCCAATACCAAATAAAAAAATAAAACAAATGAAAATAATATATATTTTTATATATTTGTCTGGTCTTTTCTGTATTATGGCTGTTTAATATGCATTGACGGCGTTAAACCGTTTTACGGGGCTCAAGTCTTTGGAGAGAAATTTGTGTCTTTTATTTTCAATCAAACAAAAAAAGGGATTTGCAATAAAAAAAAAAAAACTTTCAATCAAACAAAAAAAAAAGGGGGGATTTGCAACCTCAAATAAATTTCAATCAAACAAAAATGGGATTTGCAATCCAAAAAAAAAACTTTCAAACAAAAAAAGGGGATTTGCAACCTCAAATAAATTTCAATCAAACAAAAAAGGGATTTGCAATAACAAAAAAACTTTCAATCAAACAAAAAAAGGGGATTTGCAACCTCAAATAAATTTCAATCAAACAAAAAAGGGATTTCACATTAAAAAAAAATGCAAACAAAAAAAAACATTCCAAACAAAATTAATAGATTGGTATTAAAATAAAAACTTTTGCAAGCAATTTTTTGGGGGTTTTGTTTGCAATGCCTGACTTTTAGTTGCAAATCTGATTTTTGCTTGCGAATCTGTTTTTTGGTTGCGGATCTGTTTTTTTGATTGAAATCTGTTTATTGGTTGCAAATCTTTTTCTGTGGTGTGTGGGCGGGGTCCTCCGCTCAACCGATGATAGAAGCCCTTTCATTGGTCAGCTTGGAAGCCGCTGCGACAATGTTCATTGGTCAGCTAGGAATGGGGGTGTGACAACGTCCGTCTGACTTTCACTGGCTCATTCAGTACAGTCACCGCCGGCATCGAGGTAAATATTACTTTTCTTCCCCCTAGTTTTCTGTTTTAGTTATATCTTACATTTATCAAAAGCAACCCTTGATCTATCGTTTATCCGGTGCATTGTTCTAATCATTACAATTAGCGTAATCACTCTCTCAGCATTGCTTAGCCATGCTTAGCTAGCTAACTCTGATCATCCGATACATGACTTATTCATGAAGCTAAGTAGTTGGCAGTCAAAACACAAATATACAGCTCATTGGGATAGCTGTTAGTATGAAGTTTTGTTGTTGGTTTTACTCATAAAGACACTTGCATGGATGTTTGAAGTAGAGATTAAATTCGTGATAATTCTGGGATTATTATTTATTGGTCCTGGTTGTTTACTGTACAAATCAAGTTGAAAAAGTGGGGGAATCTGAGTAATAGGTGTACTCATGGGCCGTCCAAGCGGTGACACTACTACTACTAGGGTACAGGTCACGTAACCGTTTGCTTTTGGTTAGTCTCGTCATTAACTGTGATGTTTTGTCGTTTTGCTGGTACTAGAAACGGTGCAAATAAATGGCCTGCTGCGATAGCTTTTATTATGCATATTCCTTATTATTTTATTACATTAAATTACATTATTATTATTATTACATTAATACAATGTTAATTATTAATCACTTATGAGAATCTCTGGTCATTGAAATAAGTAGCCTCTGATACATTTATCATCTCTTGGGTGTTTGAAATACAGATGAAGTGATTGACATTGCATAATATAAATGTGACCCGCTCCAGCAAAAAGGTCCGCATGTCGGGAGGCTTAATCAAGAGATATGGCCGATATTAGCCAGTTGGACATTTTTTGTACATTTTGAGATTTCTCCACAAATAGCTTCATTGAGGTCTCTAGTTTCATTTCCAATCAGCACAAAAGTCAAAATTGTAATAGAAGGGTATGAAAATAAGCAATTATTAGACAGTTTGACTCGTAACTAGGGGGCGTGTTTTTAGCCTGGAGCTAGCTAGCATTGCGTCTTACACACTTTTTTAAAAACAACCCGACTCTTAGCCTCAGACGTAACTCGTTCCTGATTTATATAAATATTGTGAGGATAAGCAAATCTGCTAATGGATGGATGGATGACATAGCAACCAAAAAAAGTCGAAACACAATTCAACACGAACGTGAACAGAAGTCATCCTACCTAATGGAGTAGTAAAAGCTATGTTGTCATCGGTCCGGTTACCGGCGAATTGTCATCCAAACAGACAGAGATATACACCGGGATCGTTTTCTTAATGAATCGTTGTCTAATTTGAATTCAAATTGCTAAATTCACACAGTTGACTAAACCATGTCGAACTCTAGAGAGGGATACAGCCGCGATACCCCCGCGGAGCAATCCGCTCCTCTACTCAGACCACGTTGGTTAAAAGTTGTGACATACTTAGTGCCTAGTATGCAATGTAGACTAATGTAATAATGTATCGTAAATACTAATAAAAGTAAATACTGCTGTAACTTTGCCAATCTTACAGCTACATCCATGTATTATATATCATTTTAAAGGGAATTAAGTGCAGAATTCAGATATATCAATATCTCAATTTTGATTTTTGATTTTTTTTTGCACATGTGGACCCTTTTGCCAGAAGGACTTTGGTGAAGTTGGTGGTGGTTCACCTCTGTTCCTGAGGTGAAGCTGTGGATAACTGGGCAGGGCCACAAGCACCTGCTTATGTCAGACTGAGAGCAACTTAAAATAACAATAAACTCTGACCACAATTGTGAGGTACACATGCCAGGTCACACATTATGTTTACCCCCTGCACCAACACCATTACGTTTCGAACTGCTCATATTGGCGATTGCCATTTTTTTTAAATCACATCTACTGACTGCTATCAAATTTTGTGCCATTGTTTTTGGGTAATTACAGGCTGTTCCGACCACAATGTTTGTTTTAAGTTTAACAGTTAATTTTCTGAGCTTTCTAGATTTCTTGTTGGCAGGCCAATTTCTTATGGATCCTTTCTTGAAAGAAATGTATGTATAAAATGTATAAAATGCTGAATAATTGACTGATTGTTAGTTCATATGCATGTTTTCCTGAAATAAAAGTCAAAACTGCTTTACACAGGAATTTATTTTCATTTGTGACATAAATTTAAATGTCCCTCAACTGTACATCAAAGGTCAGAAATGACTGCTTTGTGCAATAAACAATACTGGGAAGATGTTTTGAATTCAATTACAAGAAGCCTTTACATACAAAAGTAGATTAGATTCTTCATCTGAACCTTCCTAGCAACTACTTCACCGACTTCATTCATACCTGCACCAGGTCTGGCTCTGGAACCAATGCTTGCAGCATCCCAATCACCCATAGCTGATTTGGAGTCAGACTTCCCTAAGTGCGACACGTGAAAAGTTTCAAATCGGATCGAAGTCGTGGTATGTCGATATGGTGAACACAGTAGAGGTGAACAGAATTTGACGGGTCAAGGAAGCCCTCTTACTCCAATCCGTGAAGTATACTATCGTATAATAATTGCATGTTACACTCCAAAGGTCTCTCCAAAGACGTTCCACCCTACGATTACAAAGAAGGGAGAGGATCTTTTCAATACTTTTTACAAGCTTACACACAATGATTTTGCATGCATCCAAGTAGAAAGCATAGAGCAACACAAATATGGCTGTAATCATTTTATAAAATTATGAAATTTCAGTTTCTAATTTATACTAATATTCAGTAATATGGCATGAAAGTTAAGAGGATGCACAGCTAAGACACACGAGGAGGAACACAAGGAAACAGTCGTGTTGTTCGGCGTAAAAGTGAGTAAAAGTTCATTGCTATAGGCTGTAGCACTCTTGATTATATGCACTCATGAAAAAAACCCCGACGGTGGTTGGATAATACTGAAGAGGTCGCATATTTTTTTATTATTTCTACGAGTACTAGTAGTAAATATCGTCGGTGCAGCCGGTGCGTCACACCGGGGCCCATGACGAGAGAGAGGGAGAGAGAGAGAGAGACCACACACACACAACTTATTTTTGTTATTACGTGCAGTTAGTGGGATTCAAATCTCTGACAAAATACTTTATTTGGTGCCCTAGTGATCATTTTGCATATATTCAGATTTAAAAGCTTTGAAACAGAATGTATTTTTGTGTTATTTTTAGTGTTTAATGTAAATGTCACCGGCGGCACGGTGGTTAGCGCGTCCTCCTCCCAGTTCTGAGGACTCGGGTTCGAGTCCAGGCTCCAGCCTTCCTGGGTGGAGTTTGCATGTTCTCCCCGTGCCTGCGTGGGTCTTTTCCGGGTACTCCGGTCTCCTCCCACATTCCAAAGACATGCATGGCAGGTTAATTGGGCACTCCGAATTGTCCCTAGGTGTGTGTGAGCGTGGATGGTTGTTGGTCTCCGTTTGCCCTGTGATTGGCTGGCAACCTTGGCGGAGTCCAACCCTCACTGGAAGCGAGTCCAACTTACTGCCGGTAATGCGGACCAAACTCTGGCAACGGTCGTACAGGGACCAAACAGCCCGTATCAGGGGGCTCAGTACCCCATACTCCCGAAACAACCCCCACAGGATATAATATATACATCATTTATTTAAGGCAAGTTGAAAAATGTCTGATGTCCTGTTGTTTATGTTTAACACATTTAAAACATCATAAATCATCCTCTTTCTACGAAGTATTGTCTCAAATGTTCTCTAATTTTAATATTGTAAATGTATAGGAACGTATGGCGAGTAGTCTTGGTCTATTGGCTGTCCAGTAATATATGCAGATCAGAGCTGCTGCTTATTGACGTAGAAGAAGAAAATTTAACAGCAGAAGAAGAGTGTCTTTCGAGTGAAGGCAAAACAAGCTCAAGGGAAACAAACTAAGGTTGCATTTTGTTTCGCAACTTGTGTAAAATAAACACATAAAGGAAGGTCAGATTAAGACTTGATTTCTGGTTTTCATTGTCCAATTTTAAATGAGAAACAGCTCATTCTCGTTCAATTGAGACAGCAACACTGCCTCCCCGTGGACGGAGTAGGAACGGGCCTGAAACACGTGAATATCTGAGTGCCTGTGTGTGTGAAAATCTCGAAAACAGCGTGATGTTTGTCTCAAAAATAAATGCGTGTGCGCGACGATCCACAAACACACTTTCGACAACTCGCAAGCAAAAGTCATGAGAAATGCACACACAAAATTTAAAAACGTAAAAATCACGGATGTATTTGTGGATCTCAGAAACACAATTTATTTGTGTGAATATTTTTGAGACAAATCTCTCCCCATAGAGACAACAAATTGAGCGCGTTGTCTCGCACGTGTAATGGGCCGCCCCATTCAAAGGGAACTAATTTGTTTTGTGTTGATGTGAAAGTGAAGGTAGATGTTTTGAACTCATGAATGCAAAGGTGAAAGTATATGGAATCAGATTTGTGCCAAAAAGAATCAAGCAAAACTTCTTGAAGCGAAAACAAAACTAAAAGGAGTCAAGCAAAATTGCTTGAAGTGTAAACAAAACTTTTAGTTTCAAGCAAAACCTTTTGAAGTGCAAACAAAAATTAAGACTTGAGAAAAATGTTTGTCCTCGATGACATCATTTTTCATTTACGCTTCCTGGTTTTCCCTTTACGCTCCCTCGTTTTTCGTTTACGTCCCCTTGTTTGCTCTTCCTTCTTTTGCGTTGACGTTCAGAGTTTTGCTTCTGACTTTTGGCACAAACCTCACACAGATTTGTGCCAAAAAGAATCAAAAAAAACTTTTTGAAGCGTAAACAAAACTACAAGGAGTCAAGCAAAATTGCTTGAAGTGTAAACAAAACTTTTAGTGTCAAACAAAAATTTTTGAAGTGCAAACAAAAACTATGAGTTCGAAAAACGTTTGCTCTCGATGATATCATTTCTCACTTACGCTCCCTGTTTTTTGTTTACGCTCCCTCGATTTTTGTTTACGCTCCCTCGATTTTCGTT
Organism: Festucalex cinctus; assembly: GCF_051991245.1. Taxonomy (NCBI): domain Eukaryota; kingdom Metazoa; phylum Chordata; class Actinopteri; order Syngnathiformes; family Syngnathidae; genus Festucalex; species Festucalex cinctus. Next base: position 870,254 of record NC_135418.1, read on the forward strand.
TACGCTCCATCGATTGCGCTTCCTCATTTTGCGTTGAAGCTCAGACTTTTGCTTTTGACTTTTCACGGGTGGGCGGGCTTAATAGAGAATGCATTTTCATTGGCTGGTTGTTCTTGAGTGACAACTCAGTGGCCCGGATGTATCAATGCCACGGATTTTTACTTGTAAAGCGGTGATCTATGCTTTTCTATGTTCCGTCAGAACAGTGTATTGCGCATGTGCGGCGGCCATTTTGCTTTGAGACAAACAATGCAGCGATACTCCGGCGTGGACGTGTGTTTTTACGAGCCACATCTCAAGTAATGTGTATCGACTCGTTTTTTCATCCTAAATATCCTAAATAGATGTATTATGTTTACAACGAACCTCTGCTGCTTTGGTGTCTGCTGGCGTGTGACTGGCTATTATGGTGACCGTGATCGAAGGAAGGCATCCATCCATCCATCCATCTTCTTCCGCTTATCTGAGGTCGGGTCGCGGGGGCAGCAGCTTTAGGAGGGAAACTCAGACCTCCCTCTCCCCAGCCACTTCAACCAGCTCCTCCGGCGGGATCCCAAGGCGTTCCCAGGCCAGCCGAGAGACATAGTCTCTCCAGCGTGTCCTGGGTCTTCCCCGGGGCCTCCCGCCGGTGGGACATGCCCGGAACACCTCTCCAGGGAGGCGTCCAGGAGGCATCCGAACCAGATGCCCGAGCCACCTCAGCTGGCTCCTCTCAACACGGAGGAGCAGCGGCTCGACTCTGAGCCCCTCCCGGATGACCGAGCTTCTCACCCTATCTCTAAGGGAGAGCCTGGACACCCTGCGGAGGAAACTCATTTCGGCCGCTTGTATCCGGGATCTCGTTTTTTCGGTCACGATCCACAGCTCGTGACCATAGGTGAGGGTCCGAACGTAGATCGACCGGTAAATCGAGAGCTTCGCCTTTTGGCTCAGCTCTCTCTTCACCACGACGGACCGATAGAGTCCGCATCACTGCAGACGCTGCACCGATCCGCCTGTCGATCTCCCGCTCCATCCTGCCCTCACTCGTGAACAAGACCCCAAGATACTTAAACTCCTCCACTTGGGGCAGGATCTCATCCCCGACCCGGAGAGGACACGGCACCCTTTTCCGACTGAGGACCATGGTCTCGGATTTGGAGGTGCTGATCCTCATCCCAACCGCTTCACACTCGGCTGCGAACCGCTCCAGTGAGAGTTGGAGATCACGGCTTGATCAAGCCAACAGCACCACATCATCTGCAAAAAGCAGAGATGCAATGCTGAGGCCACCAAACCGGACCCCCTCAACGCCTCGGCTGCGCCTAGAAATCCTGTCCATAAAAGTTATGAACAGAATCGGTGACAAAGGGCAACCTTGGCGGAGTCCAACCCTCACTAGAAACGAATCCGACTTACTGCCGGAAATACGGACCAAACTCTAGCAACGGTTGTACAGGGACCGAACAGCCCGTATCAGGGGGTTCGGTACCCCATACTCCCGAAGCACCCCCCACAGGACTCCCCGAGGGACACGGTCGAACGCCTTCTCCAAATCCACAAAACACATGTGGACTGGTTGAGCAAACTCTCACGCACCCTCGAGGATCCTGCTGTGGGTGTAGAGCTGGTCCACTGTTCCACGGCCAGGACGAAAACCACACTGCTCCTCCTGAATCCGAGATTCGACTTCCCGACGGACCCTCCTCTCCAGCACCCATGAATAGACCTTACCAGGGAGGCTGAGGAGTGTGATCCCTCTGTAGTTGGAACACACCCTCCGGTCCCCCTTCTTAAAAAGGGGGACTACGACCCCGGTCTGCCAATCCAGAGGCACTGTCCCCGATGTCCACGCGATTTTGTAGAGGCGTGTCAACCACGACAGCCCCACAACATCCAGAGTCTTTAGGAACTACGGGCGGTTCTCATCCGCCCTGCCACCGAGGAGCTTTCCAACCACCTCAGTGACTTCCACCCCAGAGATAGGAGAGCCCACCTCAGAGTCCCCAGACTCTGCTTCCTCAAAGGAAGAATTGGTGGAATCGGTGGAACTGAGGAGGTCTTCGAAGTATTCCCCCCACCGCTTCACGACGTCCCGAGTCGAGGTCAGCAGCACCCCATCGCCACTATACACAGTGTTAATGGTGCACTGCTTTCCCCTCCCAAGACGCCGGATGGTGGACCAGAATTTCTTCGAAGCAGTCCGGAAGTCGTTTTCCATGGCCTCACCGAACTTCTCCCATGTCCGAGTTTTTGCCTCAGCAACGGCCGAAGCCGCATTCCGCTTGGCCATCCGGTACCTGTCAACTGCCTCCGGAGTCCGACAGGCCAAAAAGGCCCGATAGGACTCCTTCAGCTTGACATCCCTTACCGCTGGTGTCCACCAGCGGGTTCGAGGATTGCCGCCGCGACAGGCACCGACCACCTTACGGCCACAGCTCCGGCCGGCCGCCTCAACAATGGAAGCGCGGAACATGGCCCATTCGGACTCAATGTCCCCCCGCCTCCCCCGAGACAAGGGCGAAGCTCTGCCGGAGGTGGGCATTGAAACTCTTTATGACAGGGGATTCCGCCAGACGTTCCCAGCAAACCCTCACAATACGTTTGGGTCTGCCAGGTCGGACCGGCATCTTCCCCCACCATCGGAGCCAACACACCACCAGGTGGTGATCAGTTGACAGCTCCGCCCCTCTCTTCACCCGAGTGTCCAAAACATGCGGCCGCAAATCCGATGACACGACTACAAAGTCGATCATCGAACTGCGGACTAGGGTGTCCTGGTGCCAAGTGCAGATATGGACGCCCTTATGTTTGAACATGGTGTTCGTTATGGACAATCTGTGACGAGCACAGAAGTCCAATAACAGAACACCGCTCGGGTTCCGATCGGGGGAGCCGTTCCTCCCAATCACGCCTCTCCAGGTCTCACTGTCATTGCCCACGTGAGCGTTGAAGTCCCCCAGCAGGACGAGGGAGTCCCCAGGGGAGCGCTCTCCAGCACACCCTCCAAGGACTCCAAAAAGGGTGGGTACTCTGAACTGCTGTTTGGTGTATATGCACAAACAACAGTCAGGACCCGTCCCCCTACCCGAAGGCGGAGGGAGGCTACCCTCTCGTCCACCGGGGTGAACCCCAACGTACAAGCGCCGAGCCGGGGGGCAATAAGTATACCCACACCTGCTCTGCACCTCTCACCATGGGCAACTCCAGAGTGGAAGAGAGTCCAACCCCTCTCGAGAGGGCTGGTACCAGAGCCCAAGCTGTGTGTGGAGGCGAGTCCGACTATATCTAGTCGGAACGTCTCGGCCTCACACACCAGCTCGGGCTCCTTCCCTGCCAGAGAGGTGACATTCCATGTCCCAAGAGCCAGCTTCTGTAGCCGGGGATCGGTCCGCCAAGGTCTCACCTAGGACCTGTTTGCCATGGGTGACCCTGCCAGGGGCATAAAGCCCCAGACAACATAGCTCCTAGGATCATTGGGACACGCAAACCCCTCCACCACGGTAAGGTGCCGGCTCACGGAGGGGCGAAGGAAGGCAGCTCTGCATTAAAACTTTACCATGGCCCGGGAGACATTTGGGAGAGTGAAAGATGTCACCGAAGGCACATATATGTATGTGTTCTCTTTATTTCGTCGATGGAAATGGACCAACAGCTGAAAATCCAGACCCAATAACCAGTGATTGCAGTGTCTGTGCAGGTATGTGTAACGTTCTCAGCAGCGAGGCATGATAGTGAATTGCAAATGCACGTACGTACCAAAAATGTGTTTCGTACGTACAAAATGTGTTTCGTACGTACCAAAAATGTGTTTCGTGCGTACAAAATGTGTTTCGTGCGTACAAAACAGTCCTCGCGCACGCTTGCTACGTCTCTCCTCAACACGTACGAAACTTTGATTTACGCTTGCGATGCAAGGGTCGAGGCGTAATATTTGTGCCACAATTCTTAACCAATCAGGAGTCGGACAGGAGAGCAAATCCTGATTGGCTGTTTAATATCCAATCAGGCAGAACTTTGACAACGTGTCGTCACGCCGCGTTGCATCATGGGCGCTTCTTCGATTTTTTTTTTTTTTTTTTTTTTTTTTTTACTAGCACTCGGTGCTTTCCTGTTTGTATTTTATCTGCATTTCTGCTGACTTTTATTTACTTAACAAAAGTTTTGTTATATTACGGGGTGAAGCAGCTCCCAACTGCTTTCTTGCTTAGCGGAAGACAAGTTTTAGCCCTCATGGGACCGTTGGATGACCGTTGGGGGGGACGCTAACTTCCGAATCGAAGACTACATTTTCATAACGGTAAGTAGCATCTTTTAACTTGGCCACACACAGGCTTCCAAGACAATCAAAATTGTATGTAATAGTTACATACACGACATTGGCAATGGATGTGCATAGTTATGATGAAGAAAAAAAAATCGCCACCCCCTTTCTTTATTTTCTTATGCATTTTTAGTGCCTAGTGCCACCAAATGTATATCGTGTAACTAACAGACAGAAAAAAACATTGAATGTCCAAAAGCACTGTTAACACAATGCCATAGTTACTGATTTGTAAGTACGCTAGTGATATTGATTAGAAAATCGTGGAAAATTACGAGATATCAGCTCTTGAATTCAATTCACGAGTTAATTTTGTTGTCATTACCTGTATACTTGTGCACATAAATGCCATCTCAAACAAATCACTAAAGCAGCCTTTTACCACCTAAAAGACTTCGACCGAAGGGTTGCATGCTCCATACCAGAAGAACCTGACTCATGCTTTTATTTCCAGTAGACTTGATTATTGCAAAGGTCTTCTGACTGTTCTCCCTCAAAAGAGCTTCACATTATAGCTGCAGAGGTTATGAAGTGGTTACCCTTAGTTGTACTAGACATTTACCATGAACAAGAAACTGTAGAAACATGGATGGTCACATTTTTTTCCCATAACTACATGAAGAGGGATGGATATGATTGTTTCACGTTTTACAATTAATAACCTTGAGCTTTTGTTTGTTTCCAATTTACCAGGTAAACCAATCCAGATTGGGCATCGTTTCTATATCCGGGTCACAGTCATCAATACGATGTCTAAGGATAGAGAGTACAGCTGAGATGGATGGGACGGCGATGGATGGCTCCACAATAGCAGTCTACCATGCCTACTGTGTGTAAAACTTGAAATAAAAACTGCAAAGATGCACTGTAACTGAGGACGATTCATTTGATTTAAAAACAAAATGTACAGTTTGCTGTTTGTTGATCGATAATGCATCATTAAGTGTCAATTACAAATACAATGTGTAATATATTTTCATCTGTGGAACCTCTTGGGTCTTGCATTCTCAATACATCATCGTGAGTACAGTACTCTGAGGTCTTCTTGGTCAATGATGGGCAAATGTGCAGTGTGTGCACTTCCGCACTTTAATCTTGAAACCATAAATGTGTCATGTACTGCATTGGCACTGTACCTGCAATAGTATTTTGGTTATTGTTTACAGGTTGTTCCGAATACAGTGTGTGTGACACTTTTTATTTTTCTAATTGTCAATGATACTGTTTGCAAGACACATTTAAATAAGTTCAGTAAAAGTGTCGACAACTTACAGGAGAAAAAATATTTTAAAAATGTTTGATTTGGTATGCTTCAAAACAGGCCATTACAACTATTCGAACTTCAAATTATGATAGTCCAATGTTAATGGCATTCTTCAGGAGCTCTTGATTTCTCTGCTGTCAAGCTCAAGCTTCACGTTCTGACTCTTCCTACAGACATTTTAATGACTAAGTCAAATTGGTCTCATCAGCTGGCTCAAAAACGTCAGGAATTAGGGCTGCAAAAAATTGGAAAATCATGCAATACGCGATTTTGCTGAATATAGCAATAGATATTGCAATATTTAATATGGATCTAAAAAAATGACTGATGATGATTTTATTATCTAATGAACAAATTATATTTCTCATGCAGTAAAATGTATTCAGAGTTATTTAATTGTAATGACTTCAATAATGTTCAACTAGTGGATGGTGGTGCACATTTTAGCAAGTGGCTGACTGGTCAAATTCAGATAAAAGCAAAAAATTCCATATGAAACTTATTGCATGTCTGTTATATGCATATTGCATGGGCCAATAGCGCGATATCAATATTTTTTCCACTCCACTTCATCTTCTGCTTCTCGTGGTGTTTTTGACACTTCTGTTGTGGTGTCATCAGGTGCATTCTGGGTCCTTTGTCATCTTTGTTGCCTGGTAATAAAAACAAAACCCAAGGTTAGCGCTCAGATTTTTAATTGTCTATATGTTGTTATGGAAAAATGACAAGATCAACCATGTTTCTCACATTAGTAAAACAATTATTTTGGGCAAACATGTTTATTTCAACAGCTGCTAGTCATGGTGTATGGTTGTCTTGTCACCAAAATGAATTCAATTCTTACGTCAATAACTATGGCATTGGACTGTCAAACACAGTGCTCTTATGTATTCAATGTTTTCTGTTATTCACGATATACCTTTAGTGGTACCAGGCACTAATTACTAAAGAAAAATGGATGGTCTAACATTTTCTTTTCTACTTCTTATACAACGCCACTCATGATGGCATGCATTGTTTAAGATTGTAATGATAGTAGCACAATCAAAAGAGGACAAAACTATAGGATTTACTGACTTAAATACAGTACAGTATTTTGTAACTTACCATAATGAAAACGTAAGTAGCAGGTTAGCCTCTTCTCTTTTTTTTTCTTCTATTTTATGCCGTCATCCAACATCACCATGAGCGCTAAAACTTGTTTTCCCTCCTTCTTCCGCTAAGCAGGAAAGCAGTTAGGAGCTGATTCATCCCGTAACATAACAAAACTTCGATTAAGTAAATAAAAATCAGCAGAAATACAGACAAAAAGTCAAACAGGAAAGGACCGAGTGCTTGTTTAAAAAAAAAAAAAAAAAAAAGAAAAATCGAAGAAGCGCCCATGATGCAACGCAGCGTGACGACACGTTGTCAAAGTTCTGCCTGATTGGATATTAAACAGCCAAGCAGGATTTGCTTTCCTGTCCGACTCCTGATTGGTTAAGAATTGTGGCACAAATATCACGCCTCGACCCTTGCATCGCAAGCGTAAATCAAAGTTTCGTACGTGTTGAGGAGAGACGAAGCAAGCGTGCGCGAGGACTGTTTTGTACGCACGAAACACATTTTGTACGTACGAAACACATTTTTGGTACGTACGAAACACATTTTGTACGTACGAAACACATTTTGTACGTACGAAACACATTTTGTTACGCACGGAATTGTGGCACAAATCTAACGCCATAAATTATCGTTGTTTCTTTCTGCGGACATCCCGAGCTCAACATGTCAAGCTAACACTACCGGGACCAAAACAAACAGGCAGGGTGGTGAACGACGAACTTGCGGCACGGGATAGTGTGTGCGCGCACGCGTCACAGCGAGTGTCAACATGCACAGTAGTTGGCTATCGAGTCCTCTCGGTGCACTTGTATGTCCCGGTGTGTATGGCGTTAGATTTGTGCCACAATTCCGTGCGTAACAAAATGTGTTTCGTACGTACAAAATGTGTTTCGTACGTACCAAAAATGTGTTTCGTACGTACAAAATGTGTTTCGTGCGTACAAAACCGTCCTCGCGCACGCTTGCTACGTCTCTCCTCAACACGTACGAAACTTTGATTTACGCTTGCGATGCAAGGGTCGAGGCGTAATATTTGTGCCACAATTCTTAACCAATCAGGAGTCGGACAGGAGAGCAAATCCTGATTGGCTGTTTAATATCCAATCAGGCAAAACTTTGACAACGTGTCGTCACGCCGCGTTGCATCATGGGCGCTTCTTCGATTTTTTTTTTGGTTTTGTTTTGTTTACTAGCACTCGGTGCTTTCCTGTTTGTATTTTATCTGCATTTCTGCTGACTTTTATTTACTTAACAAAAGTTTTGTTATATTACGGGGTGAAGCAGCTCCCAACTGCTTTCCTGCTTAGCGGAAGACAAGTTTTAGCCCTCATGGGACCGTTGGATGACCGTTGGGGGGGACGCTAACTTCCGAATCGAAGACTACTTTCAACATTTTCATAACGGTAAGTAGCATAAAAATAGCATCTTTTAACTTGGCCACTATCACACACAGGCTTCCAAGACAATCAAAATTGTACGTAATAGTTACATACACGACATTGGCAATGGATGTGCATAGTTCTGATGAAGAAAAAAAAATCGCCACCCCCTTTCTTTATTTTCTTATGCATTTTTAGTGCCTATAGTGCCACCAAATGTATATCGTGTAACTAACAGACAGAAAAAAACATGGAATGTCCAAAAGCACTGTTAACACAATGCCATAGTTACTGATTTTTAAGTACGTTAGTGATATTGATTAGAAAATCGTGGAAAATTACGAGATATCAGCTCTTGAATTCAATTCACGAGTTAATTTTGTTGTCATTACCTGTATACTTGTGCACATAAATGCCATCTCAAACAAATCACTAAAGCAGCCTTTTACCACCTAAAAGACTTCGACCGAAGGGTTGCATGCTCCATACCAGAAGAACCTGACTCATGCTTTTATTTCCAGTAGACTTGATTATTGCAAAGGTCTTCTGACTGTTCTCCCTCAAAAGAGCATCATATTATAGCTGCAGAGGTTATGAAGTGGTTACCCTTAGTTGTACTAGACATTTAACATGAACAAGAAACTGTAGAAACATGGATGGTCACATTGTTTTCCCATAACTACATGAAGATGGATGGATATGATTGTTTCACGTTTTACAATTAATAACCTTGAGCTTTTGTTTGTTTCCAATTTACCAGGTAAACCAATCCAGATTGCGCATCGTTTCTATATCCGGGTCACAGTCATCAATAAGATGTCTAAGGATAGAGAGTACAGCTGAGATGGATGGGACGGCGATGGATGGCTCCACAATAGCAGTCTACCATGCCTACTGTGTGTAAAACTTGAAATAAAAACTGCAAAGATGCACTGTAACTGAGGACGATTCATTTGATTTAAAAACAAAATGTACAGTTTGCTGTTTGTTGATCGATAATGCATCATTAAGTGTCAATTACAAATACAATGTGTAATATATTTTCATCTGTGGAACCTCTTGGGTCTTGCATTCTCAATACATCATCGTGAGTACAGTACTCTGAGGTCTTCTTGGTCAATGATGGGCAAATGTGCAGTGTGTGCACTTCCGCACTTTAATCTTGAAACCATAAATGTGTCATGTACTGCATTGACACTGTACCTGCAATAGTATTTTGGTTATTGTTTACAGGTTGTTCCGAATACAGTGTGTGTGACACTTTTTATTTTTCTAATTGTCAATGATACTGTTTGCAAGACACATTTAAATAAGTTCAGTAAAAGTGTCGACAACTTACAGGAGAAAAAATATTTTAAAAATGTTTGATTTGGTATGCTGCAAAACAGGCCATTACAACTATTCGAACTTCAAATTATGATAGTCCAATGTTAATGTTGTCATTCTTCAGGAGCGCTTGATTTCTCTGCTGTCAAGCTCAAGCTTCACGTTCTGACTCTTCCTACAGACATTTTAATGACTAAGTCAAATTGGTCTCATCAGCTGGCTCAAAAACGTCAGGAATTAGGGCTGCACAAAATTGGAAAATCATGCAATACGCGATTTTGCTGAATATAGCAATAGATATTGCAATATTTAATATGGATCTAAAGAAATGACTGATGATGATTTTATTATCTAATGAACAAATTATATTTCTCATGCAGTAAAATGTATTCAGAGTTATTTAATTGTAATGACTTCAATAATGTTCAACTAGTGGATGGTGGTGCACATTTTAGCAAGTGGCTGACTGGTCAAATTCAGATAAAAGCAAAAAATTCCATATGAAACTTATTACATGTCTGTTATATGCATATTGCATGGGCCAATAGCGCGATATCAATATTTTTTCCACTCCACTTCTTCATCTTCTGCTTCTCGTGGTGTTTTTGACACTTCTGTTGTGGTGTCATCAGGTGCATTCTGGGTCCTTTGTCATCTTTGTTGCCTGGTAATAAAAACAAAACCCAAGGTTAGCGCTCAGATTTTTAATTGTCTATCTGTTGTTATGGAAAAATGACAAGATCAACCATGTTTCTCACATTAGTAAAACAATTATTTTGGGCAAACATGTTTATTTCAACAGCTGCTAGTCATGGTGTATGGTTGTCTTGTAACCAAAATGAATTCAATTCTTACGTCAATAACTATGGCATTGGACTGCCAAACACAGTGCTCTTATGTATTCAATGTTTTCTGTTATTCACGATATACCTTTAGTGGTACCAGGCACTAATTACTAAAGAAAAATGGATGGTCTAACATTTTCTTTTCTACTTCTTATACAACGCCACTCATGATGGCATGCATTGTTTAAGATTGTAATGATAGTAGCACGATCAAAAGAGGACAAAACTATAGGATTTACTGACTTAAATACAGTACAGTATTTTGTAACTTACCATAATGAAAACGTAAGTAGCAGGTTAGCCTCTTCTCTTTTTTTTTCTACTATTTTATGCCGTCATCCAACATCACCATGAGCGCTAAAACTTGTTTTCCCTCCTTCTTCCGCTAAGCAGGAAAGCAGTTAGGAGCTGATTCATCCCGTAACATAACAAAACTTCTATTAAGTAAATAAAAGTCAGCAGAAATACAGACAAAAATTCTAACAGGAAAGGACCGAGTGCTTGTTTAAAAAAAAAATAAAAAAATCGAAGAAGCGCCCATGATGCAACGCGGCGTGACGACACGTTGTCAAAATTCTGCCTGATTGGATATTAAACAGCCAATCAGGATTTGCTTTCCTGTCCGACTCCTGATTGGTTAAGAATTGTGGCACAAATATCACGCCTCGACCCTTGCATCGCAAGCGTAAATCAAAGTTTCGTACGTGTTGAGGAGAGACGAAGCAAGCGTGCGCGAGGACTGTTTTGTACGCACGAAATACATTTTGTACGTACGAAACACATTTTTGGTACGTACGAAACACATTTTGTACGTACGAAACACATTTTTGGTACGTACAAAACACATTTTGTACGTACGAAACACATTTTGTTACGCACGGAATTGTGGCACAAATCTAACGCCATACCGGTGTTGGTACTGCGCGCGACTCAAAACAATAACTCCCGTGACGATCCAATGCATGGATTCAAACTTCACACAGGTATGTCCCACAGCCAACACACCAGCTAAAATAAAAGCACATCTCTTTTTCTTTTTTTTTCCTGTCAATGTACACAACTAGCATGACAAGCAGATAGGAGAACTTTTTTTTTTTTTTTTTTTTTTTTTTAAATACCCACCCTCACACAGGCCACATACATGGGCCTCTCCCAGGCGGAGGGTCGAACTCACGCCAACCGGCACCAAAGGCAAGTGACGGTTGCAGATAGGAGAACTTTTTTTTTTTTTTTTTTTTTTTTTTAATATGCTTTTATTAACACAGTTCAACACAGCTTTACATTTAAGAATACGTCTTACATACATAAAAGATATGAAAATCGTTATACAGTTTAAAGATAGAAAAATACAAAAAATAAAAAAATAAACATTGACATGAACCCAGGTCAACCATCATTGGATATTACACAAACGCAGCATCATAAGAGAAAGACTTCTAACAGATTTGACAGTTTACTGCTTTTCTTATTGTTGATCAATAGATTTCAATTCCAAAATGAAGCACACAAATCTGGAGTTGGACTTAGAAAACCTTTGTTTGTGAATAAAAAACTTAGCATAAATAATAACAAAATTAAGTAAATATTCAAAGTTTTTGTCTTCTGAGTTACTATAGTAGCAAACTACATCTTTTAGATTAAGATTGTAAGAGGTTTTAGAAGCTTTAAAGAAAAAAGCCACTAAATCACACCTAAAACTGTTTAGTAATCACACATTCATAAAATAAATGAGATACAGTTTCAACTTCATTTTCACAAAAAGAACAAAGGTTGCTAATATCGGCAAATTTGGATATAAAGCAGATAGGAGAACTGAGAACTGAGACGTGCCCGCAATGACGTCATCAAACTCAAAATGAACCACGGCAAAAAAAATAAAAAAATAAAACAAAACAAAAAAAAACAGCAGTGATTCCGTGGTCATCATCGTGTCTCAGTTTTAACATAAAAAAATAAAAAAATAAAATAAAATAAAAAGACGTCATACATTAACCAAAAATGAATGTGATGGCAAAAGAAAAACAAAAATTGTTGATAAAAAGGCAATATTCTTTGGATATATTAAGTGGTTAAAATGTGTTTGATAGATTTATTGTTCCAGAAGGTGGCTTCATATTTCTTTTGGCTGAACGGTAGGTTTATTTCATGTCTCAAATGTTTATGTTTCTAAAATACTTGTGTGCACATATTATGTTTGTGTCTTTTTAAATGTTAAATATTTATATTTCAAATTATCAGCCTTTTGTTTTATTGATCCTTATTTTGAATAGAAAATAAAACAATTATAACTATATAAATATAAATAATAATAATATAAATATTTAAATTGATACATTTTTCAATCATATCGCCCAGCCCTTTGTTGCGGTCTATTCAAATAATTGATGCAATATATGAAAATATAGGAGACATTTTTGTTGTTTTTTAACACGTTTGAAGACACCGTAAAAATTTGTGGTGTTTTAAGATTAACGTCTACAAGCAACAAATGTCACTGTAAGTTTTGAATATTTAAATGAATCGTCTGTTTTGATAGCCACTGCTGTTGCAGGCAAAACTTGTGTTTCAATCAAATATTTTGCAAATATATCGAGTTGCGTATGCGTAAAGTCATGCTACACCTCCACAAAAAATGGTGCGACCAAATCCTGTGCTGTGCGAGCAACTAAAAATGTTACTCACACCAGTGCTAGTAGTAGAAAAGTTAGTGTAGTGCCCTGCAAGTTGACATGGTTTTGAGAATCAAATATGTACCCCCCCCCCCCCCACCCCCTCCCAAAAAAGTGTGTGTGTGTGTGTGTGGGGGGGGGGGGGGGGGGGGGGTCCTTCGGTCGGTCGTGAAGTTGGTCTAAAATTTTTCTCATAGTGGTCTAAAAAGGTCTAAAATTTCACTGAGTGATTCCTGCAAGAAACCTGAATCATGTATGCTTTCATCCATCCATTTTCTTGACCGCTTATTCCTCACAAGGGTCGCGGGGGGTGCTGGCGCCTATCTCAGCTGGCTCTGGGCAGTAGGCAGGGGACACCCTGTACTGGTTGCCAGCCAATCGCAGTCATGTATGCTTTGCAAACAGTAAATCAAGGCACCAATGCTGTCATTACTCATAGTTCTGAAGTTTTGAAAAAAAAAAAAAAAAAAAACTCTTTACTAACTTATTTTAACTTTTAGTATATTTACTAGTGTTGTTCCGATGCCGTTTTTTTTGCCCCCGATACCGATACCCAGCTTTGCAGTATCAGCCGATGCCATGCCGATACTTAAGGTTTTTTTTCCTCAACATGAAAAGGCTGTCCTGCCATTGGTTCAGAGCATTCAAGGGCAAATAGGACATCTTAGATTGGCATGCAGTTATCATATCACATATCAGTGAATGTCGTGCACGAGCAAGACACAAGATTCTGCATCCAAAACCCTATATTAGGAATTAATGATATCGGCATGTTACTTGTGAGTACTCACGATACCACTATTTTAATGCAGTGTCGGCGCCTCTGCCAATATTAGTATCGGAACAACACTAATAATTACTCGAGTGCCTTTGACATGTCTGTCAGTGTTGCAGAGATGTGAGCAGTGTCATTGTCAGCAAGCCATTTTGTTAACATAACGAGGACACATGTTATTATGGCTTGTTGTTTTTGTTGTCTTGAACATAATCTCAAAAGTATGAATATCTTGCTACTAGGTGGAGGAAATAGCCCGTCAAAGGATAACCCACTTCATCAGCCAGCAGTCAAGCAAGTCAGCTGATCTTCAAATAAACGCTGACACAACAGCCCTTCTGGACCTTTCATCAAATAAAACATTTCAAATTCATCTGGTTTATTGAATGACACATTCTTCACTTTGAATACAGCATTTTATTTTTATTTTTTTCTGTAAATCTTGATATGGTTTAACTTGTACTCAGTATTTCAAACTCAAAATTGGAAGATGTCTTGGAAGCATAATTTCTTCATTTTCTGGGCAAAGGTACAGTGACATTCTCTCCAAACAGCAAACAGGATCTTCAGATGCTGGACTTGACTGCACCTTGATGTCATACCATTTGCCACCGTCTCACTGATGGATCAATGGGTAGTTCTACTTCGTTCCTCGTCGACCGTCAGAGGTGGTGCTGAACAGCATGCAGTGTCTCCTCCACGCACACACAGACAATAATGCATACCAAAGAGACATGTTGCTAGAGTGTCCTCCAAGTGACTCAGCGTATGACTGCATGCTGGCACCTGTACAAACAAAATATTTATGCCATAAATAAATAATGATTTCTAAAACTGTCAGGTAAAGGTCCAGTATATTTCCCCCTTTATGTTAGATGGGTCATTATCAAAACACAATCATCATCCTCCATAGGTTAACTTTTAGCTTTGTCTTGTGAACCAGAAGAGAAAATATTGATCACATCAGAATATTAGTAACACTGATAGACATAATACAGACATTGCATAAATGTTTCAATTTGTATTTTTATTTGGCTTTGGCGTTATGTTGAAGCCAAAATTTTTTTGAATTTCACTGCAAAACTCGTTTTAACAACATATGGGTGTATGGGAATTTAAGTTGGCCTAAGTGAGATGAACAAATTACCATAAATAAAAACAGCAACTATATAATCAACTAACATCTAATGAAAGGGTGTCGAGTTTATCTAGTAAGATCAAGTAGACCGGTGGCTTTTTTTTTTTTTTTTTTAAAGACCGTATAAGAAAAAGTGCAGGACCAAGTTGTTTGTATTTTACACTACCCATAAGACAATGAATGGCCCAGGTAAAACAAAATCCATTATGGACAGAAACTAACAGCCAAAAAGAAGGCTTCAAAATTGTGACTTCAATATGTTTAGTCTCGTGAAGATTAGCAACACGACATTAGCTTACTGGACCGCACCGTATATGATCGTACAATAAATCTTGACTTTCTACTAAAATCATCGAGAACAAACATTTTTCTAAAGTCTTAATTTTGTTTGTACTGTACTTCAAAAAGTTTTGCTTGGAACTAAAAGTTTTGTTTACACTTCAAGCAATTTTGCTTGACTCCTTTTAGTTTTGTTTACGCTTCAAGAAGTTTTGCTTGATTCTTTTTGGCACAAATCTGATTCCATAAAAGTATTATGTTACGTTCAATTAAATATAACTACCGCCCCATTCGAAGGAAACACATTTGTTTTGTTGAAAGTCAAAGTATTTGTTTTGTGTTGATATTAGGGGTGGGAATCTCTGACATGAGGCCGATTCGATATGTATCTCGATACACAAGTTGGGATTCGATTGAAAAACGATTATCTTTCAGAACAGAACGGTTCGATACGGTTCGATTAAGTTTGGGAACGATACAATTTTCGATTCGATACGATTAATTTCAATATTCAAAACTTATAGTGACATTTGTTGTTTGTAAACATTAATCTTAAAACACCACAAATTTTTACAGTATCTACAAATGTGTTAAAAAAGAACAACAACAATGTCTTCTATATTTTTATATATTGAATCAATTATTTAGGACCGGAACAAAGGGCTGGGCGATATGACTGAAAAATGTATCAGTTTAAATATTTATTAGTCGTTATTGACAGTTATAATTGTTTTTTTTTTAATTCAAAATCAGGAAAACAAAAGGCTGATAATTCAATTTGAAATATAAATATTTAACCTTTAAAAAGACACCAACACAATTAAACAGAATATGTCCACATTGTGAAGTATTTCAGAAACATAAATTTAAGACATGAAATAAACCTACCGTCCAGCCAAAAGAAATATGAATCCACCTTATGGAACAATAAATCTATCGAACACATTTTAACCACTTAATATATCCAAAAATATTTCCAAAAGTGCCCTTCCCTTTTTATCAACAATTTTTGTTTTTCTTTGCCATCACATTCATTTTTGGTTAATGTATGACATCTTTTTTGTTTTTTTAATCTGAGACACGATGATGACCACGGAATCACCACTGTTTATGTTTTGTTTTTTGGGCTGTCGTTCATTTTGAGTTTGATGACGTAATCGCGGGCACGTCTCAGTTCTCCTATCTGCTGCTCATGCTAGTTGTATACGTATATAATAATATAAATGTGATTTTTTTTTTGTAGATTTATTTTGATATAAACCGGAATAATGACGTTTGAAAGTATGTCACACAGAAGTGACGTCATCTAGTAGCAGCCAATAGAAAAGCACCTTCAGATGACGTTGCTCCCATGCTGTTTTTTTAAATATTGCGCACAAGTAATACACATTAAAAAAAAACTAATACTAATACTGAAACTAACAAACTAAACTAAAATTAAGCATTTTTTAAAGAACTAAACTAATAAAAACTAGCAGAACCACCCTGAGAACTAATAAAAACTAACTAAAATGAAAAATTCCCAAACTATAATAATTAGGGATGGCCGAGTACCGATACCAGGTATCGGTATCGGGTCGATACCAGCCTTTTTTCAAGTACTCGAGTACTCGTGACGCAGACGAGTACAAGCGACCGATGGCAGAGGGGGAAGACGTGAAATGAGTCCTCCTTGCCTGTAACTGGCGCTAGCTTGCAGCAGTTTTTCACCAAAACTGGAAATACTTCAAAATTGTGAATCTTAAACTAAGAGCATTTTTGTGTTTTATTTTGAGCTTTAAGACTATTGAAGAGTGACTGTGCTGTTTTTTTGTTTTGTTTTTTTGTTTTTTTGTTTTTTTTTGTGGGGGGGGGGGATTAAAGGAAATACATTTGTTTAAAAATATATTTTAGTGATTTTTTTTATTTGTCAAAATGTACTACTGGTATCAGCAGTTGCTATCGGTATCGGTGAGTACTGAGGGTCTGAGTATCGGTATTGGTCTGAAAAAAAGTGGTATCGAACATCCCTAATAATAACCCTACTGCCATATATAATAAATTGGTTTATATACTGTAGCATTTTTTAAATATGCAAAAGCACAAATAAATTATTTGTACAATTTTTAGGACTAAACACAAATTCTCTTCATAACATTATGAGGCCCTTGCGTTCTTCTAAGTTTCTCTATGTGGCCCTCAAATGAAAAAGTTTGGACACCCCTGATTTAATGTGTCAAATGAAAGAAGGGCTTGGATCCGTTTTTTGAGTGTAGGTGGTGTTTTATTTGGCATCATCGGCAATTTACATAAGATAACATATAAGTTAACCTTACACAATTTAAAATATAAAATGGAGCTTTTCTTCATTTCATGACTCATTTTCATTACTGTCAGTGTCAAACTTATCATGCGAGTGACTTGCTGTTGCAACACCTAATTTTATTGGGCAAACCAAAAAGACCAACAATTTCACCTCTATTCCTCCCATTTTTCCTTTTCTTTTTTTCTTCCCCTTGCTCTGGATAGTTTTGTCATTTTGACATGTTCACAAAGTCCTCTGGGACAGGGCCTTTTGCACTGGTAGCACTGGTGGTACCAACTTTTTCAGTTGGTTGCATTGTACAGGATTCTGTCAGACTGACCCTTTTTACAACATGACCATATTTTCTGATGTATGTTAATTTGCATACCGTAGTTTCACATGACTAGAATGACAGTGACTCAAAATATATTTGCTTGTTTTTTTTGTTTTTGTTTTTTTTTTGTTTATAACTGTAACCAGAACTGTCTGCATCAAGCAGAGGTTGGCAAAACAGCTCAATTATTTGATTATTTGATGCAACTTTAAAAGATGACATTGAGGAAAAAAGGATTAGCTTTTTTTGTGAACAATTTGTTCAACACAGAAGGTCCAGCTCTTAAAGTGAGGCCTCCATATCCTCTTCTTTTTTGGAAAAGCAAAGCTTCACAGCCTGCCTAGCATCATAATAAATCAAAACGTGTTTCCCAACCGGGGGCACATGAGCACGTTGCAGAAGGTGTGTCGACACTCATTGATCTTTTAATAGCCAGACAAAGAAAGTCTCATTGATTTTTTTCCCCTTGCATTTCCTGGTTTCCTGGCTAGGATACAAATAACAAAATAACAAAAAAACAAACAAAAAAACTAAAATTGTAGTTTATATAAACCTGTGCCAAACAGCACCACTAGCCAAACTGTGACAAAATTCGTTTTGGGTACAAAGTCATGTGGAATCTATTTTGGGGGATATTTATCGGCAATTCCAAAATAAATTTTCACACCAAGCATGCTCAATTGGCCACAAACAATAAATAGGTCGTCGTAAAACATACAAACGATGACCACTATGTCAGGATTCAAATGCCATCTGGTGTCCTTCTTTTGGTAAGCTGCAAAGCATGGAGGAAGATTTTGAATTTCTCACACTTCCATCTGCTCTGACCCTTTTTACAGTATAGACATCAACCTCTGACATCCCTGTGGACTGGCAAATATCCCCTGTTGTCATAAAAAGGACATCCTGCAGTAGACAAGTGACTAGTGCGTTCAGATATGGAAGCCCAAAAGTGTCAAAATTCAATAAATAAAAAGGTCATTTTGAAATAACTATCCTGTAGATAAATAACAGACAATTATGTAATATGGCCATTACATTTTAAAATGAGGTGTTAGTATTATTATGAAAAGTGTTATACTATTCTTTAATATGTAACATATACATTTTATTTTGATTAAATATTTCATAATGATTATTTTAACAACGTCATTCTTTAAAAAAAAATTAATGACATTTAATTTATTTTTCAAGGTTTTATAAGATAATAAAACATTGTTATATATTATTAAAGGACGGCAAACGTCAAAAACTGATTTATGGCCCCCTAGAACCATTCAGAAGCCGTTATTTTGAATTAAGCCCCGCCCCTTCCGCCTTCTTAGCCAATCAGAAACCGTTATTTTGAATTAAGCCCCGCCCACTTCCGCCTTCTTAGCCAATCAGAAGCCGTTATTTTGAATTAAGCACCTCCCCCTAACCAATCAGAAGCGGGGGGACCACCTGTCAAAATTTGACAGATGCCCCGCCCCCCAACCAATCAGAACCCGTTATTTTGAATTAACCCCCGCCCCCTCACCGCCCCCCTAGCCAATCAGAAGCCGAGGACAGCTCCTGTCAAAATTGATTGATGACATCCTGCACCCCCCAACAAACATATGTTTTCCAGTCCCCCCTCCCTTCCCCCTCACAACCCGAGCCAATCAGAAGCCGAGGACAGCTCCTGTCAAAATTGATTGATGACATCCTGCACCCCCAACAAACATATGTTTTCCGGTCCCCCCTCCCTTCCCCCCTCACAACCCTAGCCAATCAGAAGCCGAAGACAGCTCCTGTCAAAATTGATTGATGACATCCTGCACCCCCAGCAAACATATGTTTCCGGATACCCCTCTCCCCCCTAGCAAGACCCCCCATAGTTCTACCGTCTGCTAACCATAAATCGTTTTCGTCCTGATAAAAAACTTTTCATCGTGTCACAGGAAGGACACGCCTTTTGAAGTCTTGCAGGAAGCACCCCCCGGCCCTCCCCCATTGCAAGACCCCAGGAGTCATGATATAGCCCCGGTAGATAAGGTTGTGAACCCATCACCCCTCCCCTTCCGTACTCCTGGGAAGGACCCTACCAGCTTTTGAAGTCGTGGAGGAAGCGCTCCCCACCACCTTAGTGATACTTCACACTAAGTCGTGCGATAGGAAGCGTCCCCCGGCGCCTCTATCGGGCATGTGCGTGCGTGAATGTAAAATAGTACGAGGGTCTCTTAATCGAGTTAAAGTGTTGTGAATATTAAAAAATGTAATCTATTTACTTCTTGTTTTTTAAATAAATAAATAAAAGAAACTTACCGGTGTTTCAGAATATGAAGTTGCGTCTCCTTCGATGGGTTTTTTCTTTTTTTAAAAATAAAATAAAAAAATAAAGGGCGTCTGTTTCTAACCGAAGGAGTTGGAGAGGGGGGAAATACAGACGAAAAAATAGATTATTCGTGCGTATCCGCATTCCCCCCTTTTTCCTAGACTAAAAACTTGTGTGACTATGTAAAAAGCTAAACGGAGGATGGCGGAGAGGTGTGACTCCCTCACGCTGCGGTAAACGGCGCCATCTAAAGGTCTAAGGATGTTACAGCCTATGATTAAGAGAGGGAGGTAGGTATTAGAATGTGATAAGTTTGTCTGTATTTTTAATTTTAAATAGAGTGAGGCATGAAATTAATCGGTTGATGTTTTGTGCGTTGTATTTGATAGCAATGTAATAAAGACATTTTGGTAGGATGAACACAATAAAGTTAGTCTACAAAAGTAAATTAGGGTATTAAAATGTTGATAATGAATGTAAAACCTAAAAATTTGATTCAAAGGTATTCAATTTGTAAATTATACATTTTGGATGACGGAACAATGTATGGCATTAGAGTAGCCTTTAAATATTAAGTGGGGTTAATTTTAAATTTTTGGCGACGGCAGATCGAAACTAGCATCGTACTAAATCCCCCGCAGCCATCTTTTTAATGTTACTGAACACTGTCCCTATATTAAACCAAACTCAACTCATTTACGTTTCGGTTACAAATTATATGTTTTATTTTTATATGGTATCTATTACAAGACGATGGATGCTAGAATTTGTACATTTTATATATATGTGATGTTTATAGGTATGCTTAGACGTGTATGTTTTTATTATTTTATGTTTATGATGTGTATAAGAGTACGCTGTTTGGGGAGGGACGTGAAAATTTGTTTACCTTTTTTTTTTTTTTTTTTTTTGTGCGTGTTTAAAAAAGATAATATTTGTACTAGT
This sequence comes from Festucalex cinctus, assembly GCF_051991245.1. NCBI lineage: Eukaryota > Metazoa > Chordata > Actinopteri > Syngnathiformes > Syngnathidae > Festucalex > Festucalex cinctus. Next base: position 891,195 of record NC_135418.1, read on the forward strand.
TTAAAAAAATACTGATTTCTGGAGAGAATATGTAATCACAAACTCAGGCAGGAACTGCATGTGGACATTATTGGTCAGACGTCTGCTTCTTTTTAAAACTAAGAGAATTGAAAGTATGAAACTTTGAGTTTCTTGATACGTTAATAGATTTATACTCTACTTAACCCTTAATCTTTAATCTTAAAGCCGATCTTTGCAACAATTTAACCAAAATCATCTTCTTATTAGTAGATTAACACCTTAGTCTCTTACAAAGGGTATTCCTGTAAGCCCTTGGTTAATAGTTTTTTAGAAAGGATCCACGGTTTGAATTTATGACACCATAGATGTATTTGTACATGAAGAAGGGTGTGTACACTTTTATTTTAGGGCTGTAGCAATTCAAAATGGAATTTTCCACATTTACCAGATTTAAAGACATACTTATATGTTATCCTAAATGTGATTCACTGTGCAAAATAATAATACTAATGACACTAAATCACGAAAATACAAATAATTCCTACAAAACAAAAGAGGAACCTCACGTCGAGGCGTTGCTCACGTTCTAGTTGTAAATCTGCTTTGGGGATATACATTTTCTACAAATGTACCACTGAGAATATTTACGAGCTTGTAAATAAAATACTAAAGGGTTACCAACATGAAAAATTAAATTTTCGGAGCTTTTAGCTGTGTTAAAATGCTCTTACCTCACCAAATACATCACCGAATTGGAGTTTTCCTCCATTCTCCCCTCTCTGAGAAATTCCGGTCTACAAAACACCAACCCCACCCAACCTGAGAAAACAAGCTGTAGGCGGTCTTTGACATCATAAGGTTACCCTCTCTCATGTTTTTGTTGTACGTCTAGCTATGTATTTTATGTTTTTGGGCTGTTGTATATAAGATTGTGTTGTACATAAGAATTTCACCCCCTCTTACGTTTTTGATGCGTTATAAAACTAATAAATGTACTGATTTTTTTTTAAAAAGGATTAGGCTTAGAGAAGGTGTTGGTGGCACTCTCATGAGCTGAGTGCGCAAGTTGTTTTAGCCCCTCTGCAGATGCGTAGTTGCGTACACGTATAAAATGTTATTTTTCTGTTTCTAGTTTTGTTACCGCTAGTGCTATAATTTGTGTCTATACGATTTTTATCGGATGTCTCTATGTATTTTTGTTGTTGTTTAAGTTTATGAGGTTTGTATATACAGGGCGGCACGGTGGTCGAGTGGTTAGCACGTCCGCTTCCCAGTTCTGAGGTCTCCGGTTCGAGTCCAGGCTCGGACCTTCCTGGGTGGAGTTTGCATGTTCTCCCCGTGCCCGCGTGGGTCTTCTCCGGGTACTCCGGTCTCCTCCCACATTCCAAAGACATGCATGGCAGGTTAATCGGGCGCTCCGAATTGTCCCTAGGTGTGCGTGTGAGTGTGGATGGTTGTTCGTCTCTGTGTGCCCTGCGGTTGGTTGGCAACCAGTCCAGGGTGTCCCCCCGCCTACTGCCCAGAGCCAGCTGAGATAGGCGCCAGCAGCCCCCGCGACCCTTGTGAGGAATAAGCGGTCAAGAAAATGGATGGATGGATGGAAGATTTGTATATACGAATGCGCTGCGTGGAAACGGGTTTTAACATCTATCGTTTTTGTAATATTTAAAAAACTAATAAATATACTGTTTTTTTGTTTTTCTTAAACTGATTTATGAAAAGGACTTGTAATCACAAACTCTTTTTTTTTTAAAAGCAGTAACTGATTTAGGAGGTGGAGGGGGAATGTATTGTGGGGATCATACTTTTTGAAATCTTTAAGCTGTTGATTGTAAGAGTCTTCTATCTTGATGTTAGCCTTTTTATCTGAATATGTATGAATGAAATATCTTCTAATTATTAGCTCGGATTCTTTTAATGGATAGCCCTGTAACCCTTAGGTTAGTAGTTTTTTAGAAAGTATCCGGATATGAAATATGTTTTTATTATGTTAGGAATATGGCGCGTACGTAAAGAAGGTACGTCTAGCTATGTATTTTATGTTTTTGAGTTGTTGTATATAAGATTGCGTTGTACATAAGAATTTTACCCCCTCTTACGTTTTTGATGCGTTATAAAACTAATAAATGTACTGATTTTTTTTTTTTAAAAGGATTAGGCTTAGAGAAGGTGTTGGTGGCACTCTCATGAGCTGAGTGCGCAAGTTGTTTTAGCCTCTCTGCAGATGCGTACACGTATAAAATGTTATTTTTCTGTTTCTAGTTTTGTTACCGCTAGTGCTATAATTTGTGTCTATACGATTTTTATCGGATGTCTCTATGTATTTTTGTTGTAGTTTAAGTTTATGAGGTTTGTATATACGAATGAGCTGTGTGGAAATGGGTTTTATCCTCTTATCGTTTTTGTAATATTTAAAAAAAACTAATAAATATACTGTTTTGTTTTTTTGTTTTTCTTAAACTGATTTATGAAAAGGACTTGTAATCGCAAACTCTTTTTTTTTTTTTTAAAGCAGTAACTGATTTAGGAGGAGGAGGGGGAATGTATTGTGTGGATCATACTTTTTGAAATCTTTAAGCTGTTGATTGTAAGAGTCTTCTATCTTGATGTTAGCCTTTTTATCTGAATATGTATGAATGAAATATCTTCTAATTATTAGCTCGGATTCTTTCAATGGATAGCCCTGTAAGGCTTAGGATTGTAGTTTTTTAGAAAGTTTCTGGGTATGAAATATGTTTTTATTATGTTAGGAATATGGCGCGTACGTGAAGAAGGATGATGTAGTTTTATTTTTGCTTTGTTTCCGTTTTACTTTTTATCTGATTATGTATGAATGAAATATCTTCTAATTATTAGCTCGGATTCTTTCAATGGATAGCCCTGTAAGGCTTAGGATTGTAGTTTTTTAGAAAGTATTCGGGTATGAAATATGTTTTTATTATGTTCGGGACATGGTGCGTACGTGAAGAAGGGTGATTTAGTTTTATTTTTGTTTTGTTTCCGTTTTAGTTTTTTAGGGGGATGCAGGCATCGTTTTAAGGTGCCAGGTGTATTTTGCGCAAATAATATATGGATACTTACTTTTTATTTTTGTTACCGATAGTGCTTTGTTTCGTGAAACCCTTATGTTTTGTTTTGTTTCTTTTTTTTTAACTTACCCTTCGAGGATAAATAAAACATCTTTAGACTTATCGCTAGCGAAGATGTAGCACGTTTAACACTCTAAATAGTTTTATCGCTGCACGACGTATTCGAACTAAGAGATCCCAAGTCTTTGTGAGTTTTTTTTTTTCTTTTAAATACTTAGAAATACCCATTGTTAAATTAGCCTAGAAGATATTATTGAATATGATAGTCTGTAAGATTAGCTATACTAAATCACCCCTGGGTTTAAAACACAAAACTACGAGATTTAATCAGAGCGTAACAATCTACCGCGACGATCTTTTTTAATCTTAAAACCGCTCTTTGCAGCAATTTACCTAAACATATAGTGAACAAACGTGTATCTTGTATGACTAAGAGACATTTAACTTTTGATTGAACGATTTATTTTTTCCTTACGAATCGCGCTTACTTTCCGATGGTACGCGTAGGTAAACAATTTTTACACGCATATTTACACATCGGGACTCTTTAATTTACCTACTACGCTCGTTTTTTTTTGTTTTTTTTCAGGAATTTGGGAGAACACGCAAAGTCTACCCAACAAGGCCTGAGGCAGGACTCGATCTCACAACCCTTTATGCTAAGAAGCCAGCTAACGTACCGCCCTGATTGTGAAATAACAGCTACTATATTACTTAATTTGAATGAATAATATTATTTAAGACGTCTACCCATCTAACGCTTTAAAAATAGCGACATAATTCAGATAAAAATATTATTCGTACTATATTGTTTTTTTTTACAATAGTTTCTGAGTTCTCACAATAGGTGTTCGATGATACTATTTTATAGTTTTATGTTTTTCTTACCGGTATGATTAACTTGTATTACATTTATGACGTTTCGCTATCATCTTAAAACACATCTTTGCATCGTTTTAAGGTGGCCGGTGTATTTTGTACAAATAATATATGGATACTTATTGATTTCTGATCAATTTTTACTCGTACATTTACCTACTTTTGCTTTTAGGCGTATGTTAGTTACTTGTATATGAGTGCGTATTCTAACTTTCCCATTCACTTCTTGGTTCCATTCCATCACCCCTGCGAGACCGGACTCGTCTACTTAATATCACTAAAGTCTGTTCAAAAATCATTGGACAACCTGTCAGAGCCATATCTTCCTTTTGTGACCGAATCCTGCTCGATCCCTCTCACTCACTTCATCGAATGTTTGAGTGGCTTCCATCATCTCAGCAGGCTGAGACGCCCCACTCTGACAAACACACCGGCGAAGAAGGAGGAGGACTACATTTGTCCCCAGATCACTAAAATCTCTTGAACAGTGACCCCCCACCCCTGGGCCAAATTGCGACAGACTGACTGACACGTAACACTTTAGTGTGAAGCACGGAGCACTTTCTTTTGTTTGTTTTTTATTGTTATTTATTATTTTTCGTATTTTTATTTATTTATTTTTATTTTTTTTAAATGTTCATTGGTTTCATGTTTTGTTTTTTTAACTCCCCTCCTACAATTTAAAGTTATTCCGAGAGTTTACTCTCTAGCGACGTCTTTACACGCTTTAAACGTCGGCTTAGACCCCGTGTGTCTTTACTGACGAATATTATCGTTAAATGTTTTATCCCGGATTAAAACAGGGGGGACTTATTCAAAGAGGTTTTATTTTACGGTAAATGTTTTTATAATAGTCGCATATTGATTTTAATGTGCGAAGGAATCAAGGAGACTCTCTGACTTTCATTTAAAAAAAAATCTGTTGTTTTAGCGCCACCAACCTTTTTTTTTGGGGGGTAAAAATCCACGCCCCCTGTGGGGGTCTCGTGCTAATAAAGACCGCTCGGCCGTCATCTAACACTCCCCCTTCGAGAAAAAAAAAAACTAACATTGCGAACGTTTAATAATCTTTGAGGAGATTTAGCAGTGTCACCATCTCCGGGGGATCGAGTTAGAACGATCTGGACATCCCCACGACTCTCCAGAAGTATGCAGATTTTCAGCGAGCCGCCAAATCTTACAACATCTAGTCCTGAGCGTTCGGACGTCGAAGAGGATGAGGCAAACGTAACCTTTATCGACGGACCCTACCGGAGTTCCAGCCCCGTGACCGCTTGCAACTTACCCTCAACATCGTCTACTGACTTCGGGTCTACGGCATCCATCCCGGTAAACTACTTTTGACGAATCGATGTAGCCTACTAACATCGATAATAATAATAATAATAATAAAAAATGAGGGTTACCTACGTTTATATTTACAGATGATAGACCCTATTGCTGAGGAAGAGGAGAACAACCCTCCGCCCGGGTCTCCTCAACCCGACGATCGCCCGACTGAGGACGTTACGGAAAGTAACGTTTCCTCTCTTGAGACCTCCGCGGACGACGACGACTCGCTAACCAGTCTGCCGAAGGCTTCTGCCGGGCCTAAGGAGCGGGAGGGTGAATTGGTTTGGGACTACTCGCCGGACGTCTGGGTAATAAATACAAGATATAATTGTATTAAGCAGACTGTTAGATATATGTTGATGAGCGCTATCCATAAATATAGCAGAGAGAATTGCTCCGGATGTGATTTAAAATTACTGAGTCAATTAAGACATCCCTGCTTATTTTATGATCGGGAACCGTATTATCTTGCTAGGAATTTTGAAGGTATCATGAAACTACTGTGTAACGGACGTTTTCTGTCGACGATTCACCGTATCTTAACCATAACCCATCGTGAGACGACTACCGAGGAAGTCCAACGTATCGTAGAATTTGTGCTACACGACTACGTTCATGAGCGTATGGTGTTAGACAGAATTAAGATCGTTCTCGATAACTGTTGGGACGGAAGACTGAGCCATGAACAGCTAGATCTGATCGCAGATTGGTACCTGTGAGGTGGGGGAATCTTTTTCGAAAGCTTTCATAATTGGATAGAAAATGTAGAGAAAACCATTTCACACACGTCCGTTGAGAACAAAACGGTCGGAAAATGATTTTGATGAATGAAATAGTAAGATCTTTATCATCCAAGTTATTTGAAGAACCGTGTAAACATGACTAACACGATGGAATATGTATTGAATAATTGGTGTAACCATGATATTAAAGCGGGACATTTGATGACCGTCATGATATTGTTTATTGACTGTGCTAAATATTGTTACGACAACGACGAGTCTTTTAATCTAAAAAATGAAATGAAAAACTTCCAAACTGTTATTGAAAGCAAGGTGCGTCCCTATGTTTTATTTGATGTGCTTTACAATGTATCACCTTTTTAGAATCATGTCTTTTTGTTGACGTCCCATGTAACTAAATAAAAAATATATCTGTATGGATTAAAATCATGTTTGTCGTTTGTTTTCTTATCGAGTTTTATACCTCCGGTGGAGCAAGGAAGTGGCGAGGGGTGTGTGAATAGGAATTTAAAAAACTATCAAACTTCTAGTGATAAAGACTTCTTTAGTTTCTCTTTTAAAAAAAAAAAAAAAAAAAAAAAGTTGGTGGCGCTAAAACAACAGATTTAAAAAAAAATGAAAGTCAGAGAGTCTCCTTGATTCCTTCGCACATTAAAATCAATATGCGACTATTATAAAAACATTTACCGTAAAATAAAACATCTTTGAATAAGTCCCCCCTGTTTTAATCCGGGATAAAACATTTAACGATAATATTCGTCAGTAAAGACACAAGGGGTCTAAGCCGACGTTTAAAGCGTGTAAAGACGTCGCTAGAGAGTAAACTCTCGGAATAACTTTAAATTGTAAAACGTTAGCCTCACGAATAATTAGTCAATACAGGAATCGAGTAGGTAAATATGAATTACAAATTTTAACGGTATACGTACGCATTCAATAAAAATACAAGCGGGCATTTAATACTCGGCAAAGTCCCGCCTAGAATTTTTTTAAATCCGTAAAAATGTGTAAACACGTTTTGTTTTGCTTTGTTTTGGAGGGACCGAGTATTTTGAAACATTTCATAGTAAAGCGTAAGGAGAACTAAAAAGTTTCATAAAGGTAATAATTTGACTTTATAAAAAAAAACAAAAAAAAACAAACAAAAAAAACAGTACCTAACTAACTCAACTCGAGTTTATTTTATACAGCGCATTCAAACAGTCTAAGCCATCGTAAACTTAATATCAAAAGTAGGTAAATATACGAATAAAAACGGATCTGAAATGAATAAGAAGTAGATGTGTACATAAGTATCCATATATTATTAACATAAAATACATCATACAGCTTAAAATGATACCAAGTAAACCAGATAACTTAAAAATGAATAAAATACCACAAGTAATTAAATATTCAATTCAATTCAAAAACGCTTTTATTTGTCCTCGAGGGGGGGGGGGGGGGGGGGGGGGAGTTAAAAAAACAAAACATGAAACCAATGAACATTTAAAAAAATAAAAAAAATAAAAAAAAAATACGAAAAATAATAAATAACAATAAAAAACAAACAAAAGAAAGTGCTCCGTGCTTCACACTAAAGTGCTACGTGTCAGTCAGTCTGTCGCAATTTGGCCCAGGGGTGGGGGGTCACTGTTCAAGAGATTTTAGTGATCTGGGGACAAATGTAGTCCTCCTCCTTCTTCGCCGGTGTGTTCGTCAGAGTGGGGCGTCTCAGCCTGCTGAGATGATGGAAGCCACTCAAACATTCGATGAAGTGAGTGAGAGGGATCGAGCAGGATTCGGTCACAAAAGGAAGATAAGGCTCTGACAGGGTGTCCAATGATTTTTGAACAGACTTTAGTGATATTAAGTAGACGAGTCCGGTCTCGCAGGGGTGATGGAATGGAACCAAGAAGTGAATGGGAAAGTTAGAATACGCACTCATATACAAGTAACTAACATACGCCTAAAAGCAAAAGTAGGTAAATGTACGAGTAAAAATTGATCAGAAATCAATAAGTATCCATATATTATTTGTACAAAATACACCGGCCACCTTAAAACGATGCAAAGATGTGTTTTAAGATGATAGCGAAACGTCATAAATGTAATACAAGTTAACCATACCGGTAAGAAAAACATAAAACTATAAAATAGTATCATCGAACACCTATTGTGAGAACTCAGAAACTATTGTAAAAAAAAACAATATAGTACGAATAATATTTTTATCTGAATTATGTCGCTATTTTTAAAGCGTTAGATGGGTAGACGTCTTAAATAATATTATTCATTCAAATTAAGTAATATAGTAGCTGTTATTTCACAATCAGGGCGGTACGTTAGCTGGCTTCTTAGCATAAAGGGTTGTGAGATCGAGTCCTGCCTCAGGCCTTGTTGGGTAGACTTTGCGTGTTCTCCCAAATTCCTGAAAAAAACAAAAAAACAAAACAAAAACAAAAACACGCGTAGTAGGTAAATTAAAGAGTCCCGATGTGTAAATATGCGTGTAAAAATTGTTTACCTACGCGTACCATCGGAAAGTAAGCGCGATTCGTAAGGAAAAAATAAATCATTCAATCAAAAGTTAAATGTCTCTTAGTCATACAAGATACACGTTTGTTCACTATATGTTTAAGTAAATTGCTGCAAAGAGCGGTTTTAAGATTAAAAAAGATCGTCGCGGTAGATTGTTACGCTCTGATTAAATCTCGTAGTTTTGTGTTTTAAACCCAGGGGTGATTTAGTATAGCTAATCTTACAGACTGTCATATTCAATAATATCTTATAGGCTAATTTAACAATGGGTATTTCTAAGTATTTAAAAGAAAAAAAAAACTCACAAAGACTTGGGATCTCTTAGTTCGAATACGTCGTGCAGCGATAAAACTATTTAGAGTGTTAAACGTGCTACATCTTCGCTAGCGATAAGTCTAAAGACGTTTTATTTATCCTCGAAGGGTAAGTTAAAAAACAAGAAACAAAACAAAACATAAGGGTTTCACGAAACAAAGCACTATCGGTAACAAAAATAAAAAGTAAGTATCCATATATTATTTGCGCAAAATACACCTGGCACCTTAAAACGATGCCTGCATCCCCCTAAAAAACTAAAACGGAAACAAAACAAAAATAAAACGAAATCACCCTTCTTCACGAACGCACCATGTCCCGAACATAATAAAAACATATTTCATACCCGAATACTTTCTAAAAAACTACAATCCTAAGCCTTACAGGGGTATCCATTGAAAGAAGCCATGGTAATAATTAGAAGATATTTCATTCATACATCATCAAATAAAAAGGCTAACATCAAGACAGAAGACTCTTACAAACAACAGCTTAAAGATTTCAAAAACAGTATATTTATTAGTTTTTTTTAATATTACAAGACCGTTAGATCGTAAAACCCTTTTTCACACAGCGCATTCGTATATACAAACCTCATAAACTTAAACAACAACAAAAATACATAGAGACATCCGATAAAAATCGTATAGACACAAATTATAGCACTAGCGGTAACAAAACTAGAAACAGAAAAACAACCGTTTATATAAGTACACATAGAAATAAAAAGTAAGTATCCCTATATTATTTGCACAAAATACACCTGGCACCTTAAAACGATGCCTTCACCCATCTAAAAAACTAAAACGGAAACAAAGCAAAAATAAAACTACATCATCCTTCTTCACGTACGCACCATGTCCCGAACATAATAAAAACATATTTCATACCCGAATACTTTCTAAAAAAACTACAATCCTAAGCCTTACAGGGCTATCCATTGAAAGAATCCGAGCTAATAATTAGAAGATATTTCATTCATACATAATCAGATAAAAAGTAAAACGGAAACAAAGCAAAAATAAAACTACATCATCCTTCTTCACGTACGCGCCATATTCCTAACAGAATAAAAACATATTTCATACCCAGATACTTTCTAAAAAACTACAATCCTAAGCCTTACAGGGCTATCCATTGAAAGAATCCGAGCTAATAATTAGAAGATATTTCATTCATACATATTCAGATAAAAAAGCTAACATCAAGATAGAAGACTCTTACAATCAACAGCTTAAAGATTTCAAAAAGTATGATCCCCACAATACATTCCCCCTCCTCCTCCTAAATCAGTTACTGCTTTAAAAAAAAAAAAAAAGAGTTTACGATTACAAGTCCTTTTCATAAATCAGTTTAAGAAAAACAAAAAAACAAAACAGTATATTTATTTGTTTTTTTTAAATATTACAAAAACGATAAGAGGATAAAACCCATTTCTACACAGCTCATTCGTATATACAAACCTCATAAACTTAAACAACAACAAAAATACATAGAGACATCCGATAAAAATCGTATAGACACAAATTATAGCACTAGCGGTAACAAAACTAGAAACAGAAAAATAACATTTTATACGTGTACGCATCTGCAGAGAGGCTAAAACAACTTGCGCACTCAGCTCATGAGAGTGCCACCAACACCTTCTCTAAGCCTAATCCTTTTAAAAAAAAAAAATCAGTACATTTATTAGTTTTATAACGCATCAAAAACGTAAGAGGGGGTAAAATTCTTATGTACAACGCAATCTTATATACAACAACTCAAAAACATAAAATACATAGCTAGACGTACCTTCTTCACGTACGCGCCATATTCCTAACATAATAAAAACATATTTCATACCCGGATACTTTCTAAAAAACTACTAACCTAAGGGTTACAGGGCTATCCATTAAAAGAATCCGAGCTAATAATTAGAAGATATTTCATTCATACATATTCAGATAAAAAGGCTAACATCAAGATAGAAGACTCTTACAATCAACAGCTTAAAGATTTCAAAAAGTATGATCCCCACAATACATTCCCCCTCCACCTCCTAAATCAGTTACTGCTTTTAAAAAAAAGAGTTTGTGATTACAAGTCCTTTTCATAAATCAGTTTAAGAAAAACAAAAAAACAGTATATTTATTAGTTTTTTAAATATTACAAAAACGATAATGTTAAAACCCGTTTCCACGCAGCGCATTCGTATATACAAACCTCATAAACTTAAACAACAACAAAAATACATAGAGACATCCGATAAAAATCGTATAGACACAAATTATAGCACTAGCGGTAACAAAACTAGAAACAGAAAAATAACATTTTATACGTGTACGCATCTGCAGAGGGGCAAAAACAACTTGCGCACTCAGCTCATGAGAGTGCCACCAACACCTTCTCTAAGCCTAATCCTTTTTAAAAAAAAAAATCAGTACATTTATTAGTTTTATAACGCATCAAAAACGTAAGAGGGGGTGAAATTCTTATGTACAACACAATCTTATATACAACAGCCCAAAAACATAAAATACATAGCTAGACGTACAACAAAAACGTGAGAGAGGGTAACCTTATGATGTCAAAGACCGCCTCCAGCTTGTTTTCTCAGGTTGGGTGGGGTTGGTGTTTTGTAGACCGGAATTTCTCAGATAGGGGAGAATGGAGGAAAACTCCAATTCGGTGATGTATTTGGTGAGGTAAGAGCATTTTAACACAGCTAAAAGCTCCGAAAATTTAATTTTTCATGTTGGTAACCCTTTAGTATTTTATTTACAAGCTCGTAAATATTCTCAGTGGTACATTTGTAGAAAATGTATATCCCCAAAGCAGATTTACAACTAGAACGTGAGCAACGCCTCGACGTGAGGTTCCTCTTTTGTTTTGTAGGAATTATTTGTATTTTCGTGATTTAGTGTCATTAGTATTATTATTTTGCACAGTGAATCACATTTAGGATAACATATAAGTATGTCTTTAAATCTGGTAAATGTGGAAAATTCCATTTTGAATTGCTACAGCCCTAAAATAAAAGTGTACACACCCTTCTTCATGTACAAATACATCTATGGTGTCATAAATTCAAACCGTGGATCCTTTCTAAAAAACTATTAACCAAGGGCTTACAGGAATACCCTTTGTAAGAGACTAAGGTGTTAATCTACTAATAAGAAGATGATTTTGGTTAAATTGTTGCAAAGATCGGCTTTAAGATTAAAGATTAAGGGTTAAGTAGAGTATAAATCTATTAACGTATCAAGAAACTCAAAGTTTCATACTTTCAATTCTCTTAGTTTTAAAAAGAAGCAGACGTCTGACCAATAATGTCCACATGCAGTTCCTGCCTGAGTTTGTGATTACATATTCTCTCCAGAAATCAGTATTTTTTTAAACTAGTACAAATATTATCTTTATTAAACACAAAAAAAAAAAAAAAAAAGGTAAACAAATTTTCACGTCCCTCCCCAAACAGCGTACTCTTATACACATCATAAACATAAAATAATAAAAACATACACGTCTAAGCATACCTATAAACATCACATATATATAAAATGTACAAATTCTAGCATCCATCGTCTTGTAATAGATACCATATAAAAATAAAACATATCATTTGTAACCGAAACGTAAATGAGTTGAGTTTGGTTTAGTATAGGGACAGTGTTCAGTAACATTAAAAAGATGGCTGCGGGGGATTTAGTACGATGCTAGTTTCGATCTGCCGTCGCCAAAAATTTAAAATTAACCCCACTTAATATTTAAAGGCTACTCTAATGCCATACATTGTTCCGTCATCCAAAATGTATAATTTACAAATTGAATACCTTTGAATCAAATTTTTAGGTTTTACATTCATTATCAACATTTTAATACCCTAATTTACTTTTGTAGACTAACCCTATTGTGTTCATCCTACCAAAATGTCTTTATTACATTGCTATCAAATACAACGCACAAAACATCAACCAATTAATTTCATGCCTCACTCTATTTAAAATTAAAAATACAGACAAACTTATCACATTCTAATACCTACCTACCTCTCTTAATCATAGGCTGTAACATCCTTAGACCTTTAGATGGCGCCGTTTACCGCAGCGTGAGGGAGTCACACCTCTCCGCCATCCTCCGTTTAGCTTTTTACATAGTCACACAAGTTTTTAGTCTAGGAAAAAGGGGGGAATGCGGTTCTGAAATGGGTTAAATAGCCGTCCTATACGCACGAATAATCTATTTTTTCGTCTGTATTTCCCCCCTCTCCAACTCCTTCGGTTAGAAACAGACGCCCTTTATTTTTTTATTTTATTTAAAAAAAAAGAAAAAACCCATCGAAGGAGACGCAACTTCATATTCTGAAACACCGGTAAGTTTCTTTTATTTATTTATTTAAAAAACAAGAAGTAAATAGATTACATTTTTTAATATTCACACTTTAACTCGATTAAGAAACCCTCGTACTATTTTACATTCACGCACGCACATGCCCGATAGAGGCGCCGGGGGACGCTTCCTATCGCACGACTTAGTGTGAAGTATCACTAAGGTGGTGGGGAGCGCTTCCTCCACGACTTCAAAAGCTGGTAGGGTCCTTCCCAGGAGTACGGAAGTGGAGGGGTGATGGGTTCACAACCTTATCTACCTATATCATGACTCCTGGGGTCTTGCAATGGGGGAGGGCCGGGGGGTGCTTCCTTGCAAGACTTCAAAAGGCGTGTCCTTCCTGTGACACGATGAAAAGTTTTTTATCAGGACGAAAACGATTTATGGTTAGCAGACGGTAGAACTATGGGGGGTCTTGCTAGGGGGGAGAGGGGTATCCGGAAACATATGTTTGCTGGGGGTGCAGGATGTCATCAATCAATTTTGACAGGAGCTGTCTTCGGCTTCTGATTGGCTAGGGTTGTGAGGGGGGACGGGAGGGGGGACCGGAAAACATATGTTTGTTGGGGGTGCAGGATGTCATCAATCAATTTTGACAGGAGCTGTCCTCGGCTTCTGATTGGCTAGGGTTGTGAGGGGGAAGGGAGGGGGGACCGGAAAACATATGTTTGTTGGGGGGTGCAGGATGTCATCAATCAATTTTGACAGGAGCTGTCCTCGGCTTCTGATTGGCTAGGGGGGCGGTGAGGTGGCGGGGGTTAATTCAAAATAACGGGTTCTGATTGGTTGGGGGGCGGAGCATCTGTCAAATTTTGACAGGTGGTCCCCCAGCTTCTGAATGGTTAGGGGGAGGTGCTTAATTCAAAATAACGGCTTCTGATTGGCTAAGAAGGCGGAAGTGGGCGGGGCTTAATTCAAAATAACGGTTTCTGATTGGCTAAGAAGGCGGAAGGGGGCGGGGCTTAATTCAAAATAACGGCTTCTGATTGGTTCTAGGGGGCCATAAATCAGTTTTTGACGTTTGCCGTCCTTTAATAATATATGTTGTTTTACAAAGTCGGTTTTTATTTCATAATGTCCCTTTTCCACAATGGTCGTCTTTTACATAATGGCGTTTTACAGCTGAATGTCTTGGCCTGTCAATCAAAGTCAGTGGGTGGGACCACCTGTGTGAGCCGAGATCGCCGTGACGCCTACCCCGTAGCCTGACGCAGAAGTTTAACAAGGCCTTTACGTTATGATCCGATTCTAAACGATTTGCTACTTCTTGGAGTACTTCTGAAAGTGACTTATCTTCCTCATCCATGCTTTAGCAAGCCTGTGACCGCCATGGCTCCTCATCAGGCGCTAAACTCTCCACGCGTGAATTGATACTGCAAGTGTCATGTCTGTATAAGGGACTCAGCCAATCACGTAACTGTCTCCGCCTCATGTCATTTGATTGACAAACCCAGTCATTCGGCTGTAAAAAACCATTCTATAAAAGAAGACCATTGTGGAAAAGGACATTATGAAATAAAAATCGACTTTGTAAAACAAAGTTTTCTTATCTTAGAAAACCTTGAAAAATAAATTAAATGTCTTTAAAAAAAAAAAAAAAAAAGAATGACGTTGTTAAAATAATCATTATGAAATATTTAATCAAAATAAAATATTTTATGAACACTTTTCATAATAATACTAACGCCTCATTTTAAAATTTAATGGCCATATTACATAATTGTCTGTTATTTATCTACAGGATAGTTATTTCAAAATGACCTTTTTATTTATTGAATTTTGACACTTTTGGGCTTCCATATTCAGACATCATCTCTCCACTCCCACTCTTGTATTAGATTGAATGGTGAGACAAATATGTCAGTGACATCTTGCAAGAATGCCGCCAGAAAACGTTACTTGGAAATGTCACCCTTTTTAGTTGTCTTGTACAAACGGCCACCGTTGGCCATAGCCGACGCCAAAAAACAGGAACAATTCGCCGAGGGGCGAGCATTAGAAGCAATGAACTGAAGCAGCTAACACAAACGTAACATACCTCCGACACCGCGAGACCTGTGTTGCGTTTACTGACACTCGGATATGAGTGCTAAACCGAATGAATGGAAAAATATAATGATAAAAAAGGAGAACCATTTTAGAGATCCATGTCTCAAATGGGCGGGCACAATCATCTTGGTGGGCGAGCACGGACCCCTATGGCCCGCCCATGGTGACGGGTGTGCCTGCCATGCATGTCTTTGGAATGTGGGAGGAGACAGGAGTACCCGGAGAAGACCCACACAGACACGGGGAGAACATGCAAACTCCACCCAGGAAGGCCGGAGCCTGGACTCGAACCCGAGTCCTCAGAACTGGGAGGCGGACGTGCTAACCAGTCATTCACCGTGCCGCCCGAACTCAAAACATTAAATAGTAAAATAACATTATGATGATCTAATCTTTATAAAAGTTGCACTGGCCCAGTCAGAGCAGAGATATTCGGGTAGCCTAACACAGACCTCGGGACCATGGACCACTGTTAATGTACAGCCACGTAAAATATCGTGTAATACTGCGCATTCTGTTCCTTTGTAATGTTCACTAGTATGTTTTTCTTTTCTTCTCATGTTCATTCTTCAGTGTGATGGAGGTGTCACCTTTTTATAACAGGAATGCCTTTGCAAGATTTTGAACTTTTCACCTATTTATCTCACCTTTATTTATCATTTATTTTTCATTTATCAATTATTTATCCCTGAAGAGTCAGGTAATGTGGATGTCCTCATGTGAATAAAATTTGTTTAAACTTGAGTTGCAATCCATTTTCTTTTTTCCAGTAATTTCAGTTTACATGAAATCCAATATGATGAAATTAAGGGCTATTGATTACATTAAAGCCCAAAATAAAGGCTATAAATTATGTCTTAATTTAAGGCTATTAAAGTGAACAATAAAAGCTACTAAGTTCCACTGAAAATAACATTACAGAAGTGTTTATGTGTATCTAAGAAATTAGCAGGCAGATTTGATACAGCATCTTAACAATAGAATGACAAATATGCTTAACACGACTTGTTTTGATTTGTTTACTTTTATATAAGATGTAAAACAAAATGTAGAATAAAATCTGATTTCCACTGAAATTTTTTTTAAATTTTTTAAACGCATATCTTAAAAAAAAATTAACATGCATATTTGCTAGATTAGATTTGCTAAATTAGAATGACAAATATGCCTACAATGACTTGTTTTGATTTGTAATGACTTTCTATTAAAAAAAAATAAATAAAACTACCTTAGCCATTTAATACGTTCGATTTATTATTAAACTGAATCAAGAGTAAAATCTAATCATTTCCACTGAAAATATATTTATAATTTTTTATACATACAGTAAAAATAAGCAGATTTGCTAGAATGTCCTAAAATAGAACAACATATGCCTACAATGACTTGTTTTGATTTGTATTAACTTTCATATCAGATGGAAAAACAAAACCATTTTAGTCATTTAATGCTTTCGATTTCTTATTAAAATGAATTTAGAATACTCCAAAATCAACATTTGAACAATTTTGACACATTCGCCTCAAATGTACAATCAGGCGCTAAAAACTAATTTGGAGGCAGAAAAAGCTGATATTGGCCGTCAAACCTAAACCAAACGTTGTGCACTCACATCTCTTGCTGTATTTAGTTTCTTCTAGCATCCGGATGATGATTCTAGCATGAAATTGTTTGGGCACCTGTTAATTTGTAAGATTTTGACACAATCACCTCAAATTTACAATCAGGCGCTAAAAAGCTGATAATGCCTGTCAAACCTAAACCAAACGTTGTGCAGTCTGAATTACATAAATTGAATTTGTGCTGTTCATTTTGAATACCTGGATTTAAAAACTGAATTTGAATTATCTACATTGAATTTGCATTTTTTAGTTTGAATCACTGAAGTGAAAAACTGAATCTGTATTGTAAAATTTGAATGTGGAAAAAAATGTCAATATTCCGTATATGTTCACACTCAGTTTTGCAAATACAAATTCAAACTTTCTCAATTCAAATTCAGTTCGTTTGACAAACATCCGGTACACTTATTAACTATTAAAAGGCAACGCAAGTAAATGATTTAAAACAAACAGAAAATATCTATAAAACTGTTTGCAACTGGTTTGGTTTTGGTAGACATATACAAATCACAACACCTATAAATGCTAAACTATAGTCAAGATGTAACTGTTAATTTGGTGACATTGACCGGACTTCCTTTGGACCACAGTGGTTGTTTCGACAGAGTAACTAGAAGAGTGGGGTACCCTGTTAGCATCATAAATAGTACTACTGAAATTTCCAGGGTGCCACATTGTCATTTGTAAAGAACTGATCCATGGATGGATGTTGTTTGTTTGTTTTTTTTAACAATCCCTCGGAAATGTCCAATGCAAACATCATCTTAGTGAGCAAACGCCCGACTGGTGAACACTTTTTCTGGGCGATTCTTTTAAACAAATTCTGAAACTTCATGGAAACTTCCGGTATGGCGAGGCATCTTTTTCCCCCCCCAAAAAAAAGCCCGTCTCCTCGCAATTAAAAACTTACTGTGCCTTCATCAATCACCAATTGTTTGATTTTTTGCACAAATTCGTTGGCCGTTAGTTCATACATTTACGAACACCACATGGGCCGCGGGACGAATGATGAGGACGCTGTATAGACACCGATCTAGTATACGCTCATACCTATATTAGAGGTTCCTCTTAGCCAATGGGATGCCAGAACGTTGCACAAACACCGATCTACTTACGAACGTCTCTTCATACGAAATTTTCGAGTTACGAAACGCCTCAACGGGAAAATATTGCCTCTTGTTCCGAAATAAATTTCTCGATACGAAAGGTAAAAATACATGACCGAACGCAACATACTTTCGGCTATGGCTATTTCCTACCATAGGTACCTTTGAGCGTAAATACTAGATCGGTGTTTGTGCATCATTCTGGCATCCCATTGGCTAAGAGGAACCTTAACGATAGATATGAGCGTATACTAGATCGGTGTTTGTGCATGTTTCTGGCATCCCATTGGCTAAGAGGAACCTTTACCATAGATATGAGCGTATACTAGATCGGTGTCTATACAGCGTCCTCATCATTCATCCCACGGCCCATGTGGTGTTCCGATAGTTTTTCGTAAATGTATGAACTAACGGCCAACGAATTTGTGCAAAAATTCAAACAATTGGTGATTGATGAAGGCACAGTAAGTTTTTAATTGCGACGAGACGGGCCTTTTTTTTTGGAAAAAGTTGCCTCGCCATACCGGAAGTTTCCATGAAGTTTCAGAATTTGTTTAAAAGAATCGCCCAGAAAAAGTGTTCACCAGTCGGGCGTTTGCTCACTAAGATGATGTTTGCCTTGGACATTTACAAGGATAGTTTTTTTTTTTTTAAACAAACAAAAACAAAAAAAAACATCCATGGATCAGTTCTTTACAAAACACCAGGCAAAAAAAAAAAAAAAAAAAAAAAACACTTCTGAGAGAGGAGAACATGAACCAAAGAGGGCAAAAAACGATGAGGACAGCAGTTAAAAAGGTAAATGACCATCATTTTTATTCTTTACTCTATTCTTTGTTATTTACATTATGTACAACTCATTTATTGTGCAATAATCTAATTGTAACATGTATTTGTTACATGTTTTGATGCATTTTTATGCTTTATAAAACATTTATGTCTGAATTTTGGGAGGCTTGGAACGGATTAGGGCATTTACATGGAAAATGCCCTAATCCGTTTCTACTTAAGAACTTTCTTCCAGAACCAATTAACTCATTCACTGCCAGTCATTATAGAAAATTTTTACATTTCCAATACTCACGTGATATTACATTCAATAATTATATATAAACCGAATCTACCAAATAACAGAATAGACTCCCTACTTTTTGTCCCGTCCCGTTCTTTTATAATTGACAGCAGAAAAATGTAGGTTTGCCAAAATACAGCCATTTCTCCCATGGACTCTGAAACTGTGTTTATTTCCTATAAAATGGGGCAATGATGTCATCTACCGGTGGTTGGGCATCAGTAAAGTTGTTTCCAAGTTTGATATTTACAGTGGAGCATGCTCAGATTCGCCCCCATTTAGCACCGCTCTAAAAAATACAATTGACAAGTATACTTGTCAAAGGCAGTGAATGAGTTAATTTCGTAAGTAGAGGTACCACTGTATATATATATATATATATATATATATATATATATATATATATATATATATATATATATATATATATATATATATATATATATATATATATATATATATATATGTGTTAGGGCTGTCAAAGTTAAAGCGTTAATAGATTAATTAATCACAGAAAAATGTCGCATTAATCACGTATTAACGCATATTAATCGCACTATTTTTTTCGACCACACTTGAGCCTTGAATGTAACCGCGGATGGTTACATTGAAGGCTGCACAGGTCAGTGATTAGGTCAATGCACGGCATTTCCTACGCCTGTTGTTCCAAAATGAGCGGGGTGACTCCAGTTGGTGTGCTCGGTGGTAAATTTCGCTTTTAAAAACACCCCGACGGGACTTTGGATAAAACAAAAGTAATTTGCATTTAATTATTTAATAATTGCTGAATTGCACCCAATTGATATGATACTGTTACGTTTTGAGCAATACACGCATGCATGGCAATTGCATACATGCATTTAATCAATGTTTGCAAATGACACTCATATAATAAAATGCATTAATGTCAAAATATTACAGTATTTTGTATTTATTTTATATTAGGCGAATACGCGAGTAATTTAGTTGATTAATCGTGATTAATCAAAATTAAAAATTAAAAAGTGGGATAAATCAGATTAAAAATTATAATCGTTTGACAGCACTAATATATATATATATATATATATATATATATATATATATATATATATATATATATATATATATATATATATATATACATATATATACATAATAGGCGAGTACCTGTACTTAATTTTTTCCACTTAAAACACTGCCTGGAGGGCATGAAGACAAGGAATATAATTGGAAGGAAATCAAAAACTTTATTTTGGGTCCTTTGGACGTATCTTTAGTTCCGTCGAAATCAAAATTGATATCTGTCAATGCAAAATAAATGCTTTTCACAATAAAACCGTTCTCCTGTTTTGAATTGATATTATTATTACTTTCAATGAAGTGGTGATTGCAACCCTTTTTACAGTGTGGGCCGGCACTGATTGTGTACACCACTTATCCTGCGGGATCGCAGGGTGCTGCAGCCATCCCACCTTCAAATACTGAATATGTTTTTTATTGCAATCAGAAATGCTCGTTTCTTTTCTAATCACAAGTGCTGCATGCATTGGCTACCGTATTAGTCACTAAAGTGACCAGATCACCTTAGCCTGTTGCTCGAAGCAAACGGCGAGAAGAGGTGGAGCCATGGACCCTTAAAACCCGTTAGTCAGCCTACTCATGATCTACTGATAAAAGGCCTGTCCAACGTCATCCCTCCCATCAGTAAGCATGATCACGAAGGACTGGTGAGTTGATTTTAATTGCACATTTAGTTGTACTCGTCGGCCTATATTTGGCCTACAAGTTTCGTGGAAAAACAGAAGAGGACGCTGCGGCTATTTTTGTTCTGTCCCTCAAGAAGGCACATTTGATGTAGCATCAACGCCCGGACTTATACTCACCGCATTGGGAATATGAGAGCTGATTAGTTTGAGCAATAAAGAGGCTCCCCACAGCACTGACCATGCAGCATCCTTTGGAATTTGGGGCACTTCGCTGTCCTCCGGAAGTTCAACCCGATCACGGGACGCATCGGTACCGGAGTTTCATGATTGAAGAAATCCTCAACGATCACGCTGAACACAAAGTTGCGGCTCCGACCAGAGAACTCCTCAAGGTCCACGCGCTTCTCTCTGCTCGAGCATTCCGCAACCAAATGGGTAAGAACAAACTTAGGCGGCCAAGTTGAATATGAACATTTGGAGGCCAACATAAAGGTATCTGAGTGCTTCAATTCTATCAATACCCCCCTCCCCCAACGCACCCCCATGAAATAGGCTATGCAAAATAATTTGAAACGCAAACTGTTGTAGTTTAGCACACACACACACACACACACACACACACACACACACACCCGCCCGCACACACACACACGCAACCCCCCACAGAATTACCAATGCAATCAAGTCCACCATATGACCAACTAACCCAAATTATATTGGACAAAACATTTAAATATGCGAATCGGATAGGCCAATAGTCTCCATCACCACAACAAAGGTTTCAATAGATGACCGGTGGACGTATGTGTTCGACATTCATGCTATATATTTTTGTTTTCTTTTGGAAGACACGTAATTAAATCCAAATATCTTTGTTGCTACAATTTCCGTTGGCAACATATGAATAGCAATATAAGTATACTGAATAAATGAATATGAATAGCAATATAACTGAATTGGATATCCTTGATATGATATGAATATAGCATAGAAGTGAATAACGCCTACATTTAGAGAAGATTAAGACATATTGCATGAATTACATGGAAGCTATAATTACCTCTTCTGCGCCTTTGCACACAAAAGATAAATAAAATAAGGTTCTCGTTTCTGAAATTTCCAACAGAGAATATTTGTCCCTTTATTTGACTCTGGTTTATTTGACCACATCACGGGCCAACGAGAGTTCCGCTTATAGTTATTTAAATCCCTGTAATTAGCCTGAATGACGCTAATGACGACAGTGTCAAATAGTTTCAACAAAACAAAACACGCAACTTTTTCGTTTGTTTTGTTTGGAGCCAAAACGATGTGATGACTTATACAGATATGTTACCACATCAAGGATCCAACGAAAGTTCCGTTTATAATTATTTATTTAGATTTACAATGACCCTATATATTACGCTAATGGCGGCATAGATAGTTTTAACAAAACATAAACACGCACAATCAACTTTTTCGTTAGTTTTGTTTGGAGCCAAAACATGTGATGACTTTTACCAGTTGTTCTCAAATGGGGGTACGTGAAGATTTTAAAATACATTTAAAAAGCAACATTCATGCAAAAATCATTTAAAAATAATTAGAACATTTTGTAAATATTTCAGGAAGATCTAAGTTAATAAAATAAAAATGAAATTCAGTCGGCTATTAAATTTCACTGTCCTCTGGATCGCCTGTCAATTACTTGAAAATCTGATTAATTAAAATGAATGATTTCTGTTTGAGAACAGATCTTCACTATGATCTCAAAGGAGGACACTTAATGGTGATCATTTTTTTCTGTGCACAATCTTTATTTATAACTGAGTTAATTATTTCCTTTTTAAGTTTATTATTGTAGTCTTTTGATTTCCAAATAGTTCAACTGTACAAATGAAGTTCCAAAGTTTAATAAATCATAAAACGATGTCACCGCACTTTTTTTTTTTTAAACCCAAAATGTTTTTCACTGTTGGGGTACTTTGGCTGACAAATTTTTTTTTTAACAAGGGGTACAACACTGAAAAAAGTTTGCGAACCAATGTTATTGGTTGCATTGTAAAAGTCAAAAGGAAGGTGGTGGTGGGGGGCGTAATATCCCATGTTGATATTTCCCCATTCTCTTTTGAAAGCGTTTAAGGCTGACGGGACGATCATGAAGTTCCCCTTGTCCCCGCTGCCTTGCTCACTGAGCTCCCCAATCGGCTCCCCATTATCGGCGGCTGCAAACCTGCAGGTCGGCGTGTCATCTCACCACCTGCCGCTTGCGCTTGACCTTCACCTCCGGGGGAAATTGGACCACGGTTCCGACAGAGCCAGCAAAAGCAAGAAGGGCCGCCGAAGTCGAACCGTCTTCACCGAACTACAGTTAATGGGTCTAGAAAAACGCTTTGAGAAGCAGAAATATCTGTCTACCCCCGATAGGTGAGTGACGAGAGCGAATCAAAAATATAGTCAGGGAAAATAAAATTCATAGTTGGACAGGGGCCGAGACAAGTTCATAGTTAACTGCTGACTTATTTTGAAAATTGTCATTTTATTTGAATGTCTCTTCCAGAATAGACCTTGCTGAGTCTTTGGGTCTCAGTCAACTCCAAGTCAAAACATGGTACCAGAACAGAAGGATGAAATGGAAAAAAATTGTAAGTTTACCACTACATTAGCATTAAATGTAACATACATTTACGCCGGTAGGACTGTACAAAAGTTTTTTCCCCCACATTTACACACGTACCCACGCGCAGACACACGCACGCACGCACACACACACACACATACACATATATATATATATATATATATATATATATATATATATATATATATCTCAAGGCCTCAGTTAGCCGAGTCTTCAGATCAACCACTTACGTTGGAACGCTTTCTCCTTTCCTTTAAAAACAAACAAAACAAAAAACAAACAAACAAAAAAAAAAAAACCCAACACATTTTAAGCAAATAAGAGCCGACAAATCCGAAACCTTGATTGTGACGTATAGTCTGGCTCTGGCAAAAACAAAAAAAGATTGTACCTTTCGAGAGAAACCAAATTGTGCCAGTTCCCGAGATATATTTTGTAAAGTGACACATTGAGATCAAACACAAAATGTAGATTTGTTGTGATTGTATTGCTGTTAATGTTTTACGATATATATATATATATATATATATATATATATATATATATATATATATACACACACACATACATATATATATGTATGTATGTATTGTATTGTATGGGTTTCTAGAAAGCGCATTGTGACAGCTAAGGCTGTTTGAAAGCGTTCTAAAGGTGACTTATTAACAAGTAACTGAATTATCTATAATTATTCATCGAATATTTTCGAATATTTTAGTTATGAATTGCGCTCTTTGCATTGTTGCAAATATAAAATTAAAAAAAAAGCTCTAAAACCACTTTCTCTTTTCTCCTGTCAACCACCATTGTAAGTACAATGCAGGCAAATTACGTAATTTTGGTATTTATTCTGCTAGAAGACGGCATTATCAGGACCCCCACCCTCCTCCGTATATGTTACCAAAGGGGGGAGCGTGCATGGGGGCAATAGAGCGTGTTATTGTGTTATGATTACGTTGCACTATGTCATGCTTTTTGGGATATCTCCGCAAATAGCAGACCATTTAATAAAAAAAAAAAATGCGGCGAAAAGCGCATGGTCTGGAAAAATGGCCTGTTCTCACCTATTCCCAAATTCACGAATGTTATATAGCGTTTTTATTGAGTCTGGACAATTTGAATGAGAAAACAATAATAATTGTACTGACAGTTTTTTTGTTTTGTTTTGTTTTTTAAAAAACAAAAAACAACCAACTGTGTAGAATTAAAAATACCCTAAATCAATTGTAATTGCCTGTCTTGTATCTGAAATGTTCCTGCTAATTTTGGAATTTCAGGTGCTGCAGGGGGGAGGTCTGCACTCGCCAACTAAACCAAAAGGCCGTCCAAAGAAGAATTCAATTCCGAGCAGCGAGCAACTCTCTGAGCAAAAAAGATTTTCTTCTGGCACCGAATACCAGTCTGAAGGCTACAACTCTCATTCCGAGAACACTCTGGAAGAAGGACTTCATTGAGTCGCATTGTAAACACAATTTGAATGGTGATGTGGTCAAGAAGAAAAGTGAAGCTGAGCTCCGCAAGCTGGCAGTTTTGGTCGCCGACTGTCTATCTCAAACAGACATCGTTGGACAACTTGGGCTGTACATAGATCCCGTATAGTGAAAAGCTTTACGCCGCTTATGTTAGAAAACTGCGAATCGTTTCCTTTTTTTTCTTTTTTAAAATGTACACTCTAAAAACAGATTGGTCAAAAAAAAATAATTTGACCAATCTAGCTGGTAGATATGTGTCCGACACATCCTTTGGTTAAAACAACCATTCCAGAATAGTAGGTGTTTTCAACCAATATACAGGGCTGTCTCAGAATATTAGAATATTGTGATAAAGCCCTTTATTTTCTGTAATGCAATTTAAAAAACAAAATTGTCATACATTCTGGATTCACTTGGAAACACTTCCAGGTGTTTTGAGTTAAATAGACGATTCAAGTGATTAGTTGAATAGCGTACTAGTATACTGTTTGATGATATTCTAATATTTTGAGATAGGATATTTGAGTTTTGTTTAAGCTGTAAGCCATAATCAGCAATATTAAAATAATAAAAAAATTCATTAGAAATTTTATTATTTATATATCATCAATAGTAACATATTAAAATAATAAAAGGATTCATGGATCCATTACAAATGTTATTTATATTTCTCAGCAATATTAACATTTTAAAATAACAAAAGGATTCATTACAAATTTTATTATGTATATATCAGCAATATTAAAATATTTAAACAATAAAAGGATTCATTAAAATTTTAGTATTTATATATCAGCAATATTAAAATATTTAAACAATAAAAGGATTCATTAAAATTTTATTTATATATCAGCAATATTAAAATATTAAAATAATAAAAGGATTCATTAAAATTTTAGTATTTATATATCAGCAATATTAAATTATTAAAAGGATTCATGGATTCATTAGAAATGTTACTTATATTTCTCAGCAATATTAAAATAACAAAAGGATTAATTACAAATTTTATTATGTATATATCAGCAATATTAAAATATTTAAATAATAAAAGGATTCATTACAATTTTATTTATATATCAGCAATATTAAATTATTAAAATAATAAAAGGATTCATTAAAATTTTAGTATTTATATATCAGCAATATTAAAATATTAATATAATAAAAGGATTCATTACAAATGTTATTATTTTAATATTGCTGATTATGGCTTCTTAAACAAAACTTATATCCCATCTCAAAATATTAGAATATCATGAAAAAGTATACTAGTAGGCTATTCAACTAATCACTTGGATCGTCGAATGAACTCGAAACACCTGCAAGTGTTTCGAAGTGAATCCAGAAAGTATGACATTTTTGTTTTTTTAATTGTATTACAGAAAATAAAGGACTTTATCACAATATTCTCATTTTCCGAGACTGTCCTGTATTGGTGATTGGGCCAACCGATATAAAATTGGCCATTCTGACCAAGAGATTGGTTAATCTGTATGAGAAGATGACATTTTTTTTCTTTCAGGAATCTTGCCGGTCACGGGATTCCTGAAAGAAAAAGAAAAAAAGTACCACTGATTGTCACACCCACCTACAGTGGGGTGAAATTCGTACTCCTCATTTGAGTCATCAACTGAGAGAGTTGTGAGCAGCAGCAGGGGCCGCGTTCGGGAATCATTTGGTGACCCAATTCCAACCCATAATGCTGAGTGTCAAGCAGGGAGGCTATGATTCCACTTTTATAGTCTTTGGTATGACCCAGCCAAGGACTGAACCCACAACCTCCCAGTCGCAGGGAGGACACTTTACCACTCGGTCACTGAGCTAAAACAAAATTGGTACGCCCGTAACCACCCGGAATGGTCAATGTCTGACCAATCTAAGACAACATGAACTTAACCTACTAGATTGGTAGTTTTTTTTTTTTTTTTTAACCAATCAATTTTTAGAGTGCAAATCAAATATGTCCACTTCAACCTCTGAAAATATCAAAACAATTGCGCAGATATTTTAGATTTAAAATGGGCCTACAAAACCCGTTTGCTGGCCTCCGTTTTTCATTTTCGTTGCTGAAATTGCATTGCTTTGCGTTATGTGATTTTTTTTTTTACGATTAAATATGACGGGTCACATACTGACCGACGAACATTGTTGTTGAGAAATGAACAAACAACATAACCGACGTTCAGCTTTTCACATCAGGATCGCAGTTTTGCGATACGCTTCCTCCGATGAACTAAATTGTGACTGATGAGAAGGCGAAACATTTGCAGTACAACTGTATATGTCGATCTTCTTTACCTGATGCATTTAATCTGTGTATAGACTGTCATGAACAAGTATTAAATATATTTTCGCTAATATTATTCATCCATCCATTTTCTATCCTCACTGGGTCGCGGGTAGCATAGCAGCTATAATTTTAGGTGAGATGCACGACGTATAGTAGTCTATAGGATTGGTCGTCAGCCAATCAAAGACAAACAAAATGATCACATTCGCATTGACAATTGAGTCTTCAATTAAGCTAATAAGGTGCGTGCGTGCACTGTAAAAAAAAAAAAAAAAAAAGTCTGTCGATTTTACGGTAAAAAAAAAAAAAACTGTTAAAATGCAACAGTCAAAAGCTGTAAAATCCAAAATGGGATATTACGGAAATAAATATATTGAATTACCGTAAATTGAGAAATTATACTTAACTGTAATTTTTACAGTGAGAATATGCCAAAAACACTTATTTCTGTTAAAATTAAAAATAAAAAAATTAATAAAAAATACCGCAAATTCACAAAAGAGTAATTGCTGTTAAATTAACGACATTATTCTGTCAAAATTATTATTTATTTGATTTGTAAGTTTGAATTTACAGCAGGGGTGTCCAAACTATGGCCCGGGGGCCATTTGCGGCCCGCCGTCCATTTTTCAGTGGCCCGCGACATATGCTAAAAATGGCATTTGACTCAGTTCAAATAAAATAAAAACAAAAATGTTTGGAGATGGTCAAAGTAAGAAGGGAGGGTATTGAAAAACAGGTGTCATTAAAGGTTATTTTAGTGAACTAAAACTAATGAAAAAACTAAAACTAAAATTAAAAAAACAATATTGTTACCGAAATAAAATAAAAACGAAAATGCTTTTTAAAAAACGAAAACGAACTGAAACTCCATTTTATGCTTACAAAACTATCTAAAATTATAATTATAGCAAACGTCCTTCGTTTTAGTCTTTGGCAATTCATTTAATGCATGAGCCTTTGGGGATGATTTTAAATGTGATTTTTAGTAGATTTATTTTGATATAAACCGAAATAATGACGTTTGAAAGAATGTCACACAGAAGTGACGTCATCTAGTAGCAGCCAATACAAAAGTACCTTCAGATGACGTCGCTCCCATGCTGTTTTTTAAATATTGCGCACAAGTCATACACATTTAAAAAACAAAAAAACTAATACTAATACTGAAACTAACAAACTAAACTAAAACTAAGCATTTTTTTAAAGAACTAAATAATAAAAACTAACAGAACCACCCTGAAAACTAATAAAAACTAACTAAAATGAAAAATTCCAAAACTATAATAACCCTACTGCCATATTACAAATAAATTGGTTTATATACTGTAGCATTTTTTCTCTCGTTTGCAAAAGCACAAATGAATTATTTGTACAATTTTTAGGACTAAACACAATTTCTCTTCATAACATTATGTGGCCCTTGCGTCCTGATTTTCTGTATTTATTGTATGTACGCCCCTGATTTACAGTCTAAAACTGTTAATCATTTTGAAGAAATATACCTTCATTTTTACAGTAAAAATGTGTTAAAAATATGGTCTGTTGTAATGTCTGAATGAAAACTCGTGTTAATTTCAATGAAAAACATTACAAGTTTGCAAACTTTTTTTTTTTTTTAAATAGGTTCATTTCAAGCAGCACAAAAACTAGTTTACGTCGAGCGAGGCCTCCATAAACACACTTTAGGCTAATAGTAATATTACATCACAATGTGAAATGTTGGGCATTGTGATTATTGGGCCCGGCTGATTAATTGGACTGCTGATGAAACATAACCTACAAAACATTAGCCAAAATCATCAACCATTTGATAGATTTTTATGTAGTGAACTATATATCCATGGCAATCCTTTCATAAGGTGCAATTTCTGACAGTATGTATATGTTGGTAAAGTTTATATTATTGCTTAGACTGCATTAATATTGTGCTGTTATGCATTATACATTTATTTTCTCACACAGGTTGGGTCGTATATGATGACTTTATCAATTAGTGTTTGAAGCCTGTACTTATTTTACACACTTACCTGCTGTCATCGACCGAGAAAAATACAATTATTGTTCAGTGCATTATTATAATGCTGGAAGCATTCCCAGAAAAATTGGGATGATTATTGTTTATTGTGGAAATGCTGAAAGCATTCCCACTTAGGTTGTTTCTAACCTTTATTGCGGGAACGCTTCCAGCATTCCCACAATAAGTAGGGCACTGCATGCCAAGGTGGCGCTTGAGTGACATTTTTTTGTTTTGTTTTATTTTTGCATTTTTACATTGGATAACATTAGTGTTACGCCCGGCAAGGGGAAGGGAAGTAACACAATAACAGAAAAATATAGAGTGGATAAACACTGGGTCGACTTTAACAGCTTAGTAGTTTTAATTGAAGTTTTAGACAGGGGTTTGACAAGGGAGTGAAAGTGGAAGGTGAACACACAATAACCGCATTTGACAGAGCGGAGGAGAAACAACAATAGCAAAAGGGAAATAATACCAGAATACACAACGAGCACGAAATGGGGTACCCAGCTCACGGGTTTAACGAGTGTCTCAAAACAAGAGCCAACAACAAAAGAGACACCAACGAGGAGAGCTGCACTGTAAGTTCCAGCCGCCCCGAGGAGCGGCAACGCAGCGCTTTTTATTGTGGAGCAGTCCGGCCAGGTGGTAGTCGGCGATTGGCGGAGAGGGCTGGAGCTGCTCCACCGAGGGCGTAGGGGCGGACGGCCACCGCCCAGGACGTCGCGCCAGCACATCCGTCCAATCAGCGCGTCGCGCTGGCACAGTCGTCCAATTCGGGTGTCGCGCTGGCGCATTCAAGCTGCAGTCCCATTATACTAGCACCAGCCGACACAAACACACACATACATAATAGGAGAGCGGAGCCGGCGGCGGGCCCGAGCCGACAGCCGTAACAATTAGTTCCACTTTTCCATAAATGAAAAGCACACCACATTCACATTGATTGTTTGAGTCCTGTGCTGCTCATCACCTGCTGCTGCGACCCGGTGACATCGCACGCTACTTTCAGATAACACTTTTCCATATAAATTTGAACTTGCTTCAAAAATTCACGCCTCCCGAGTTCAAGTGTTCCTCCAGCCATCCATCTTCCACCGCTGATCCGAGGTCGGGTCGTGGGGGCAGCAGCTTTAGGAGGGAAACCCAGACTTCCCTCTCCCCAGCCACTTCAAACAGTTCCACCGGGAGGATCCCAAAGCGCTCCCAGGCCAGTCGAGAGACAGTCTCTCCAGCGTGTCCTGGGTCGTCCCCGGGGCCTCCTGCCAGTGGGACATGGCCGGAACACCTCTCCAGGGAGGCGTCCAGGAGGCATCCGAACCAGATGCCCGAGGTCAGCAGCACCCCATCTCCACTATACACAGTGTTAACAGTGCATTGCTTTCCTCTCCCGAAACGCCGGATGATGGACCAGAATTTCCTCGAAGCCGTGCGGAAGTCATTTTTTATGGTCTCACCAAACTCTTCCCATGTCCGAGTTTTGCCTCAGCAACCGCCAAAGCCGCGTTACGCTTGGCCAGCCGGTACCTGTCAGCTGCCTCCGGAGTCACACAGGCCAAAAAGGCCCGATTGGACTCTTTCTTCAGCTTGAGAGCATCCATTACCGCTGGTGTCCACCAGCGGGTTCGGGGATTGCCGCTGCGACAGGCACCGGCCACCTTATGGCCACAGCTCTGATTGGCTGCCTTCACAATGGAGGCGCGGAACATGGCCCACTTGGACTCAATGTACCCCACTTACCCGGGACAAGGGAGAAGTTCTGCCGGAGGTGGGCATTGAAACTCTTTCTGACAGGGGATTCAACCAGACGACGTTCCCAGCAAACCCTCACAATATGTTTGGGTCTGCCAGGTTGGACCGGCATCTTCCCCCACCATCGGAGCCAACACACCACCAGGTGGTGATCAGTTGACAGCTCCGCCCCTCTCTTCACCCGGGTGTCCAAATCCCATGACATGCCTACAAAGTCGATTATCGAACTGAGGCCTAGGGTGTCCTGGTGGCACATATGGACACCCCTATGTTTGAATACGGTGTTCGTTATGGACACAAAAGTACAATAACAGAACACCGCTCGGGTTTTGATCGGGGGGGTGGGTGGGGGTCCCTCCCAATCACGCTCTTCCTGGTCTTACTGTCATTGCCCAGGACAAGGAAGTCCCCAGGGGGAGCGCTCTCCAGCACATCCTTCAAGGACTCCAAAAAGGATGGGTATTCTGAATTGCTGTTTGATGCATATGCACAAACAACAGTCAGGACCCGTCCCCCCCAACTGAAGACGGATAGATGCTACCCTCCGGGGGTAAACCCTTCAGAACGTACAGGCGCCAAGCCGAACGGCAATAAGTATGCCCACACCTGCTCTGCGCCTCTCACCATGGGCAACTCCAGAGTGGAAGAGTCCAACCCCTCTCAAGAGGATTGGTACCAAAGCCCAAGCCGTGTGTGGAGGAGAGTCCGGAATTTCTCTGCCTCACACACCAGGTCGGGCTCCTTCTTCACCAGAGAAGTGACATTCCATGTCCCAAGAGCAAGCTTCTGTAGCCGGGGATCGGACCGCCAAAGTTCCCGCCTTTGGCAGCTACCCAGCTCGCTACGCACCCGACCTCTTTGGCCCCTCCTACAGGTGGTGAGCCCATAGGAAGGTGCACCCACGTTGCCTTTTCAGGCTATGCCCGGCCGGGCCCCATGGGTGAAGGCCACCAGACGCTCACTTTCGAGGCCCGCCTCCAGGCCTGGCTCCAGAGGGGGGCCCCGGTGACCCGCGTCTGGACAAGGGACTGTGATCCAATATTTATTCTCATCATCAGAGGTCATTGAGCCGCTCACCTAGGACCTGTTTGCCATGGGTGACCCTGCCAGGGGCATACAGCCCCAGACATTATAGTTCAAATGCTCCTTTTATTCATTTAATCTTTTAACTTTTAATACTTTGTAATTTTCATGTAATTTATCTTTCAATTTAGTTCATAATCATTCAGCTTCGCATTCAGCTATTGGCATTCAGCTTAGCATGCAGCTATTAGCGTTCAGCTTCTCGCATTCCCACACGCAGAAATTGCGCTTCGTCTAGTTATATAATTTCCAACTATATCATGCCATGTTTAATACTTGAATGGTGATTCTGCATTATTTTGTACTTCAACTTAATTTCAATGAAGACTAAATCTGTGTGGGTTTTTTGTGTGTGCACTTTTGTTTATTCCAAATTAATCCTAAATTCAGAGTTTGTTATTGTGAACTTAACTTAATGCAGAATGACTTTTCAAAGTCAGATTTAAACAAAAGGTCTTTCTTTGAAATTATCTGTCATTGGTTTAATAGAAGTTTTATGCATTAAAAGTATTAATGGTCTCGTTTACTTGGGATCAGTAACTGTGTACTCAAGTGTTGAGTACTCCTACTGGTATCAGTCTGGAAAAAAAGTGGCTAATGTAAATTTAATTTATAGAATTAAAGCTATCTGAATTATTTTTAAAGCATCTCAAAACACAGCTGGTTGATGCAATAACATCTCCTGCAAATTTAATTTAATTTAAAGCATATGAAATTCTGGGAAAGATTATAAAACCACCTCGAGTATTTTTCTACTGTTTGGGGTTGATCGTTTATTATAAATGTGCCAAATTTCAAATAAGCCAATCAGCGCATTGTATCTGACTCGCTTGTCCAACGCGAGACAGGACACTGAGAGCTGACTTCACTTCACCCGTTCAAGTCTACAGGAGCTTCGTCATCAACGGTCCGGATTTTTTTGGAATTTTCCTCATCCAGAAGTTGAACCTGCCTACATTTAACGCTGTAAGTAAATGAACACAGTTCTATTTCGTCCCTCCCGACCTCCAGAAGGCAGAATGCCTTTAAGCACTGAATGTTCCTTTCGCGCATGCGCAGTTCGAGTAATGCATACCAAATTAGTCACCTGAGAACCCTGGGTGACCCTAGAAGGGTATAAATTCCGGTGTCTCCTCTTTTCTTCTCGCGTGGCATATGCATACGACAGATTTTCGAAGAGATTAAGGGGACATTTTACTTTGATTAATTAATCTATTAACGCTTTAACTTTGACAGCCCTAATATATATATATATATATATATATATATATATATATATATATACCCCCCCCCCCACACACACACACACACAGAAAACACTTATACACTTATTACAGTGGAACCTCTACTTACGAACGTCTCTTCATACGAAATTTTCGAGTTACGAAACGCCTCAATGGGAAAATATTGCCTCTTGTTACGAAATAAATTTCTCGATGCGAAAGGTAAAAATACATGACCGAACGCAACATACTTTCGGCTATGGCTATTTCCTACCATAGGTACCTATCAGCGTAAATACTAGATCGGTGTTTGTGCAACGTTCTGGCATCCCATTCGCTAAGAGGAACCTCTACCATAGATATCTATGAGCGTATACTAGATCGGTGTTTGTGCATGTTTCTGGCATCCTATTGGCTAAGAGGAACCTCTATCATAGGTATGAGCGTATACTAGATCGGTGTCTATACAGCGTCCTCATCATTCATCCCACGGCCCATGTGGTGTTCCGATAGTTTTTCGTAAATGTATGAACTAACGGCCAACGAATTTGTGCAAAAATTCAAACAATTGGTGATTGATGAAGGCACAGTAAGTTTTTAATTGCGACGAGACGGGCCTTTTTTTTTTCTTTTTCTTTTTTAAAAGATGCCTTGCCATACCGGAAGTTTCCATGAAGTTTCAGAATTTGTTTAAAAGAATCGCCCAGAAAAAGTGTTCACCAGTCGGGCGTTTGCTCACTAAGATGATGTTTGCCTTGGACATTTCCGAAGGATTGTTTAAAAAAAAAATATTAAAAAAAAAATCCATGGATCAGTTCTTTACAAAACACCAGGCAAAAACAAAACAAAACAAAAAAACACTTCTGAGAGAGGAGAACATGAAAAAGAGGACAAAAACCGATGAGGACAGCAGTTAAAAAGGTAAATGACCTTCATTTTTATTCTTTACTCTATTCTTTGTTTTTTACATTATGCACAACTCTCATTTATTGTGCAATAATCTCATTGTAACATGTTTTGATGCATTTTTATGCTTTATAAAACATTTATGTCTGAAATTTGGGAGGCTTGGAACGGATTAGGGCATTTACATGGAAAATGCGTCTCTACTTACAAAATTTTCTACTTAAGAACTTTCTTCCAGAACCAATTAATTTCGTAAGTAGAGCTACCACTGTACATGGCCCCCCCAAGAAGAGAACGACGCAGCGACGACTCGCTTCGTTGGTTGGGCGCCTTCAGGCTGAGTTAGCAGAGGCGAGGTCTCTTCTGCAGGACCGTCACCCTCCCGCTCTTACGGAGGTGCCGGGACCACCTGCCCCTCCCGTGCCACGACCATCCACCCCGCCCATGCTGGTGCTTCCTCCAGAGGAGGACGCCATTTCATCCATTGCTTCTGCGTCCTTTTTTCACGATGATGACCATGACCCGGGGTCTGTGCTTTTGGGACCGAACTCTCTGGCGTCTGATCGGAGCTCGTCCAGTGAGGCGGGGGATGGTTCTATACAGGCTGTCCTGCGCAATGCGCAGCCCTGCAGGCTTTTGCCCTCATGACCAGGGAACACGGCCGACTGATGTCCTTCCTACTGCAGGCGCAGCGCCAGGTGTGGCTGGCGCAGTCCCCCTTGACGGAAGCCTCTAGGAGGGCCCTCCGTAGTGTTCCTGTACAGCCGGGGGAGCTTTTTGGTTCGGCCGCTGTGGGTGCGCTGGAAAGGACTGGCTCATGAGACCAGGAAGCAGCTTTCCAGCCTCAATAGGGCCCTGTCCCCCCCACAGAGTAGGCCTGGGGCCCGCCTTACTTTTCCTCGCTTTCCTCAGCCCCAGCCTACCGAGACTTATGGCGCCCAGCAACCCCCACAGAGGCCCGTCGGGGACTTTCGCTCCTCCGCCCGCTTGCCTTCAAGGCAACCACGGGCTGCAGGCCCCACCCACCGTCCCTCTCGGGCCCCTAGGGGCCGGAGGGCCAGGAACTGAGGCCTTGGGGCCGGCCGTCAGACATTTTTCCCACCAGCAGCTCAGTTACTGGGCTGCTCGTGCCTTGGACCTGTGGGTGGTATCCATCTTGACCCACGGGTACGAGCTGCAGTTCTGACGCCGGCCCCCTGTTTCCTGTCGGGTCAGGGTGACTCTCATCGCCGACCCGGCAAAAGCCTTGGCACAGGACCAGGAGCTGTCCGCCCTCCTGCCAAGAACGCGATCAAGGCTGTGGACCCTCTGGCACAGTCAGGGGGCTTCTACTCGACGTACTTCCTTGTCCCAAAGAAGACCGGTGGATAGCGACCGATACTGGACCTGAGGGGGGTCAACATCTCAAGGTATTGCCATTCCACATGCTAACCATGAACACGTCTTGCAGTCGGTCCCCCGGGGAGAATGGTTCACGTCCATAGACCTAAAGGACGCCTACTTCCACGTCCCCATCGCACCTCGACACCTTCGATTTCTACGTTTTGCCTACAAGGGCCATCACTGGCAGTTCCGTGTGCTCCCCTTCGGGCTCTCCCTCGTCCCACGGGTCTTCACTCGGTTTGTGAAGGCTGCTGTTGCGCCTCTGCAGTCTGTGGGCATGAAGGTGCTGCCGTACCTCGACGACTGGCTCCTCTACGCGTCGTCGCGGGCTCAGGTGATCCGGGACACCCCCGATCTCCTGTCACATGTGGCCCGGTTGGGCATCAGGGTCAACTTGCCCAAGTCCTCTCTGGTCCGCTCTCAGCGGACGGACTTCATTGGTGTGACGTTGGACACCATGATGATGAGGGCCCACCCATCTCCTCGCCGAGTCGACAACACTCTTCGCCTCTTTCGGGGGGGGCAGGCTGCTGCCTTACGTTGCCTACTTGTGGCTTTTGGGCAAGCTGACGTCCATAACGGCTGTGGTCCCGCTGGGCCTGCTGTCATTGCGCCCTCTACAGAGGTGGCTTAACGGCTTCCACTTGGATGCCAAGTGGCACCGCCACCTGAGGCTCAGGGTGTCGCATCGGTGCCTCCTCGCCCTGGCACCTTGTAGAGACAGGGCTTTTCTGTTGAGCGTTGTCCCGCTGGGTGTTGCCCCGGGCCGCCGCGATCACCGGTCACCACGGATGCCAGCCTCACGGGCTGAGGTGCTGTCTGGCAGCACAGGACGGCTCAGGGATGTTGGTTTGTGCGTGACAGGGGCGAGCCCATCAATGTGCTGGAGCTGCGGGTGGTGCACCTGGCACTCATGCACTTCTTGCCATACCTGAGGGGACGGAATGTTCTCATACGGTCGGACAACACCATGACAGTGTTTCACATAGGCCATCAGGGCGGCGTCAGGTCCGCCCGTCTGTTGGAAACCTCCCAGCACCTTCTCAGGTGGGCTGCTCCGCGTCTGGCCAGTGTGCAGGCCGCCTATCTGCCGGGGGATCGTAACCAACTCTCTCTCCCGTCGGGGTCTTCCTCCGGGAGAGTGGCGCCTCCACCCAGAGGTGGTATGCATGGTTTGGAGTCGCTTCGGCACAGCGGAAGTCGATCTCTTTGCCTCCGAGGACTCGACCCACTGCCCGCTTTGGTTTTCCCTGAGCGAGGCCACCAGCCCTCTGGGTCTGGATGCATTGGCACAGCCGTGGCCGGATTGCCTTCTCTAAGCCTTTCCTGCACTCCCTCTGATATGACTGACGCTTCGGATGGTTCTTCAGGAGGGGCACAAACTGTTGCTGGTGGCCCACTTCTGGCCGGCCCGGACGTGGTTCCCCCTGCTCCGTCAATTGTGCGTCTCCCCGACAGGGAGGATCTGTTGTCTTAACAGGGAGGTCGGGTTTGGCATCCCGACCCTCGGTGCCTCCTCCTGTGTGTTTGGTCACTGAAAGGCCCCGACCGCTGCTGACCAGCTGTGCAGAATCGGTCAGGCGGACCATCCTTAATGCGAGGGCACCATCCAATCGGCTAAAGTATGCCAACAGGTGGAAGTTGTTTGTAGCGTGGTGCGGAGACTGCGGGGTGGACCCTGTTTCGTGTTCGATCCCCACCATTCTGGATTTCTTGCATGCCGACATGTCAGTGCTAATGGAGGCTCCGTGGGGAGCCATGAGCTGGTGTCCTTGTTCCTCAGAGGGGCTCTGCGTCTTTGTGGCCAAACACTGCCTTCATTCCCAAAGTGTTGTCTGGCTCTCGTAACCAGCCTCTACGGCTTATGCATTATGTACCCCTTTCTGCTGAGGGCGGGGACAGGCCAGAACTCTTGTGTCCGGTAAGGGCCTTGCTGTTAGGACCCGTTCCTCCACCCCATGAGGCCTGCCCTTTCTCTCTCCCTCTCTCTCTCTCTCTGTGTCAAAGCGGGCGTGGCAAAGAGGCTGTGTGACTGGAGCAGAGGCCAGGTGCAGGCAATCAGCAATCACCACCCTATAAAGACCAGCATGGGACTGCACCTCGGCGCCAGATTGACACTCGCTGTTTAGCAGTCTGTTGTTTCCAGCATTTTACGCTTGTCTTCCCTCAGAATCATCATTAATCCTTCTCGTCCCACAGGCACCTGCTCTGGACCACTCCTCTCCTGCCCGCCTATGACACGCTTCCACCAACCTGCCACAGACGCACGCCTGCTTGCCCACCTGCTTGCCCGCCTGCTTGCCTACCTGCCTGCCAGCCTGCTTGTCTACCTGCCTGCCAGCCAGCCTGTCAGCCTGCCTGCCTACCTGCTTGTCTGCCACCCTATTGGCCAACGTTCCTACCTGTCCTATAATTCATTAAAGAAACAGTGTATCTTGCTCACCTTCCTTGTCTGCATTTGGGTCCTCACCCCGCGCCACAGGCAACCCCGACAGTTCGATCTGGCCAGGCATGGATCCCGCAGACATGGACCCGGCTCGTCGTTCCCAAAACGCGCAAGATTTGGTGCTGGACCAGCATGGCCAAGCTCTCCACTTGCTTATGGACAAGGTAAAGGAATTTTCTGTTTCCAGAACCAGTTACCAGCCTTACAATCCGCCAGTTCATATGTTTCTTTGCCTAAGAGCGCTGGTTCCGCCTCTCCGCCTCCAATCGCCGGGGAGCCCTATGTTCCTCCTCCCACCCCATATAGCGGGGACTTGGGGCCTTTTTGGTACAGTGTTCTATTTTCTTTGAACAACAGCCCCACACATATAGCTCCGACAGGGCAAAAATAGCTTATCTGATCGGCTGTCTCCGGGGCGCAGTCTTGGAATGGGCATCTGCCGAATGGGAGCGGCAATCAGCGGTGTGTTCGCGCTATTTCGAGTTCACGGAGGAAATGCGCAAAGTTTTCGATCATCCCGTACGCGGTAAGGAGGCTGCTAAAAGGCTCATGTCTATCCGTCAGGGGACCCGCAATGTGGCAGAATTCGCTATCGAATTTAGAACGCTAGTCACGGAAAGTAAATTCAATGACGAGGCACTCCAGGAAGTGTTCCTCTGCGCATTAAGTGAGTCCCTCAAGGATTAATTGGCGACTCGCGACGAACCTCGTAACCTAGACCACCTAATCGCCCTGGCTATCAAGCTTGATAGTCGTCTCCGGGAACGTCAGAGACAGTGCCGCCCAGCTCCGTCTGCCAGGACCACTTCCCCATTGTCCTCGCTGCCTCGTCTCTCCAGCCCGCCTCTAGACACACCCGCACCACCTGCCGACACCTCAGAGCCGATGCAGTTAGGACGTGCTAAACTCACACCACAGGAGAAGGCAAGGCGCATTAATGATCGGCAGTTCCTCCTCACACCATCTTCAGCTTGTTGCCACCCTAACCAGTCCCAAACCTTGTCAGCATTAGTAGATTGCGGCGCTGATGCTATTTTATTCATAGTTAATTATAGTTAATAGTTAAATAGTTAAATAGTTAATTGATTATCTAATTGATAGCCACCTAGCCCAAAAGATGAAAATTGCATGGGTGTCCAAATCCCATGACATGCCTACAGTCGATTATCGAACTGAGGCCTAGGGTGTCCTGGTGGCACATATGGACACCCCTATGTTTGAATACGGTGTTCGTTATGGACACAGAAGTACAATAACAGAACACCGCTCGGGTTTTGATCGGGGGGGTGGGTGGGGGTCCCTCCCAATCACGCCCTTCCTGGTCTTACTGTCATTGCCCAGGACAAGGAAGTCCCCAGGGGGAGCGCTCTCCAGCACATCCTTCAAGGACTCCAAAAAGGATGGGTATTCTGAATTGCTGTTTGATGCATATGCACAAACAACAGTCAGGACCCGTCCCCCCCAACTGAAGACGGATAGATGCTACCCTCCGGGGGTAAACCCTTCAGAACGTACAGGCGCCAAGCCGAACGGCAATAAGTATGCCCACACCTGCTCTGCGCCTCTCACCATGGGCAACTCCAGAGTGGAAGAGTCCAACCCCTCTCAAGAGGATTGGTACCAAAGCCCAAGCCGTGTGTGGAGGAGAGTCCGGAATTTCTCTGCCTCACACACCAGGTCGGGCTCCTTCTTCACCAGAGAAGTGACATTCCATGTTCCAAGAGCAAGCTTCTGTAGCTGGGGATCGGACCGCCAAAGTTCCCGCCTTTGGCAGCTACCCAGCTCGCTACGCACCCGACCTCTTTGGCCCCTCCTACAGGTGGTGAGCCCATAGGAAGGTGCACCCACGTTGCCTTTTCAGGCTATGCCCCATGGGTGAAGGCCACCAGACGCTCACTTTCGAGGCCCGCCTCCAGGCCTGGCTCCAGAGGGGGGCCCCGGTGACCCGCGTCTGGACAAGGGACTGTGATCCAATATTTATTCTCATCATCAGAGGTCATTGAGCCGCTCACCTAGGACCTGTTTGCCATGGGTGACCCTGCCAGGGGCATACAGCCCCAGACATTATAGTTCAAATGCTCCTTTTATTCATTTAATCTTTTAACTTTTAATACTTTGTAATTTTCATGTAATTTATCTTTCAATTTAGTTCATAATCATTCAGCTTCGCATTCAGCTATTGGCATTCAGCTTAGCATGCAGCTATTAGCGTTCAGCTTCTCGCATTCCCACACGCAGAAATTGCGCTTCGTCTAGTTATATAATTTCCAACTATATCATGCCATGTTTAATACTTGAATGGTGATTCTGCATTATTTTGTACTTCAACTTAATTTCAATGAAGACTAAATCTGTGTGGGTTTTTTGTGTGTGCACTTTTGTTTATTCCAAATTAATCCTAAATTCAGAGTTTGTTATTGTGAACTTAACTTAATGCAGAATGACTTTTCAAAGTCAGATTTAAACAAAAGGTCTTTCTTTGAAATTATCTGTCATTGGTTTAATAGAAGTTTTATGCATTAAAAGTATTAATGGTCTCGTTTACTTGGGATCAGTAACTGTGTACTCAAGTGTTGAGTACTCCTACTGGTATCAGTCTGGAAAAAAAGTGGCTAATGTAAATTTAATTTATAGAATTAAAGCTATCTGAATTATTTTTAAAGCATCTCAAAACACAGCTGGTTGATGCAATAACATCTCCTGCAAATTTAATTTAATTTAAAGCATATGAAATTCTGGGAAAGATTATAAAACCACCTCGAGTATTTTTCTACTGTTTGGGGTTGATCGTTTATTATAAATGTGCCAAATTTCAAATAAGCCAATCAGCGCATTGTATCTGACTCGCTTGTCCAACGCGAGACAGGACACTGAGAGCTGACTTCACTTCACCCGTTCAAGTCTACAGGAGCTTCGTCATCAACGGTCCGGATTTTTTTGGAATTTTCCTCATCCAGAAGTTGAACCTGCCTACATTTAACGCTGTAAGTAAATGAACACAGTTCTATTTCGTCCCTCCCGACCTCCAGAAGGCAGAATGCCTTTAAGCACTGAATGTTCCTTTCGCGCATGCGCAGTTCGAGTAATGCATACCAAATTAGTCACCTGAGAACCCTGGGTGACCCTAGAAGGGTATAAATTCCGGTGTCTCCTCTTTTCTTCTCGCGTGGCATATGCATACGACAGATTTTCGAAGAGATTAAGGGGACATTTTACTTTGATTAATTAATCTATTAACGCTTTAACTTTGACAGCCCTAATATATATATATATATATATATATATATATATATATATACCCCCCCCCCCACACACACACACACACAGAAAACACTTATACACTTATTACAGTGGAACCTCTACTTACGAACGTCTCTTCATACGAAATTTTCGAGTTACGAAACGCCTCAATGGGAAAATATTGCCTCTTGTTACGAAATAAATTTCTCGATGCGAAAGGTAAAAATACATGACCGAACGCAACATACTTTCGGCTATGGCTATTTCCTACCATAGGTACCTATCAGCGTAAATACTAGATCGGTGTTTGTGCAACGTTCTGGCATCCCATTCGCTAAGAGGAACCTCTACCATAGATATCTATGAGCGTATACTAGATCGGTGTTTGTGCATGTTTCTGGCATCCTATTGGCTAAGAGGAACCTCTATCATAGGTATGAGCGTATACTAGATCGGTGTCTATACAGCGTCCTCATCATTCATCCCACGGCCCATGTGGTGTTCCGATAGTTTTTCGTAAATGTATGAACTAACGGCCAACGAATTTGTGCAAAAATTCAAACAATTGGTGATTGATGAAGGCACAGTAAGTTTTTAATTGCGACGAGACGGGCCTTTTTTTTTTTTTAAAAGATGCCTCGCCATACCGGAAGTTTCCATGAAGTTTCAGAATTTGTTTAAAAGAATCGCCCAGAAAAAGTGTTCACCAGTCGGGCGTTTGCTCACTAAGATGATGTTTGCCTTGGACATTTCCGAAGGATTGTTTAAAAAAAAAATATTAAAAAAAAAATCCATGGATCAGTTCTTTACAAAACACCAGGCAAAAACAAAACAAAACAAAAAAACACTTCTGAGAGAGGAGAACATGAAAAAGAGGACAAAAACCGATGAGGACAGCAGTTAAAAAGGTAAATGACCTTCATTTTTATTCTTTACTCTATTCTTTGTTTTTTACATTATGCACAACTCTCATTTATTGTGCAATAATCTCATTGTAACATGTTTTGATGCATTTTTATGCTTTATAAAACATTTATGTCTGAAATTTGGGAGGCTTGGAACGGATTAGGGCATTTACATGGAAAATGCGTCTCTACTTACAAAATTTTCTACTTAAGAACTTTCTTCCAGAACCAATTAATTTTGTAAGTAGAGCTACCACTGTACATGGCCCCCCCAAGAAGAGAGCGACGCAGCGACGACTCGCTTCGTTGGTTGGGCGCCTTCAGGCTGAGTTAGCAGAGGTGAGGTCTCTTCTGCAGGACCGTCACCCTCCCGCTCTTACGGAGGTGCCGGGACCACCTGCCCCTCCCGTGCCATCCACCCCGCCCATGCTGGTGCTTCCTCCAGAGGAGGACGCCATTTCCTCCATTGCTTCTGCGTCCTTTTTTCACGATGATGACCATGACCCGGGGTCTGTGCTTTTGGGACCGAACTCTCTGGCGTCCGATCGGAGCTCGTCCAGTGAGGCGGGGGATGGTTCTATACAGGCTGTCCTGCGCAATGCGCAGCCCTCCAGGCTTTTGCCCTCATGACCAGGGAACACGGCCGACTGATGTCCTTCCTACTGCAGGCGCAGCGCCAGGTGTGGCTGGCGCAGTCCCCCTTGACGGAAGCCTCTAGGAGGGCCCTCCGTAGTGTTCCTGTACAGCCGGGGGAGCTTTTTGGTTCGGCCGCTGTGGGTGCGCTGGAAAGGACTGGCTCATGAGACCAGGAAGCAGCTTTCCAGCCTCAATAGGGCCCTGTCCCCCCCACAGAGTAGGCCTGGGGCCCGCCTTACTTTTCCTCGCTTTCCTCAGCCCCAGCCTACCGAGACCTATGGCGCCCAGCAACCCCCACAGAGGCCCGTCGGGGACTTTCGCTCCTCCGCCCGCTTGCCTTCAAGGCAACCACGGGCTGCAGGCCCCACCCACCGTCCCTCTCGGGCCCCTAGGGGCCGGAGGGCCAGAAACTGAGGCCTTGGGGCCGGCCGTCAGACATTTTTCCCACCAGCAGCTCAGTTACTGGGCTGCTCGTGCCTCGGACCTGTGGGTGGTCTCCATCTTGACCCACAGGTACGAGCTGCAGTTCTGACGCCGGCCCCCTGTTTCCTGTCGGGTCAGGGTGACTCTCATCGCCGACCCGGCAAAAGCCTCGGCACAGGACCAGGAGCTGTCCGCCCTCCTGCCAAGAACGTGATCGAGGCTGTGGACCCTCTGGCACAGTCAGGGGGCTTCTACTCGACGTACTTCCTTGTCCCAAAGAAGACCGGTGGATAGCGACCGATACTGGACCTGAGGGGGGTCAACATCTCAAGGTATTGCCATTCCACATGCTAACCATGAACACGTCTTGCAGTCGGTCCCCCGGGGAGAATGGTTCACGTCCATAGACCTAAAGGACGCCTACTTCCACGTCCCCATCGCACCTCGACACCTTCGATTTCTACGTTTTGCCTACAAGGGCCATCACTGGCAGTTCCGTGTGCTCCCCTTCTGGCTCTCCCTCGTCCCACGGGTCTTCACTTGGTTTGTGAAGGCTGCTGTTGCGCCTCTGCAGTCTGTGGGCATGAAGGTGCTGCCGTACCTCGACGACTGGCTCCTCTACGCGCCGTCGCGGGCTCAGGTGATCCGGGACACCCCCGATCTCCTGTCACATGTGGCCCGGTTGGGCATCAGGGTCAACTTGCCCAAGTCCTCTCTGGTCCGCTCTCAGCGGACGGACTTCATTGGTGTGACGTTGGACACCATGATGATGAGGGCCCACCCATCTCCTCGCCGAGTCGACAACGCTCTTCGCCTCTTTCGGGGGGGCAGGCTGCTGCCTTACGTTGCCTACTTGTGGCTTTTGGGCAAGCTGACGTCCATAACGGCTGTGGTCCCGCTGGGCCTGCTGTCATTGCGCCCTCTACAGAGGTGGCTTAACGGCTTCCACTTGGACGCCAAGTGGCACCGCCACCTGAGGCTCAGGGTGTCCCATCGGTGCCTCCTCGCCCTGGCACCTTGTAGAGACAGGGCTTTTCTGTTGAGCGTTGTCCCACTGGGTGTTGCCCCGGGCCGCCGCGATCACCGGTCACCACGGATGCCAGCCTCACGGGCTGAGGTGCTGTCTGGCAGCACAGGACGGCTCAGGGATGTTGGTTTGTGCGCGACAGGGGCGAGCCCATCAATGTGCTGGAGCTGCGGGTGGTGCACCTGGCACTCATGCACTTCTTGCCATACCTGAGGGGACGGAATGTGCTCATACGGTCGGACAACACCATGACAGTGTTTCACATAGGCCATCAGGGCGGCGTCAGGTCCGCCCGTCTGTTGGAAACCTCCCAGCACCTTCTCAGGTGGGCTGCTCCGCGTCTGGCCAGTCTGCAGGCCGCCTATCTGCCGGGGGATCGTAACCAACTCTCTCTCCCGTCGGGGTCTTCCTCCGGGAGAGTGGCGCCTCCACCCAGAGGTGGTATGCATGGTTTGGAGTCGCTTCGGCACAGCGGAAGTCGATCTCTTTGCCTCCGAGGACTCGACCCACTGCCCGC
The DNA here is from genome assembly GCF_051991245.1 of Festucalex cinctus. NCBI lineage: Eukaryota > Metazoa > Chordata > Actinopteri > Syngnathiformes > Syngnathidae > Festucalex > Festucalex cinctus. Next base: position 935,891 of record NC_135418.1, read on the forward strand.
TTTGGTTTTCCCTGAGCGAGGCCACCAGCCCTCTGGGTCTGGATGCATTGGCACAGCCGTGGCCGGATTGCCTTCTCTAAGCCTTTCCTGCACTCCCTCTGATATGACGGACGCTTCGGAGGGTTCTTCAGGAGGGGCACAAACTGTTGCTGGTGGCCCACTTCTGGCCGGCCCGGACGTGGTTCCCCCTGCTCCGTCAATTGTGCGTCTCCCCGACAGGGAGGATCTGTTGTCTTAACAGGGAGGTCGGGTTTGGCATCCCGACCCTCAGTGCCTCCTCCTGTGTGTTTGGTCACTGAAAGGCCCCGACCGCTGCTGACCAGCTGTGCAGAATCGGTCAGGCGGACCATCCTTAATGCGAGGGCACCATCCACTCGGCTAAAGAATGCCAACAGGTGGAAGTTGTTTGTAGCGTGGTGCGGAGACTGCGGGGTGGACCCTGTTTCGTGTTCGATCCCCACCATTCTGGATTTCTTGCATGCCGACATGTCAGTGCTAATGGAGGCTCCGTGGGGAGCCATGAGCTGGTGCCCTTGTTCCTCAGAGGGGCTCTGCGTCTTTGTGGCCAAACACTGCCTTCATTCCCAAAGTGTTGTCTGTCTCTCGTAACCAGCCTCTACGGCTTATGCATTATGTACCCCTTTCTGCTGAGGGCGGGGACAGGCCAGAACTCTTGTGTCCGGTAAGGGCCTTGCTGTTAGGACCCGTTCCTCCGCCCCATGAGGCCTGCCCTTTCTCTCTCCCTCTCTCTCTCTCTCTGTGTCAAAGCGGGCGTGGCAAAGAGGCTGTGTGACTGGAGCAGAGGCCAGGTGCAGACAATCAGCAATCTCCACCCTATAAAGACCAGCATGGGACTGCACCTTGGCGCCAGATTGACACTCGCTGTTTAGCAGTCTGTTGTTTCCAGCATTTTACGCTTGTCTTCCCTCAGAATCATCATTAATCCTTCTCGTCCCACAGGCACCTGCTCTGGACCACTCCTCGCCTGCCCGCCTATGACACGCTTCCACCAACCTGCCACAGACGCACGCCTGCTTGCCCACCTGCTTGCCCGCCTGCTTGCCTACCTGCCTGCCAGCCTGCTTGTCTACCTGCCTGCCAGCCAGCCTGTCAGCCTGCCTGCCTACCTGCTTGTCTGCCACCCTATTGGCCAACGTTCCTACCTGTCCTATAATTCATTAAAGAAACAGTGTATCTTGCTCACCTTCCTTGTCTGCATTTGGGTCCTCACCCCGCGCCACAGGCAACCCCGACAGTTTGATCTGGCCAGGCATGGATCCCGCAGACATGGACCCGGCTCGTCGTTCCCAAAACGCGCAAGATTTGGTGCTGGACCAGCATGGCCAAGCTCTCCACTTGCTTATGGACAAGGTAAAGGAATTTTCTGTTTCCAGAACCAGTTCATATGTTTCTTTGCCTAGGAGCGCTGGTTCCGCCTCTCCGCCTCCAATCGCCCGGGAGCCCTATGTTCCTCCTCCCACCCCATATAGCGGGGACTTGGGGTCATGCCGGGCCTTTTTGGTACAGTGTTCTATTTTCTTTGAACAACAGCCCCACACATATAGCTCCGACAGGGCAAAAATAGCTTATCTGATCGGCTGTCTCCGGGGCGCAGTCTTGGAATGGGCATCTGCCGAATGGGAGCGGCAATCAGCGGTGTGTTCGCGCTATTTCGAGTTCACGGAGGAAATGCGCAAAGTTTTCGATCATCCCGTACGCGGTAAGGAGGCTGCTAAAAGGCTCATGTCTATCCGTCAGGGGACCCGCAATGTGGCAGAATTCGCTATCGAATTTAGAACGCTAGTCACGGAAAGTAAATTCAATGACGAGGCACTCCAGGAAGTGTTCCTCTGCGCATTAAGTGAGTCCCTCAAGGATTAATTGGCGACTCGCGACGAACCTCGTAACCTAGACCACCTAATCGCCCTGGCTATCAAGCTTGATAGTCGTCTCCGGGAACGTCAGAGACAGTGCCGCCCAGCTCCGTCTGCCAGGACCACTTCCCCATTGTCCTCGCTGCCTCGTCTCTCCAGCCCGCCTCTAGACACACCCGCACCACCTGCCGACACCTCAGAGCCGATGCAGTTAGGACGTGCTAAACTCACACCACAGGAGAAGGCAAGGCGCATTAATGATCGGCAGTTCCTCCTCACACCATCTTCAGCTTGTTGCCACCCTAACCAGTCCCAAACCTTGTCAGCATTAGTAGATTGCGGCGCTGATGCTATTTTATTCATAGTTAATTATAGTTAATAGTTAAATAGTTAAATAGTTAATTGATTATCTAATTGATAGCCACCTAGCCCAAAAGATGAAAATTGCAACCAGCCCACTAGCGCCTCCCTTCCGAACTATAGCCCTCAACGGTCGTTTTTTTGGCTCAGGTAGAACGGAAGACGGAGCCGGTAACCCTCCAACTCTCAGGCAACCACCGCGATCATCACTGGTGCTCGGATTACCTTGGCTTAAAACCCAAAACCCGGACATTGACTGGACAGCCCCTCGCATCACTGCATGGAGCTCTTTCTGTCACAGTCATTGTTTGCAATCAGCCGTAGCACCCGTTCCAGGGTTGAAGGAGCCCGATCCCCCTGACCTCGCCTCAGTGCCCGAGTGTTACCACGACTTGGCCCCAGTCTTCTCCAAGGATCGCACCATGGCATTACCTGCTCATCGCCCTTATGACTGCGCCATCGACCTTCTGCCAGGTAGGGCTGGGTATTGCCGCCAACCTCACGATACGATACGTATCACGATACAGGGGTCACGATACAATACGTATCGCGATACATATGTATCCCAATACTTGATCTTCAAGGCGATACGTATCCTGATATATTACATTAATTTTCTTGTATTTTATAATAACAGTCATATGTATACCTAAAGGATATGTTTGTTATGCTGACTGACAAAAATATTTTGGTTAGCAGCTCTTCTGGTTTACCACCAAGCGGCATGCCTGGTCTAAAATACGTGCAGAGCAAGGAGCAGCTTTTACAGACACACCGGGAACATTTATTAATATGCATGAGCTGATATGAGCAAAAATACCAAAGTATTAAAATTACAGCTCTAAAATATGCTTATTTGAAATATTTGGGGAAATAAAAACAACATTTTTTCATGTCGCACATTCTATTTCGTTTTTAAACAAAATATAGAAAAATTGGTGCATTAAGACACGTCCCATGTTAAGTTTATTTGTAAATAAATGTTGCTATTCTTCCTCTGCTTTCATTTTTCTTCGCAAGACACAGTGTCCAATCACTGGTGAGCTATTTTTGCATTAATTGAAGTCAATTAACTTCAAAGACGCTGCTGGTTTTTATTTTTTTAGGTACAATGCAAGCTGCAAAGGCAAACGTTAACTGCCTATTTAAAGTTAACGAGCAATATCGATTCTGACGCCTGCATATCGATACATGTATTGTAATGATGCTCGCAACGATATATTGCCGTATCAATTTTTTGAGCACACCCCTACTGCCAGGGGCTACTCTTCCAAAGGGTCTATACAACATCTCTCGGACGGAAAGGGAGGCCATGGAGAATTACATCAACAATTCCCTGGCTGCAGGTATCATCCGCCCCTCCTCCTCTCCGGTTGGGGCAGGGTTTTTCTTTGTTGGAAAAAGACAAAACCTTGCGACCCTGCATCGACTACCAGGGCCTCACCTATATTACCGTTAAGAACAAATACCCTATTCCTTTAATTGAGTCAATTTTTACTCCTCTCCAGGGAGCTACTATATTCTCAAAGCTTGACTTGCGTAATGCCTACCATCTCGTCCGCATTCGGGAAGGAGATGAGTGAAAAACTGCCGTTAACACTCCGCTCGGTCATTACGAATATCTGGTTATGCCTTTCGGGCTGACAAATGCTCCTGCCGTGTTTCAAGCCTTAGTTAACGATGTCCTCCGAGATGTGCTCAACAAATATGTCTTTGTTTACCTGGATGACTTTTTGATATTTTCTCAGTCCTTGTCAGAACACGTGAAGCGCGTACGACTGGTGCTCCAGAGATTTCTGGAGAACAAGCTGAAAAGTGTGAGTTCTACGTAGCCAAGACATCCTTCCTTGGCTACATAATCGCAGAGGGCGACTTACGCATGGACCCAGCAAAAGTAATCGCGGTCACAGAGTGGCCCAAGCCCACCCACCGCAAGCAACTGCAGCGATTCCTCGGGTTTGCCAACTTTTACCGCAAGTTCATTAGGAATTACAGTCCAGTTGCAGCCCCTCTAACACCCCTTACGTCCACTGCGGTCCCTTTCCATTGGTCTGAAAATGCTGAGGCTGCATTCAGCACCCTCAAGACTCGTTTCACTTCTGCCCCTGTATTGATCCATCCGGACCTCACCCGCCAATTCATCGTGGAAGTGGACGCGTCGGAAACAGGAGTAGGGGCAGTCCTGTCCCAGCGGCTCCCCAAGGATGGTAAAATTGTTTCTATATAATACATGTTTAAACATTTCGGAGACAGTGTAACAATCGTTTCATTAGTTTGACTGACTTCAGAAAAATGTGGCGAGCCTTGGCGCTAACTAAAACTGGATACGACTATGTACTGAAATCTCTCGCTAACCGCGCTTTTTGTGGAGCGGGCTAATGGCATACGTCTATGTGCTGAAACCTCTTATATGCTAACCTGTTCGTGTTTATTGGCTGTTATTATTACCTCAGTGAGTGTGACCTTGAGACATGTATACTTGTAACATGTGGAGAAAACGTTCTGTAAAGTCATACGTTTTACATTGCAAACTGCACCGTAATGAACCCCGACATATTTTTAAATGTGTTGGAAAAAGTTGCAAACAAGTGTTTTCAGTCTATGCAGCTTTAAAGTCCCACTTCTATCGTCACCACAATTACTCCACTAATTGTTAGTATACTAACAATTAGCCAAGATGTGAACTTAAACGCCATTAAAATGCACTGTTACACTTTGTGAACACCAGTGTGATGGAACAAAACAATTGGTTGCTCACTTACCCGGAATTTACACCGGATGCGGCTGCGGTGCGGCTGCGGTGTGTTCCGGCGACGCAACCAATTAGATTCCATTCATTTGAATGGTGCAAATTACACCGGTTGCATGTGCGTTGCGTGTCGACTGCGTGTCAACTGTGGCGTGCCGCAGCCCTCCCGCAGGGATAGACCTATTTTCTATTTTTGCTGGATGCCGCATCCGTCGGCCTCCAGCAAATGGCAAGCAAGCACAAAACACATCGAGCGGGACAGGAAGACCGACGCAGTTTCAAAATAAATTTCCGGTTACCTTTCAGAATAAAACACTCGCCAGCTCCTATTTCACAAGCATGTCAGCAAAACGTGATGTGGGAGTAGCCGGGCCTGGAGTTAAAGACCAAATGTGAAGTAAGGGTCGCCAACCATGTTTTTGAGTAATACCAATGGCTAAACAATTGTAAGCATATTTTCGTTATTTTTTTTAACGCAACCCTTTCAGGTTCTTAGTTTAACCCATAGCAACGCCCTTGACAACGAAAATGCTTTTCTTCGACAATCTTCGGAAATTTTCGGAAATGACGTCACACCGGGAAGTTGCGAGAGAAGTCGGCCATTGAACTGCATTGTTGCATTGTTACTCTTTAAGATGTCCCGGCGATGTGTGGCGATGTGTTGTTCTCAAGCTAAAGAAAATTTGTATGAGTGGCCAAAAGATAACAGGGCACATAAATGGACAACTTTCGTTTGCACGAAGCGAATGAATTTCACGCCATCGTCGAGGAGTGTTCTCTGTTACAAACACTTCGAAGATGCCTGCTTCCTCAACCGGTCTGCTGATGATAAAGGATTTGCAAAAAAAGTAAGTGTGATTACAATTATTTAGAAAAAACGTGGAATTTATAGATAGATCACTGATGACTTTGACAAAGCAGAGCTTCCAACAGTTGTGGAATGAACAGTAGAAGCTAGCGACGTTAACCGAAAGCTAACGTCTTGGTGCTATTCATATCAACGATGAGTAATAATGGCAGTGAGACAAATTGTTCTGGAAGTAAATTTCAATAGGTTGGCAGCATTGCTTTGTTGATGAAAGAACATGACACGTCCTTTTGAAAAACTGCCAATCATATGTCAATCTTACTGCATTTTTATGAGTCATTAAATAATTAAATATTTGGTAAGGCAGGGTTAGATGAAATGTGATAGTTTGTTTTTGTTTTTTGTTTTTTTTTGCCGGTAGGTTTTATAGGTTTTATGAGCGACGCATATTTTTAGTGTCTCCTTATGTTTCTGCAGGTTATTGCTTAATGCATCTGCTGTCCCAACAATTCACCTGCCTCCACAAGACCAGCAGCAGATTCAAAATCCACCTGCCCAGCGTGCAGCAGCAGCTAACCGAAGCGAGCCGTAGCTGAGGCTATCACCTCTGCAGCTGCCTCCGAACAAGAGATGGCTGATTACGAGGGTCAGTTATTCCAGGATCAATCCTGTTCAAACAGCCAAGATGATGAAGTTATGCCACCACATAGTTTGGATAAAAGTAAGTTAGGTGGAGTTGTTTTTGTCACTATGTACTTACCAGGTATTTATTTATATTTTTATTCTTAGAGTTGTTGCTAGTTTAACCTGAAAAATAGAAATATTGTCATACCTTATATCTGTAATATATATGTAAAGGACGGCAAATGTCAAAAAGTGATTTATTGCCCCCCATAAATAGCCCTTTGAAGTAAGCCCCGCCCCCTTCCGGCATCTTATCCAATCAGAAGCCGTTATTTTGAATTAAGCCCTACCCACTTGCCACCTTCTTAACCAATCAGAACCCCAGGACGGCTTCTGTCAAAAATGATTGATGACATTCTGCACCCCCCACCCCACCCCCCTCATCGTCTTAACCAATCAGAGGTTGGAAGCCACCCCCCTCATCGTCCTAGCCAATCAGAACCCCAGGACGGCTTCTGTCAAAAATGATTGATGACATTCTGTTTCCCACAACATCAAACACATGTTTTCCGGTCCCCCCACCCCCTTTAACAAACATAGGGTTCCGGTCACCCCCCACCGATTGTATACGTACTTCCTTTGAACCCCCCAAACAGTAGCTTTGTTGTTTTCCGGTCCCCCCACCCCTTTAACAAACAATTGATTCCGGTCACCCCCCACCGATTGTCTACGTACTTCCTTTGAACCCCCAAACAGTAGCTTTGTTGTCCAGGTGATAAAAAACTTTTTTTTTATCTTACAGGAAGGATCCTACCAGCTTTTGAAGTATTATGGGGAAAACGAGCCCTTGTATTCAGGAAATTTTTCACACGAATACTGATAAAATGTACCAAACGGTGGGAAACGACCAATCTTCACACCCCGGATGGGCCTGCGTGAATGTAAATTAGTATGAGGCTCACTTAATCTAGTTAAAGTGAATATTAAAAATGTTATCCATTTGTTTTATGTTTTTTAAATAAATAAAAAGAGACTTACCGATGCTTCTGAATACGTAGTCGTGTCTCATTCAATAGGGTTTTTCTTTTTTAAAAAATAAAAAAAATTGTGACTAGGAGCTAGTGAGTTGTGACCCCCTCAAGCCGCGGTAAACGGCGCCATCTATTGGGCAAAGGATGTTACTGCATATGGTTATTGAGGGAGCGACACAAGGAGGAGCTACACATTCCTCTTAAACATATAATCTACGTTTTCACCGTATCGCGTCATCAGTTCAACCCTACCTTGGATTTACCAAGAAGTTTGTCTTTTGGGGTCTCTGAAAAAAACGGCAATCAAGATGGTGAAAGGTAATGATCTTTTTATTATTATTTTTATCGGTTTATTTGTATAGAAGATATAAAACTATTTCGCTATTATTTTTCATATCTTACAGATACTGTTACAACGACCGCTCAAGTGTATGATGCTCGTGAGTTTACTAAATTTTAATTATTCGTATTATTCTTCTTAATTTAATATAGGAAATTGTTTTAAAAGGTCCTCAGCAGTTCGACTTTAGCGACGACGATTTTACAAAGGAGGATTACGGTAAGAATCTGTGTTTAGTCTAAAATTGTAGTATATTGAATTTTAATGTATATTTTGTTTTTATTTTCTAGATTCTATAAAAGCAAAGGAGCTTTCAGTTCTGCACAAAGAGTTACAATCGTTTCCTTTACTCTGGAGAAATCCAACGGGAGAGGTCAGTGTTTTGGCTGACGAGGACTCGAGGCCGGTCGCGAGCGGAAGAGGCGAAGAAGAACCGGGAGCTGTTTCCGACGACGCCGGGAGCGCTAACGCACTGGAAGCGGCTCCTATTCCCCTCGTTTCAGGCCGAGCCAGGATAAATATTAGCAGATACGTGACAACGAGTGGTGAGCGATTGATATTTATTATTAAAGAGAATTATATAATAAGATAAAACGCCTTCGTTTATTGTTATAGTAGAAATATGAAACGACGTAATGTTTTGAAATACTACATTACCCATAATGCATAGAGACCAGATTGTTTTGTTTTACTTTTTTAAGATAAAAGCAATCTATTTATACCGATAAAATGAATATACTATTTTACAGATAGTGAAGGGGTCTCTGCCGAGGATGGTGGTCAAGCCGTTGAGTCGACGTTGGAAACAGCCCCCGGAGAAACCGACGAGCGAGCATCGACAGGGCGTCGCAGGACGAGAAGACACCGACCGAATCCAACCGAACGGGGGTGCCGAACAAGATGCAGCTTTCATCAGGAAGTTTGTATTCGTGAGCGGATAGAGGCGGCCAGGCGCATTACACGTTTAGAAACGACTATGCGTATTGTACAATCTATTATTAATAATTTTTAAAACCTTACAATGGAACGCTATGATATGCCTGAGACGTGTAATATACCGACCGAATTGGAGGAAATTGTAAATCAGATAAATGGTCCCTTTGCGTCTATAAGACAAATTGATGATTTTGAAGACTTCTTCAGCCCTCTAGACGCGGCTCTGGCTAGACTTAACCGAGCAAATTCAAACGGAGATGAAAATCATGAAGTACAGACACATGTTATTTCAGATAACGATGTAGCTAATGAAATATCACTCCCATCCGCTCTGGCATTTGGTGACGGATTGGGAATAGACGATTCATATGAAATACAACCCGCTGTGCATATCATAACCGAACCGCCTCAATCCAACCAGCAGGTGGCACACATAGACGAAGCACAACACATAGTCGAAGCACAACAACCAATTGTGCCACATTCAAATGAAACACAGCAACACCAATTACATAATTTGACGCATTCATATGAAATACAACCTGCTGTGCATTTCATAACCGAACCGCCTCAATCCAACCAACAGGTGGCACACATAGACGAAGCACAACAACCAATTGTGTCACAATCAAATGAAACACAGCAACACCAATTACATAATTTGACGCATTCAAATGAAATACAACCTGCTGTGCATTTCATAACCGAACCACCTCAATCCAACCAGCAGGTGGCACACATAGACGAAGCACAACAACCAATTGTGCCACATTCAAATGAAACACAGCAACACCAATTACATAATTTGACGCATTCAAATGAAATACAACCCGCTGTGCATTTCATAACCGAACCGCCTCAATCCAACCAACAGGTGGCACACATAGTCGAAGCACAACAACCAATTGTGCCACAATCAAATGAAACACAGCAACACCAATTACATAATTTGACGCATTCAAATGAAATACAACCCGCTGTGCATTTCATAACCGAACCGCCTCAATCCAACCAGCAGGTGGCACACATAGTCGAAGCACAACAACCAAATGTGCCACAATCAAATGAAACACAGCATCAACAACCACCTCCGGTACGCATATATGAAAATCAGGCAATAGATGAGGATGTACAGGATGGTGCGGGAGGCATTATTAGAACGAGGAGACCCGTTTTTAATAATACAGAATTCCGTAAACGTATTTATACACGCGAGTCCGATGAGCCCCTTGATTTTGCGACTTTTTATACAAATATAGGAGAAAATATAAACGAACTAATTGACGAGGTAACTAGATCAACACGTCCTGGTGATATCGTACAAGTAGAATTAATTAGCGGTGATAGGAACGCTAATTGTTATCTGCGTCTTACCGACGATCCAAATATTTTAAACGATGAAGTTAATAATTTATTGGAAAATATAGCTCAATCTAATATAGAGATTTTAGCTAGCGATGAGATTCAAATGATAGTACAAGTTGTCCCGGATATGCACGGCGGAGGCGGTATCAGACGCAAGCTACAGTTAACTACAAACGAAGAAATTTTGAGAAAAAAACGAAATTGTTTGTATTTGACCCACAATGAAAATAACAAACTATGTTTTGCACTAGCATTAGCCTTCTTGCTGGACGGGTCGTTAACCGCGACCCAGGCTATGCAGAAAGCAGAGCATCTACAAAATTGCGTGGGGCTAAGCAGTCAAACATCCGTCAGTCTGCGAGACGTGCATAGATTCGAGACCTACATTAAACGAAAAATCGTAATTCTTTACAGAAACGATGATTGTAGGCCCATGTCTTTTTTTTGAAACGCATTATCCAAAATCAGAGGATACTCTGTTTTTGTTATTGCTGAATGAACATTATTATGGCATAAAAACGATCGAACGTTTTATCGGACAGGGTTTACTTTTACTTACACTGCTACAAGGGGCATTCAGACTGGCGACTTCATAATTGTGAAGGACGGTGCGCGATCTGTCTCAACCCCTCATGTACACAACAACGGCGAAAAATCGTTATTTGTCACGATTGTAACAGATCGTGTCTAAACGATGAATGTTATGCTAAGCATAAAGAAGGCGAATTGCGACCTATGGAAAAAATGTCACAAATGCGGCCTATTGTACTACAAATCAAAACATGCGTGTATACAGCCCCGATGTGTTATGTGTAAACAGGTGCTGCCGGAAGGGGGCGACGCGGTGCTTAATCCACATCATTGTTACATGCAACCCCTCAAAAACGAGCAGATATGCAAACAAATAATCTACTATGATTTTGAAACTTGCGTAGGGGCGGACGGTAACCATAAAGCATATCTGGTATGCGCAAAATTAAACGGCCTTGAAAAAGAATGGTTAGGGGATGATTGCGTGCAACGTTTCATCGAATACTTCAGAAATCCACGCTTCAAAGGTGCTACCTTTATAGCCCATAATGCACGAGCCTTTGATTCATACATCTTAATTAACAAGATGATCTGCATGGGGGTTAAACCCGAAATTATTATGCAGGGCAGCAAAATCATCTGTTTCACAGATACCGACTATAATATGAGATATATCGATTCGATATCTTTTCTTACAATGGCTCTGAGCAAATTCCCGAAATCGCTAGGTTTCGAAGATCAGGTAAAGGGTTATTTTCCACACGCATTTAGCTCTTTTAAAAATCTGGACTATGTAGGTCCATATCCTGATTCAAAATTTTATGGTGTGGAACGCATGACGTCATCGCAACGAGCTGAATTTTTTAATTGGTATGAAAAAGTGCGATGCGGAACCTTTAATTTTACAGAGCAGGCGCTGCTGTATTGTAAAAACGACGTTAACATTTTAGCGACGGGTTGTGAGAAATTCAGGGAGGAATTTTTAAACAGTACAGGAATAGACCCGTTTAAAGCCGTGACGATCGCATCAGCGTGCATGAAAGTTTTTCGCAGTAAATTCTTAATTCCTAACACGCTAGCAATTACCCCGACCGATAATTATAGACGACAGTTCAAAGCATTCTCTCACGACTCAATTCAATACTTGATGTGGATAATGCATAGCCAAAATATTGATATCACGCACGCCCTCAACAGAGGCGAGATGAAGATCGGTCGATATTTTGTAGATGGGTATGCGAATGTAAACGGCGAACAGTGGGTGTTCGAATATCTGGGATGTTTTTATCACGGATGCGTCGAATGTTTCGACCCAAATCAAATTTGTCCTATGACTAAAAGACCTTTCCATGAAAAATTTGACGCTACTGAAAAGAGAATGCACGAGCTAACTCATAATCACGGCGTTAAACTTTTTGTCATGAGAGAACATGTATGGCAACGAATGAAACAGACTGATCCGAGAGTGAGAGAGTTTCTGCGCGAATCAAAATTCCCTGAACCTCTCAATCCTCGCAATGCTCTTTTTGGAGGTAGAACCAATGCTTTTGTTTTACGGTACACAGCCGCGCCTGATGAACGTGTATTGTACGTTGATGTCACCTCTCTGTATCCTTTTGTCAACAGCACCTGTCAATACCCTCTCGGGCATCCCGTTATCATTCACAGAGACTTTGGTGACCTCAGAAAGTATTTTGGGTTCATCAAAGCCGTTGTTCTACCTCCGAAAAAATTGTATTTCCCTCTTCTTCCTCATAAAACAGCTAGAGGTAAACTTGTGTTTACGCTTTGCAGAACATGCGCAGAACTTAACAACCAAGATAGCGCGTGTACTCATGATAACAAAGAAAGAGAGTTGGCAGGTGTATGGACGACGCCCGAGTTCATCAAAGCTTTAGATCTAGGCTACACCGTCTCACAAGTTGATGAAGTATGGCATTTTAATGACTCGAGTAATGATGTTTTCAAACAATACATGAACACCTTTCTCAAAGGAAAGCAGGAATCTTCGGGCTACCCCTCACACATCATAGATGACGCCGGGCGAGAGAAATACATCTCCGACTACTTGAAGCACCAGGGTATTCAACTCGACGCTAGCAAGATAGCGCCAAACCCGGCCAAAAGACAGGTTTCAAAGCTATGCATGAATTCGACGTGGGGCAAACTCGGACAGCGTGAAAATTTAAATCAAACAGAGATTGTAAAAAATCCGGATCGTTTTTTCAACCTGCTGTTCTCAGGGATGTACGAGGTGAAATTTTTTCACTTCCTTAACGATGATGTTTCTCTGGTACAGTACAAATACAGCAAAAGCGCTCAAACACCCTCCTCACCGACGTCCAACATCTTCATCGCGTGCCTAACAACCTCCTATGCCCGTTTAATAATGTATGGGTATTTGGAACAACTGCAAAACAGAGTACTTTATACAGACACGGATAGTTTGATCTATACTGTGAAACAGGGTGAAAGCACTCTCCCATTAGGTGATCTTTTGGGTGATCTGACAGATGAATTAGATAATGACACCATCCAAGAATTTGTCTCCGCAGGTCCGAAAAGCTACGCTTATCAGACCAGAAGCAAGAGGAAATTGGTCATGAAGGTGAAAGGCATTACGCAGACGCATGACACCTCTCAAATCATCAATTTTGACAGCGTGAAGGAGCTGGTTGACGGGTACGTCGACAGCATGGGGGCGCGACCAGGGGTGCTTCAAGCCCCTCATTTCAACATTGTGCGAGATAAGAAGGGGTTTCATTTGAAAAACACTTCATTTATGAAAAAGTTTAAGGTGGTTTACGACAAACGTCGGTTGCTTCCAGGCGGTCGTAGCGTTCCATTTGGTTTTTGATGTGCTTGTGTTTTTGTTTGTGATTGTGACTGTGTCGGAGCAAAAAATAAATAAATAAATTAAAAAAATAATAATAATAAATAAAATAAATAAATAAATATGAATCCGAACCACATTGATTTTGATACTAGATTAGAAACACCATTTTCATGTCTGGTCGCCGGTCCAAGCGGGTGCGGCAAGACATTTTTTGTGAAAAGTATTTTGGAAAATTGTGAACATGTCATGAAGTCACCTCCTGAGAATATCGTCTGGATTTATAATTCTTACCAGGAAATGTATGATGAACTTGAAAAAAAACTGAATAAAAAGATAAAGTTTGTAAAAGGTCTCCCGGAATGCTTTGAGGACGAATCTCTCTTTCCAGTCCATCTTTCGCACCTGATCATCTTGGATGACGTCATCTTCGAGGCGAGCGATCACCCGGAAGTGGTAAACATTTTTACCCAATACAGACATCATCGGAAAATGAGCGTCATGTTGCTCACTCAAAACATTTTCCATCAAGGGAAGTATAGCAGAACAATCAGTTTAAACAGTAATTACATTATACTGTTTAAAAACCCTCGCGACAAATTACAGGCGAGTGTTTTGGCTAATCAAATCTACCCCACGCGTAAAAAGTACTTTTTGGAATGTTATGAGGACGCCACAAAAAACGCTCATGGGTATTTATTGGTAGATCTTACCCCCGCGTCACCAGATCGATTTAGATTGAGAACCGGTGTGTTACACGGGGAGTGGCCCGCAGTATATTTACCCAAAAGCTCGTAAGATGTCAAAACTTTAAAAAAAAAACGCCCCGCTTCTTAAATTATTGTTTCGTGCCCTCCCTAGCAAACGTAAACAAATTCTCAAACAAGCCCCCAAAGCCCTAGTGAAAGCGCTCTGTGAGATTGCTTTAAATCTCTTAAAAGGGCATATTCCTCTAAAACCGTCTCAATATAAGAAGCTGAAGAGGAGAAAGAAGTTTATTCGGATATTGGCTGATAAAAAAAACAGTCTCAGAAAGAAGCGTATGACTTTAGTTCAAAAAGGTGGTTTCATACTCCCTCTACTGGCCGCTTTTGCACCTGTCCTAGGCAGCATCGTCACAGGTCTAGTAAACAAATAAAACATGAGTTTGAAAACAGCTCAGAAAATGTTTTTAGTTTCCCCGCACCAACTGGAACGTTTAAGCAGACCCACACCCAATATTCGGGAGACAGCACAGGATGATTTGGATGTTAGAATGAGAGAGTTATTAGACGATCGTTCTATAACGCAATATGAAAAACTAAGAAGATATCAAACTCTATTGCAACGGTATTTAGGACTGCTTAAACAAAGAGATCGTGAGTTGGTTCCGGTGGCTTTGACAGTTCCTAATCCGCGGGGGGGTTTTGAACGGGGAGGAGGAGGCGCGGAAAAGAAGGACGAGGAGGAGGTGGGGGGAGAGGCGGGGGGAAGTGTCAAGACGAATGCGGATGAATGGGGTGAAATATAACAAACTATTCCGCAACGTCACCGCAAAAACGCCGAATATGTTTTAAGAAAAATATCGTCTCGTGAAGAAAAGGCATGGAATCAACGGGGGGAGTTTATCTCTAACGGTAGACCCGTCAGAGGCTCACATACGACCGATTTAGTCAAACATCTTATTGTAAACGGAAAGAAGATCAACGAGCGAGGGTTACTGGGTTGGACGGAATTCTTGCAACTAATATCGGAGCTTAATATACCCGAGACTATAGTATCGAACCCCCACGCCAGAGAGCGTTTAAGATTAATAAAAAACGAATCTATTTCTAAGCAAAGTGACGATGACGTAATATCCGGCGGTAGAAGGAAGAGGAAGAGGAAGCAGAAAATCATCAAATGGGAGGATTATTAATTTTACACCTATCATCGAGAAAAGGAGAATAAACACACCCACTCGCATCTTTTGTATCTTTTTGTATATGAATTTTATTGAATAAAATATTTGAAAAAGACATCATGAGCATTGACATTTTTTTTTAAATATATCTAAACAACATGAAATTTGACCGCCGCACATCGTCCTGGGAAACATCCTCCGACTTTCCACGTACGTTGCAACCATAACATCATTCATAACTACATCGTCATAATAATGGGTTAAAACCTCGCGGTAAGATTCACCACATCCTCGGGCTGATAAATAATAAACACAATGCTGACCACATACTGTCGAGAGTTCGTGCTGTAATTGGCGGTCGTGGTGAAATATCCGGTCGGAATGTTTTTTTAAGAAACGGTTTATACTCTCGGGGTAATAATAAAAATCCGGAGGGAATCCGAAAGAATCGAAGAACGTAGCCGTGCCGTCGCCTTCTAACGACAGCGCCACCCAGTGTTCGCCGGAAAGATGGCGAGGGTGCGTATTAACAATAAAGAAGGCGGGGGTAGGGGGCGCTAATATGTCAGTCAACTCATCTTCGGCGAAGACGCCTTGGAATCTTTCCCCCTGAATTTGCCTCATCAGACGCTCCAAATCACGGCCGTTCATCTTTTAATAATAGTCGATCAAAACTTCTCTTTTTGAATTAATTTCTATAATGCTGTCGTAAGCGGCATAAACGATAAGGGTTGCTGTATGGGGGAGAGGATTTCTAAATCTCATATCTAGTCTTACGACACCGTTGGAGACGGGTGATAATGCCTCTGTATCGGAGGTTGGGCTTAGGTTAAAAACAAAAAGCGCGTAGCCATTTTGAAAGTCCTGCAAGTCTAAAAACAGGGGCAAATCTTTCAGATACCTTCCGGTTGCTTCATATAAATTATGGAATTCACGCACAGAGTTCCCCGTTGCAAAAAGCGGTTGAAAAGGTTTATTTGGGACCTGAGTGCCGTCTCTCGATAGTGCTAAATATTCAATATCGTGATGAGCGAAATTAAAGGGGTTTAAATCTCTTCTGCCCACAAAAGCGTTATGATTAACGAGAGCCAGGACGACACTTTTTGGCATAGTTCCTAGAAAGAGGTTGTCTTGATGACATATCCTTGAATTTTGAGGGATGGAATAAGTTTTTATGTTGACTCTCGTAACCGGATATAAGGCATTCCCCTTATTGAGAGCTGAGGCGTGACCCAGCGTCACCGCTGGGGAGACGCATACTTTTTTAATAAACAGCGACGCACCCATAATTTTCAAACGTGTATCGCTGTCAGGTGCACTCATCAGACAGAAATCATCGCTCGCTCTTGTCAGCTTCAACCTTAAATCCACGTTATTCAAAAGGTGTCTCTCGCAGAAAAATATATCCGTATGAATCGGGCCGATGACGTCAAATTCTTTTGAATTCTGTATTAGACGAGCCCGTCTAACAAAGCCTTCGTTTACCCCGTCCCCTTCGACGGCTAGCGAGTCCATAACACCTCTCGTATCTTTAAAAAACATCCCCGCCGTAAATTGACTTTTCAGCGTATCCCCGGAGAAATTTAATAACGTCTCTATTATAGCCCTATAGGGATGCGAGGCGCTATATTGTGAAATTAAACGGTCGCCGAGGGTGACGTCAACTTGGCTAAAAATAGTATTCAGAGGAAAATTAATTATACTAACGCGTTCGTTAGGGGCGTTATGGCGGTTAGGTTTGGCCCTAGCCACTTTAAATATGTCGTTAGCGCATTCCTACACAACAGCAGCAAAAATGTGTTAGCCATTAGGCGCCAGGGTGTCTGAAACCACTGTTTGGAAAGTGACCGTTTGGGTCCTGCATCAGTTGGAAAGGCAAATGCACCCATAGGTGCCTGATGGGTGGGAGCCAAAAGCTCCAAGTCATCTTGGATGAACCACAAGAAGAATCAAAGGTGTATCTTGTACCTGCTGATGGTGGTCAACAAAGGTGGGCGAGGTTCGTCCCTCAATTGTAACCAAGGAAGTGAGGTCATGGAGGTTGGACCTGATTGGCTGGTCCAGTCCTGTTGTGATGACCTCCCTTTGACAGCTATGTGTCATGTCATGGGCGTATGATGTCATGACCCCCCCTTCGGCTACGTGGAGCCACGAACGGCAGAGATGTGCGGTCCACGGAGGAGCAAGAAGAAAGCCCATGACAGGAAGCAAAAGGTGACCACCAAAAGCGAATGTCTTGGCATGAACAGGTGAGCCGTCGACAGGCGAACGAGGAAGACACGCGGCGGCGGTGAGCCACACAATGAGCAAAAGCAAGAGAAGAACAATGGACTGCAAGTTCATTGAAATCAGATAAGTGTTGTTGAGCACAAAGGCTGACAACGTGTGGCCCAAAAGAAGTACTGCACGCGCGAAAGCGGGGGCAGTGAATGGCAGGACAGTGGTGTGCACCATCTGCATTGCAAGGGTGGGCAGGGTGGGTAACAAATTGCTCAGAAATAGGCACAACGCGCCAAGCAGATTGTAAAGAACAACCACTGTGTTGTTTGGGTTGTTCGATGACAATTTCAAGTGCGATTTCAAGTTCAAAGTCCGCGGTGAAGCTGAATGGTTTGCTTCAAAAGTGAGGACAACGGCCTCAATTTGTGTCATGCGTAGCTCAGAGGTGCAATCCAAGTCGCGTTCCGTAAGGTGGCAGAGTTGCACACCCTGAGTGGGATGTTCAACTTGGCCGAGGGGAGAGCTGGTGTTGCGAAGGTGACCTCTTGAGGGCATCTCGGGGACAACAGGCATGGTCCCCCCTTGAGTTGGGTGAGAGTCCTGGTGTGAGTTTTGTACACTCAGAACAGGTTCACAAGAAGTCTCTGTTAGGCTTACCGCATAACAATTGGCAGTTTTGGTCAGCGGTGCTGCAGGCAGAGGCTGCCGCACCTGTGACCAGATTTTGCGTCGGTCGTAATCTATCAGGGGCTTGAAGCGGCCCAGCAGATCTTGACCAATGAGGAGCGGGACTGATTCCACAGCAGACACGTACACAGGGTGGACCAATTTGTGTGGTCCAATCGTCCAGTGTAACGTTGCCATGGAGTCCAGATGGGTGTTAGTCAGTGCAAATGCACCGATCTCCAATGAGCAGTGGTTGACGCGGAGCGTCCGGCCACTGTTCTTCAGCATGGCTTGAAGTTGGTTGAAGAGCGTGTTGGACATTACTGTAATGTCAGCGCCAGGATCAACCAAAGCGTCATAG
Organism: Festucalex cinctus; assembly: GCF_051991245.1. Lineage (NCBI taxonomy): Eukaryota > Metazoa > Chordata > Actinopteri > Syngnathiformes > Syngnathidae > Festucalex > Festucalex cinctus. Next base: position 954,471 of record NC_135418.1, read on the forward strand.
TCTAATGTTTGTTCAAGTGTCGTCCTCAAATAGAACTTACGTGATGCACCTTTAATCTTGAGGTTACCTAAGAGCTGTTTGAATGGTTGATTCGACTCGGTAACAGGTGCACTGGCAGAAGGCAAAGAAGGTGCTGGATCCAGTTGGACTGAAAGAACGGTGTTGTCCGACACCTCTGGCTCATTGATGGCTGTCGGCTGACTGTCGTTGGACAATTTGCGCAGCCCATCAAGAACTTTTGTCCAGATGTTGCTGTCAATTGAGGAGTCACCTGACGTGGATGGGGGCTCCTGAGGACTATTTGTGCGGGGAGGTTTCTTTTTGCGAGGTTTTGTTTTCGCAAAGGGTTTCTCCCGTCCACAACCACGGCTGGAGCTATGACTCAACCGCGCAGGTGCACTGCGGCCGTACTGGTGCTGCTGATGAGAACCATTTTGAGGCCGTTGTGCAGGATTTGATGGGGAAGCGGCGATGTCATCGTCGCTTTGCTGTGATTCGGACTGTCGTTCGACCTCGTCTGAACCACCTGCAACATGGTAAACAGAGGATTCCACTGATTTAGCAGCGTTTTTGCGTAAAAACACAAAGGCCTTGGATGCAAGTTCACGTAGCTCTAGGCTACTTAGCGTGCGAGGACAAGTTGTCACGCCCAAGAGGCGGCTTGTGTTTGGGTGGAGGTTGTTCAAAAATAGTGTTTTGAATTCTACCTGTTCTTCCATGTTGGGTTCGTTACGATGCCCAAAGTATGCCTTGCGCAGGCGACTATAATACAGGCTGGGTGATTCCTTTCGGCCTTGTTTTACTGACCAGGCAGCAAGAAAGCTCATTGCTGATACTGGGCCATCAAATTCACGAGACAATGCGTGACACAGTGCTCGATAATCATTCAAGATGTGGATCGGCTGGCGGTCGATCCAATCACTTACTTCTCGAGTGGACGTCAATTTCATGAGGTAAATCTTGTCTTCCGTTGTTGCCTGTGGGAATCTCCTCAAATGAAAATCAAGGTCTTTGAGGTACACAGAAGTGTTATCAGAGCAATCTTGTTTTGGCTGAAATTTCTGAATGTGCTTGGCAATCGTGTCTAACTCTTTTGTAGACATGCCTGGTTGCGCCACATGATGAGGTGAAGAAGCATCTGCTTGTTGAGCAGCAGAAGGAAGGTTGGCAGCAACTGGAGACACACAAGAAGGCGTGGCGCCTAGCGGGGGTGCCGAAACAAGAAGTGTGCTTCTTGGTAGAAGCACAGAGACACTGCGAGGCGCTATATTGTGAAATTAAACGGTCGCCGAGGGTGACGTCAACTTGGCTAAAAATAGTATTCAGAGGAAAATTAATTATACTAACGCGTTCGTTAGGGGCGATGTTAGACCCGTCTCGTCGCGTTATTTTTAAGCGCAGGTGCAATAGCGTATCCGCCAAGTCAAGATATTTCGACCCATCACCGGGGATGAAAAATTCGATAGGGGATTGGTCGCCAAGGGCTGACAGGGGCAAAATCTCAATATACTGACTCTGTTCTATTGAGAGCTGCGTCATGGGAGGTGAAAATAAATCTAATTCGGACATGGTACATTCTTGCGACTTGTGGTGTAAGAGGGCCATTTTTCTTTAAGAGAAAATATCCACGCTGTTTCTCATACGCTTTCTTTTTCGAACTGATTTTCTTTTAGTACTGCGCTTGCGTTTTTTATGCGTCTTAATCCTGCGCCCCACTGCAGAGGGAGGGGGCCCCTGTGTGTGTTGAGCAGCCCTTGGAGACGTGCTTGCCATGGAGCGAGTAGGAAGCGGAAGTAGCACAGGTGGCTGAGAAACATGTCCAAGATTTGCAGAGGAAGTCTGCAGCACATCAGACAACGTGGCAGCGTCTGAAAAAGGAACAGGTGCGTGCACCACAAGTGGATCAAAATGCAAAGGAGAGTTCACCTGAGACAGGTCCTGAACGGGGACCTCCAAAGTAGTGGTTTGGGACGGCGTCAATGGACACCTGGTGTTACCTTGTGGGACTTGCTGTAATTTCGGTTCAGCATGGGGTGACTCGTCATCCCGGCCAGTGTTGAAGGATGGATGCTGCAATCGCCGGAGTTTTTCTTCCATTGCCATCAACTCAGATTTCAAACGAAACGTCTGCCTTTTTCCTTCAATGCGTTCATTTTTCAAAAGTCTAATCTTTTGAGTTAATTCCGCAATTTCATCATTCGCGAGAGCTAGCAAGTACTTGTCAAATTCATGCTCAGTTTGGAGATCAATCCAATGGGCTTCAGTGGGCTGATTTGATAGTTCTACAATGCATTCTTTTAGCTCACGAATTTCAGATGTGGCATTATGCCAATTTTGTTCATACGTGCGGGCAGTTTGTGTACTCACTTTAAGTTCCTGTGTCAATTTTGTAACTTGGTTTCCCAAGTTCACGCGGTCAGATTCATGCAACCATGCTTCCAACTCTGTTAGCTTGCTGCTAACTTGGGCGTGAATTTGCTGTTCTGCTGTCAGAACGCTTTTCACTTGTTCGAGTTCATGGTCACTCAATTTCCACCTAGCCACTAAATTCACCATTAGTCGGCTGAGGATTTGTGCCATATCTTCGTGGGTTAACGACCCTTGTTGAGCGTCGCAAACGAGTTGCGCAATGTTGGTGTCAAGAATCTCTGCGCTAGCGCTGGCTGTCGCGTCGGCATAGCCTGGAATGAGATTGTTAGTCACGGTCGCAAGGGCATTTTCCAAAGCATCCATTGTTAAAAGTAGCGTTATGATATCCAAGATATGCGTAAGCTCACTTTACTCAATTTGGAAGGACTAATTGTTAGCCAATTAGACAATGCTGGAAATGCTTAATGCTTAAAGATTGGCTTTTTGGGCCCAATTAGTTGATTCAAAATGTTTTACCAAAATTCTTAAGGCACAGATTAAAGGATGGTATCCAAATATGTTACCAATTATTTTAAATGGCAATGCATTAAATAATTGAGGACCCTCAACAAAGTATTGTGTTAAGCAATTTAGTCTGTTAAATTACTATTAACCACAGCATACGTTTGAGGTTACAGGTTTTAGGAAACAAAAGTCTACTAAGGACAGTCACATTAAATTAAAATTACATTTAATTCAATAGAGGTTTCCAAAAGTGCCTAAAAATTCGGTAAACACTTTTACTACAACGAGAAAAGCTATACACTACTAGTTGAGTGTTGCTTTTAATTAAAACAAAATTAAGTACTTGAAAACGGTGGTTAATTATTTAAACAAACTCTTTGGTTAGTCAATAATTAAAGTTATCAAGCGTTTTAATTTTGTTGGCAAAAGTTCCTCGACTGCGGTACCGTGAATAGCCACAGGAGGACGCCGTCGGCGTTTAAAACGCAACGAGGCTCCTGTGTGTAGTATAGAGTCGTACTTTTGTTCGATCAATAAAGTTTTATGACTTTACCGCATAGACAAAACAACTCCGTCGCTCGTAAGTGACACAGAATGTGTCTTAAAACGAGTGTTTAAATACCTTGCACAAGTTTTAAAATCGTAGCACTTGGCAAGCAAAGTTGTTAGCAAGACGCCGCTAACGTAAACTTTGTCAATGAGTGGCACGTCACCGGAAGTTGCGCGTGCGTGTGTCGCCAGCTGTCAATCTGTCAAACACGTTAAATTCACTCCTTACGGATAATCGCGCGTGTTGTTATGCGCGGCACTGACGCCGAATTATCAAGAAGACACTAATAATTATAATTTAAATAAATCAAGGAGCGGAAACCACGGAAACGTTTTAATTCCCACTGGTTTATATCGCGATACTAGTATCCTGTAAGGACTCGCTTCGAGGGGAAAGAGAAAACTACTACTTCCTGTAAGACGGTGTTAATTCATTAAACACGACGGAATTAATGAAGATTAAAAAGTGCAAAACGTACAAAAATATTAACCCTAAACTCAATGTTAACACTTGGTGAAACAGGAGTAAGAAAAATATTATAATGTAACGTTTAAGAGTGGTGAAGACACGTGATGTTAAATTGTCTTAAATCCAGTAAGAATCATAGGTTAGGACGGTACAGTAGTAATTTAAATCCCTCGATTAGTTTCAAATCACGGTAACTTGATTATTTAAATTATAAAGTGCTTTGAATGCGATGTTGAAGAAGGCAGACAGTAGGCTCACGGGGGGAGAGGGGGGCTGCGATGTGTCCCTCTTCACACGCGAGTTGCTAGAAAGCAGGAGTCAACTATACTAGCTGTAGTTTGGCAGCTGGCTGTGTAGCAATATGAGTATTAAGCAAACAGTACACTTTAGTGTTAATCAGATGGAAATCTAATTTCAACAATTTAAGCGAACTGTATATTCAGTGCTACAATTTGGCAGAGACTGGGCTCTCAGTGGGGGGTCACGTGGTGAGACGTGATCCTCTCTTGGAGGCCACAGCCAAATGAGGAGCGACTTGGAAGTCTGGCCGTTGGGCCCGCCCCTCAAATTAGTTTATTGGTCGACTGGTTTCAAGGGGTGGTTACCTGAATCCCAGTTAAGTTAAGGATACGCCTCCAAAGATGGCCGATCTTAACACGTGTGTTTTACACAAAAGGCTAGCAGTTTTAGCACCATGTGCCTTACGCTAAACCCGACAAAAGGGAGTCAACTTAACACCTTGAGAAGTGTGCTGTGACTCAAATGGTGGTCTGAATGCAGAATTTCGTGCACTAGACTATTTCCTCAGCCTAAAGGCTTGTAACGTAATCAGGTAGCTAAGCTGATTGCGCCACGTGAGGTTTGGAATATATTTTTAACCCAATCAGAATTCGTGACGAGTTAGAAAAAACATTCCCAGGCCTAAAAGTTTTGCATGCAATAAAAAAAATGTGATCGTTACTCTTCCACTTTTGTGTGTGTAACATTCACATAGTCGACAAATTCATTCTCTTCTCAATAACTAGTCGTTAGACTGTTATTTAGTGCTTCAAATACACTGCTTTTATACAGCGGATTGGCTCTGGCATAAAGTTTTAGTTAGGTTGCTATGGAAACGAGCTGAAATTTTCCCAGAAGAACACGCTGCACTAAGCTGTTTTTGGATTGTTACATGTGTGTGTTTCACAAAATATGTAACATAAATTGGCCTCACCAAAGGGGCACCATTATGTAAGGGAAATCGGTCCAATTAATTATTAAATCAATAATTGTTAATTATTAAATTAATAATCAATTGGCTCATTAATTGAAGGAGACTCAAACTTAATATTCAAATTAAGTTGAGCTTGCCTGCGGAGCACCACATCTCTTTTTGATAATTTTATCAGGATAACAGATGAGAACCTCGTTGAATCAGTCATTAAAATGAAGGTTGTGCCCTTACTACAATTTTGTGAGTTCTTTGTTCAGCTTAGAGGTCACTATAAATTGTTGAAACACACACACAGTAAACCAGGGGTTGAGTTTTGTGCACGTTTATTCTCTAACCTAGGTGGGATAATCTACTTAGAATTTAAAGAAGCAAAACTAACTACTATGATAGGCAATGAAACGAGAACTAAAATAATAAAAATAATCAAAGGAGAAGAAAAGAAGAAAAAAGGAAACGGTCTTAGCCAAGGTGATGGGTTTCTTAAATCGAACCAACATGGGACCCACAATCAACCTAGTTTGCACCAATTTGTACTAGGGCGAAGGCCTGCAAAGTTGCACTTACAGAGGGGGTTGGTCTCAGAAGCAGGACCCTGGATGGAGACTCGCCAAGCCCGTTTGAAGAAGGGATGAAGAAGGTTCAGTTCAGGAGAGGGAGAGACAGGTCGTCCGGCTGGCCAACTGAGCGTCACGGGGTCAACCTGCTGGCTGGGAAGGGCCCTTTTTGGTTGAGGCCTGGTGTGCCTGGAAAGGCACCATCCGTTTGAGCCTTGTGCAGGGACCAAAAGCAGCGTGTTTCGCTGCGCCTGTCGCAACACGCGATGACTTCTGTGCGTTGCCGTGTGCTGGAGGTTAAGCTAGCTGGGCTAGCCCTTTGTCTGGCAGCCGCGCCGATGGAGACCAGGAAGGAGCCAAGGAGCAGCGAAGAAGCGGGAGCCAAAGAGCAGCGGAAGAGAGGGAGCAGCAAGCAGGGAGCGTGCTTTTAAATTGGGAGGGCGGCGGCCTCCACACCAGGGGGGCCGGTTGAGACCACAGTGGAAAGTTACCAGCTGGGGGAGGTTTTTGGTTGACTCATCAGATTGAATCTGGATCCCATGTGTGTTAAGATTCTAAGGTCAGAATTCAACCAATGCAACACGTACAATTGAATACCTCAAATAAAATGTTACCTAGCTTACACTGTTAAAACGTGCATACACATGAAAGTTTAGTGGAGAATCTGCCACTGCAATGGAACATTTTCATGACATTTCATGGAGTCAACATTTCACAAATGGCAAACATAACATTTCATAATTCATTGTTCTGTTGCAAAATAAGAAAGTCAAGTTTCTAAGAAGGCTTTTACTGTCCTGATTTGTGTGTGTGTGCGCGTGCGCGTGTCAGTCAGAGCATGTGTGGCTGTTTGTGGGGGATGTTCTTGTGTCTTCCCACCCCCCACAGTGGCATGTTCAGGCCACAGGAGCTCAATTCCTTTGGAACTGAGGTTGCAAAAAGTTACAACCGGCCGATAATCGTTACATCAGCCTACAATAATAGTATTCATTCTAGCATTAAAATGAGGCCGAATGAAGTGAACGCCGAAACGACTCGAAAAGCATTTTTCAATTTATACGGAAACATCCCGGTAGGCGGAAAGATTAAAATGAATTTTAAAAAAGGAGATATTGTACGAATATCAAAATTAAGAGGGGTTTTCGATAAGAAATATGAACAGAGCTTCACCGATGAATATTTCACAATTACTAAATGTATTCCACGAGCGCCCCCTGTCTACAAACTAGCAGATTACGATGGCGAGGAAATAGAAGGGTCATTTTATGAGCAAGAACTGCAAAAGGTCAATATTTCAAAAGATTATGCTTTTCAAATTGAAAAAATTATTAAAAGGCGAAAGGTTAACGGACGGATTCAATATCTAATCCGTTGGAAGGGCTGGCCGGAAAAATTTAATAGCTGGGTGCACGCGTCACAGGTTGTAAATATTTAAAATTAACGGAAATATACAATATAAATCATACGTTAATATGGATCCCATTAACGAAGGAGGTTTCTACGTAACTCTCCCGTCAAATTCAAGCATGGATATGTTTAAGGATAATACAATTGCGCAATACAGAGTTAATCTGGCCCGTCATTTAGATCTGGTCAAGGGGGAGTGGGAAGTGGGCCTAACGGAAATTTCATACCCACGCAGCTGGGTAAACATTCCTGAAGAACACACGTCGTTTTTCTTAACGAATACAAAAACGTCCGCCCAATACGTTCTAGACGTTAAACCCGGGGACTATGATAATCTCGAAATGGTGGGACAGGCGGTAGAGGGCGCTATAAAAAATAAAATAGGCCCTTTCATTTTATTAAATTTCAACCCCTTGAAAAGATCATTTTTTTTCTTCACGGCGAAAGACGGCTACAAGATTCGGTCCGTGGGTCCTCTAGCTTATATTCTGGGCATGAAAGATGGCGAATGGTTTACTATTGAATTAAAATCGACTGTTGCCCCTCATCCCGCGGATATAAACGCTGGACAATATTATCTGTATTTATATACGGATGTAATTCGACACCAGGCGGTTGGTGACGCATCCGCTCCGCTATTGAGAGCAGTCCCTGTTTTAGGCCGATACGGGGAGATTATTTATAAAAATTTCAACCCGGCTTATTATCATCCTGTTAGTAAAAAGCACATCGAAGATATAGCGATACAAATTAAGACGAATCAAAATCAACCCGTTGGTTTCCGTTTTGGGAAGGTCATTTTAACGTTACACTTTAGACCTCGATAGATCATGGTTATTATGACGTCACATCCGGACCCCTACCGCTTCGTTCAATATTATGAACATCAGACCGGAAGCGGTATACCAGGGTTCCAAGGTGCGCCCGTGCAATACGGCCGCGGATTAGGATCTATTTTTGCAAAATTATTTCGTTTCGTAGCCCCCTTAGTTAAAAGAGGTTTGAACGTGGCCAAACCGCATTTACAGTCAGCGGCTAAAAATATTGCCACGGATGTCGCAGGGCGTGTTATGGAAAGAATGAGTCAGAAGAAGGGGGTTAACCAAGACGGCTCGGGCCTAGTCGTACTGGCGCGGCGTCCGGCCTCTAGGCCTGTGGGGCGCAGGATTAAGACGCATAAAAAACGCAAGCGCAGTACTAAAAGAAAATCAGTTCGAAAAAGAAAGCGTATGAGAAACAGCGTGGATATTTTCTCTTAAAGAAAAATGGCCCTCTTACACCACAAGTCGCAAGAATGTACCATGTCCGAATTAGATTTATTTTCACCTCCCATGACGCAGCTCTCAATAGAACAGAGTCAGTATATTGAGATTTTGCCCCTGTCAGCCCTTGGCGACCAATCCCCTATCGAATTTTTCATCCCCGGTGATGGGTCGAAATATCTTGACTTGGCGGATACGCTATTGCACCTGCGCTTAAAAATAACGCGACGAGACGGGTCTAACATCGCCCCTAACGAACGCGTTAGTATAATTAATTTTCCTCTGAATACTATTTTTAGCCAAGTTGACGTCACCCTCGGCGACCGTTTAATTTCACAATATAGCGCCTCGCAGTGTCTCTGTGCTTCTACCAAGAAGCACACTTCTTGTTTCGGCACCCCCGCTAGGCGCCACGCCTTCTTGTGTGTCTCCAGTTGCTGCCAACCTTCCTTCTGCTGCTCAACAAGCAGATGCTTCTTCACCTCATCATGTGGCGCAACCAGGCATGTCTACAAAAGAGTTAGACACGATTGCCAAGCACATTCAGAAATTTCAGCCAAAACAAGATTGCTCTGATAACACTTCTGTGTACCTCAAAGACCTTGATTTTCATTTGAGGAGATTCCCACAGGCAACAACGGAAGACAAGATTTACCTCATGAAATTGACGTCCACTCGAGAAGTAAGTGATTGGATCGACCGCCAGCCGATCCACATCTTGAATGATTATCGAGCACTGTGTCACGCATTGTCTCGTGAATTTGATGGCCCAGTATCAGCAATGAGCTTTCTTGCTGCCTGGTCAGTAAAACAAGGCCGAAAGGAATCACCCAGCCTGTATTATAGTCGCCTGCGCAAGGCATACTTTGGGCATCGTAACGAACCCAACATGGAAGAACAGGTAGAATTCAAAACACTATTTTTGAACAACCTCCACCCAAACACAAGCCGCCTCTTGGGCGTGACAACTTGTCCTCGCACGCTAAGTAGCCTAGAGCTACGTGAACTTGCATCCAAGGCCTTTGTGTTTTTACGCAAAAACGCTGCTAAATCAGTGGAATCCTCTGTTTACCATGTTGCAGGTGGTTCAGACGAGGTCGAACGACAGTCCGAATCACAGCAAAGCGACGATGACATCGCCGCTTCCCCATCAAATCCTGCACAACGGCCTCAAAATGGTTCTCATCAGCAGCACCAGTACGGCCGCAGTGCACCTGCGCGGTTGAGTCATAGCTCCAGCCGTGGTTGTGGACGGGAGAAACCCTTTGCGAAAACAAAACCTCGCAAAAAGAAACCTCCCCGCACAAATAGTCCTCAGGAGCCCCCATCCACGTCAGGTGACTCCTCAATTGACAGCAACATCTGGACAAAAGTTCTTGATGGGCTGCGCAAATTGTCCAACGACAGTCAGCCGACAGCCATCAATGAGCCAGAGGTGTCGGACAACACCGTTCTTTCAGTCCAACTGGATCCAGCACCTTCTTTGCCTTCTGCCAGTGCACCTGTTACCGAGTCGAATCAACCATTCAAACAGCTCTTAGGTAACCTCAAGATTAAAGGTGCATCACGTAAGTTCTATTTGAGGACGACACTTGAACAAACATTAGACTATGACGCTTTGGTTGATCCTGGCGCTGACATTACAGTAATGTCCAACACGCTCTTCAACCAACTTCAAGCCATGCTGAAGAACAGTGGCCGGACGCTCCGCGTCAACCACTGCTCATTGGAGATCGGTGCATTTGCACTGACTAACACCCATCTGGACTCCATGGCAACGTTACACTGGACGATTGGACCACACAAATTGGTCCACCCTGTGTACGTGTCTGCTGTGGAATCAGTCCCGCTCCTCATTGGTCAAGATCTGCTGGGCCGCTTCAAGCCCCTGATAGATTACGACCGACGCAAAATCTGGTCACAGGTGCGGCAGCCTCTGCCTGCAGCACCGCTGACCAAAACTGCCAATTGTTATGCGGTAAGCCTAACAGAGACTTCTTGTGAACCTGTTCTGAGTGTACAAAACTCACACCAGGACTCTCACCCAACTCAAGGGGGGACCATGCCTGTTGTCCCCGAGATGCCCTCAAGAGGTCACCTTCGCAACACCAGCTCTCCCCTCGGCCAAGTTGAACATCCCACTCAGGGTGTGCAACTCTGCCACCTTACGGAACGCGACTTGGATTGCACCTCTGAGCTACGCATGACACAAATTGAGGCCGTTGTCCTCACTTTTGAAGCAAACCATTCAGCTTCACCGCGGACTTTGAACTTGAAATCGCACTTGAAATTGTCATCGAACAACCCAAACAACACAGTGGTTGTTCTTTACAATCTGCTTGGCGCGTTGTGCCTATTTCTGAGCAATTTGTTACCCACCCTGCCCACCCTTGCAATGCAGATGGTGCACACCACTGTCCTGCCATTCACTGCCCCCGCTTTCGCGCGTGCAGTACTTCTTTTGGGCCACACGTTGTCAGCCTTTGTGCTCAACAACACTTATCTGATTTCAATGAACTTGCAGTCCATTGTTCTTCTCTTGCTTTTGCTCATTGTGTGGCTCACCGCCGCCGCGTGTCTTCCTCGTTCGCCTGTCGACGGCTCACCTGTTCATGCCAAGACATTCGCTTTTGGTGGTCACCTTTTGCTTCCTGTCATGGGCTTTCTTCTTGCTCCTCCGTGGACCGCACATCTCTGCCGTTCGTGGCTCCACGTAGCCGAAGGGGGGGTCATGACATCATACGCCCATGACATGACACATAGCTGTCAAAGGGAGGTCATCACAACAGGACTGGACCAGCCAATCAGGTCCAACCTCCATGACCTCACTTCCTTGGTTACAATTGAGGGACGAACCTCGCCCACCTTTGTTGACCACCATCAGCAGGTACAAGATACACCTTTGATTCTTCTTGTGGTTCATCCAAGATGACTTGGAGCTTTTGGCTCCCACCCATCAGGCACCTATGGGTGCATTTGCCTTTCCAACTGATGCAGGACCCAAACGGTCACTTTCCAAACAGTGGTTTCAGACACCCTGGCGCCTAATGGCTAACACATTTTTGCTGCTGTTGTGTAGGAATGCGCTAACGACATATTTAAAGTGGCTAGGGCCAAACCTAACCGCCATAACGCCATTGAATAGCCAATTAAATTGGTGCTTCACCCATTCGCACACCTGCACTCATACGTATGACACCATGTGCATAAACAAACTTCCTAGAAAGTGTACAGTGACTCAAATGATCTTCAGCAGACTCCCCAAACGACTAAAGCGATTGGTAAGAAATGTGCTTTTAGCTACTGCTTTTATTAGCTTCTTATTTAAAATAAGAACCTTAACTGTTAACGCTGTTAGTCCAAACACCGTTAACTTTAAAATGGCAAAACACGCGAGTCACGACCGAGATTCCTTTTGCCTAACAACGCGTAGCAAACAAATTACCAATCTACCGTCTCCCGACAAAACAACCAAAAGGACTACGCTAGTCCTCAATCTGCCTAGCATCACGCTAAGCTGAACCAAACTAACCACGAGACAGTTTGTTTCTTCTCGGTGTCCCAACCAGAGCACGCTCACACGCAAGGTGTGACCGTGCTGAGACCTGACATGCTGCACTAATCTGTTTGATACATCAACAGCTCAGTTGTGAGAACGTCTTCTCGGCCTGCATGCTCCCTTAATACAGCTTTCTTTTGCCCTAAAAAGATCCAAAGTCATAGTAAGAACCGAAAGTGCCCCCTTTCAGTCACATTGACATGACATTCCTACACAGGCCTCTAGACAACTATTGGACTTCTATATTTCACTCTCGTGTTCTTCTCCTGTTGCGTCTGTTACTTTCCCCTTCCACTCTATACACGACACGTAGTGTAGACCTAGAGGGAAAGATAACATCATAGCCAACTGCCGAGTCTAGCTTTAGCAAAGGGAGGGGAGGGGTGGGTTTGCACCAACTTTGTACTCTGGTAACTGCATTGTTGTGCTTCACCTGTCCACCTGCCGATGCCACGTCTAGAAGTGCCGACCGAAACATTCTGTCGAAGAACGTTTCCATCGCCAAAGGGAGGATCTGTAACGATTATCGGCCGGTTGTAACTTTTTGCAACCTCAGTTCCAAAGGAATTGAGCTCCTGTGGCCTGAACATGCCACTGTGGGGGGTGGGAAGACACAAGAACATCCCCCACAAACAGCCACACATGCTCTGACTGACACGCGCACGCGCACACACACACAAATCAGGACAGTAAAAGCCTTCTTAGAAACTTGACTTTCTTATTTTGCAACAGAACAATGAATTATGAAATGTTATGTTTGCCATTTGTGAAATGTTGACTCCATGAAATGTCATGAAAATGTTCCATTGCAGTGGCAGATTCTCCACTAAACTTTCATGTGTATGCACGTTTTAACAGTGTAAGCTAGGTAACATTTTATTTGAGGTATTCAATTGTACGTGTTGCATTGGTTGAATTCTGACCTTAGAATCTTAACACACATGGGATCCAGATTCAATCTGATGAGTCAACCAAAAACCTCCCCCAGCTGGTAACTTTCCACTGTGGTATCAACCGGCCCCCCTGGTGTGGAGGCCGCCGCCCTCCCAATTTAAAAGCACGCTCCCTGCTTGCTGCTCCCTCTCTTCCGCTGCTCTTTGGCTCCCGCTTCTTCGCTGCTCCTTGGCTCCTTCCTGGTCTCCATCGGCGCAGCTGCCAGACAAAGGGCTAGCCCAGCTAGCTTAACCTCCAGCACACGGCAACGCACAGAAGCCATCGCGTGTTGCGACAGGCGCAGCGAAACACGCTGCTTTTGGTCCCTGCACAAGGCTCAAACGGATGGTGCCTTTCCAGGCACACCAGGCCTCAACCAAAAAGGGCCCTTCCCAGCCAGCAGGTTGACCCCGTGACGCTCAGTTGGCCAGCCGGACGACCTGTCTCTCCCTCTCCTGAACTGAACCTTCTTCATCCCTTCTTCAAACGGGCTTGGCGAGTCTCCATCCAGGGTCCTGCTTCTGAGACCAACCCCCTCTGTAAGTGCAACTTTGCAGGCCTTCGCCCTAGTACAAATTGGTGCAAACTAGGTTGATTGTGGGTCCCATGTTGGTTCGATTTAAGAAACCCATCACCTTGGCTAAGACCGTTTCCTTTTTTCTTCTTTTCTTCTCCTTTGATTATTTTTATTATTTTAGTTCTCGTTTCATTGCCTATCATAGTAGTTAGTTTTGCTTCTTTAAATTCTAAGTAGATTATCCCACCTAGGTTAGAGAATAAACGTGCACAAAACTCAACCCCTGGTTTACTGTGTGTGTGTTTCAACAATTTATAGTGACCTCTAAGCTGAACAAAGAACTCACAAAATTGTAGTAAGGGCACAACCTTCATTTTAATGACTGATTCAACGAGGTTCTCATCTGTTATCCTGATAAAATTATCAAAAAGAGATGTGGTGCTCCGCAGGCAAGCTCAACTTAATTTGAATATTAAGTTTGAGTCTCCTTCAATTAATGAGCCAATTGATTATTAATTTAATAATTAACAATTATTGATTTAATAATTAATTGGACCGATTTCCCTTACACTGATATGAGTTCTTGTAAAATATCTATATATCTGTGGGTATTTTTCGCCGTAAAATAACGCCACATCCTAGTTTTCAACGTCCGATTAAATCTTTCCACCGTTTGGGCTTTTGTGTCGCTGTGCGTTGCAAAGTGAATGATCCGATGTTTTTTCATTAATTTAGTAAAACGGGTATTAAAAAATTATTTTCCTTGATCCGTTTGTAATTTTTTAGGACCGCCGCTCTCGGCGAAGACTGATTCAAAGGCCTCCGTCACCCTCATCGCTGATTTATCTTTCAATACGCGGGCGTACGCTCGCTTTGAAAAAATATCAATAACGGTCAATAAATATTTATTATTGTCGTTGTAGGATGCTAACGCTTGCATGTCACACAGATCGGCCTGGAACTGTCTCAGAGGCCCCGTAATAAATACTCTATTTCTAGGGAAATTAATACGGGCTGGTTTATGTAACGAATACGTATCATGTTGAGATAAATATTCTTTAACTTTATCACGTTTTATTTTTTTATTCGAGGTCTCCTGGAGACCTATATGGAGACGATCTACACCCCCATAACTGGATGGCTGTTTGGGATCAAAGTATAGCTCTTTCAAACGCCTGCCCTCCTCCATCCTCATCTCTCTCTTAATGGTTAATAAAGGTTGTGTCTATAATTTTATACACATTTAAATATTTTTAATAGGTGGTAAAATTAATTTGCATCGTTATATTTCAATGCATTATTTACCGTGTGTGCGTGTGTGTGTGTGTGTGTGTGTGTGTGTGTGTGTGTGTGTGTGCGTTATAAAACAAGGCCTACTACTCCCCTCCTTCCGCATCTCTCCTAATGGTTAATAAAGGTTATGTCTATAATTTTATACACAATTAAATATTTTATTAGATAGTAAAATAAACAGTTAAAATTAATTTGCATCGTTATATTTCAATGCATTATTTACCGTGTGTGTGTGTGTGTGTCATAAAACAAAGCCTACGCATAGACTTTTTTTTTTTTTTTTATTCAATGGATAATAAAAAACACAAGAATACATAATTCTAAAAACTAAAAAAAAACCACAAAACATACATTTTCAAAAAGTAAAAACATACATTTTCAAAAAGTGAGTATACATGATTTATTTTTATTTTTTTTAATTCAAAGGATAATATCAAAACACATAATTTTAAAAACTATAAAAAACATAAAACATACATTTTAAATCAACGAATAATAAAAAACACGTAATTCTAAAAAACTAAGAAAAACATACATTTTCAAAAAGTGAGTATACATGATTTTTAAAATCAAAGGATAACAAAACACATAATTCTAAAAAACTAAGAAAAACATACATTTTCAAAAAGTGAGTATACATGATTTTTTTTTTTTTTTTTTATTCAATGGATAATAAAAAACACAATTCTAAAAACTATAAAAAGTAAAAACACAAAACATACATTTTCAACCTCACGGGTGTAGAAAAAATTATGGATTAACATAGTAAAGCACTCTAAACAAGATACGGGGATGTACTTTGCGTTCGATAAAGCTTTTAAATTGTTTCATTTCAATCACCATATTACGAGGAATATTATTATCTTCACAGTATCGTGCGCAATCTATGAATAGAGCAATGAGGGTAATCACTTGCCCAGCTTTGACAGGATCACCCCTCCATTCGCACGTGGCATAATCCAGAGTATCAGTAATATTGTGGTGACTTATTTCAACAACGCGTTTTACATACTCCCCCCAGGATTGCCCAAACAAGGTGGGGGCCAAAGTCCTGACTTTATCAATTACTAAAACCAGGCGTTTGACACGTTTGGAATCATCATCATCGTCATCAAGATCATCATCGTCATCTTCATCGCATTTGTGTATAGCTTTCTCTATAATTTCTATCCAATTATCAATGCCGTAGTAATAATTGATTTGCATTTTTCTTAGAAAATTACCCATCGCGATCGTACAGCCCCCGGATCAAGTCAGGGATTGCGAAGGGGAGGTATCCGTCCTAGGTGGTGGAAAGAACGGCTGTGATTCTGTCTAAAATCAAGCGTTCATGTACGTAGTCGTGTAGCACCGATTCGATGATGCGTTTTACGTCTGCGTCTGAGGAAGGGTGATTCGTGACTGTTACAACTCTGTGGATTGTTGATCTAAAATGCCCGTTACATAATTCTCCGATAATGGCGTCGAAATTCACCCCAAAATAATACGGGCGTCTGGGTGCGTTAAAACAGGTGTGGTTGTTTCGACATATGTATGAATAAAAACACCCTTCGCACGTTTTTCTACTATATCTGAGGATAGCGATCCTTAGCATGTAGCTAACAGCCTGTTTAATACATTGATATCTCGCGTTGTTCACCCACATGAACGGAGTCTGTGTCCAATCCAACAAAGTGTCTCGTTCGTTGCGCGGCTGCGGAGGCGGTGGAGGGATGGCGTCCGCCGGTAATCCTGGAAGCATAACGTTAGATGATGACGCGTCGTCGAAAGTTCCAAACATAGATACTCCCCTAGTATCGGGGTTAGCCTTACCGTTTGGGAATTCCCACGTCGTTGCCGCCGGTGAAGGGTGAAAGGCTGAATCTGATGAGAAATTCCACACAGGCCGATCCGGTGTCTCGGAAGCTGACGAAGATTCGCTGGAAAGAGCCCACGCTGGAATCCCGTGTGCTACCGGCGAACTGCTCTCCCCACGCCACGTGTCGTTTGTGACCGAAAGCGTTTGTGCTAGCGGTGGAAGATTCTCTTTTCCACACGCCCCGTTGACGTCATCGCACGGCCCAGCGTTGGAGCATGCGCAGAGACCCTCCTCCGCCGCCGCCTCCTCCTTAGCGGAAGTCAGGCCTCCGTAACATTCCGCCGACGTTGACGGGCGGGGACCCCCGCCAATCGGCTCGTCCTTCCGGACAACCGCAAAATGAGCATCGTAAGGTCCTACCGTGCTCACGATTTGGTAGACCCCGGATGAATGAGGGCCGGGAGGGACGTCCATCGGGCAGTCTCCTCGCTGGACGGGTGTCCCAAGAAAGGTGACGTCCGCAACGTTTTCTTCAATATCCGAGCATTCGGGACTCGAGGTGATTAGAATAGGAGCAGGATCAAAGCAGGAACGCATACCTTCGCTGTTTGTAGAAAATAGCACCGGAGAAGTTGTCTGCGCCGGTGGCGGTGTGCTTCCTTCTCGTTCATCGGTGGGGCGCATGATCGGAGGCATTTCTTGTTGCGTATCAAACGAATGTAGATGGCTAATACCTTGCTGGGGGGCGCGTACTATTTTTATACTTGTAGAGGCGGGAAAAGGTGGTTCGGGTGTAAGGAGGGGGGTGTCGGCAGACTGTAGATAATCAAATTTCAGAGTTTTTCTCCCCCCGTGTCAGACGATTGTAGATAGTTATTACCTTGTTGGGGGGTAGTACTTTTTTTTATGCTTACAAGGGGTGGGGGGGGGGGGGGGGGGTATGTTAGGTGTGAGGTGTAGAGGGAGGGAGGGAGGGAGGGGGAATGTCGGCTGACTGTGGTTAATCAAATTTCAGAGTTTTTCTCACCCCGATGAGATTCAACCACAATCTGCTATTAGAATACAAGGTAGAAATTCTCTCAGACTCGCTCAGCATGTGGTCCCGCCAATCAGACCACGGTACGCTTACAATTTTATAAAAAACACCACATTCTGTATTGAATGATTCCAACGTAAAATACATATGGTCGGGCTCCCTACACCCCCTCGTGGTTTTTGATGGACATTCTTCATCTCTTTTAACGTGCTCAATCTTTACTCGAAAGTACCACCGTCCGTTTGGAGCTGTTCTACTAATCCATGTAAAACACAGAATCTCACCAACCTGGCCGTGCTGATCCGAATGTATTGATGCGTACTCTTTAAAGTTCCTGGGGATAAGTTCGTTGATCACACCCCAATCGTTTGAATTCAGTGTGCCGAAGCCAGTGGCCGGCGTTGTCTTGATCCCGTCATATTCCATAAAAATACACAATTCCCCCATCTCGTACAAAAAACGATACCCCCAAAATGCATCATCCAAAGACCACTTCTTCTCCAAATCCCCGTCAGCAGGTTTTTGAACACGACGTAAAAACATTCTATGTTTACGAGGTGTCCTCTGGGGATTCAGCACCTGCATTAAAACACATGTCTCACCTATTACACGATGATTGGGTTCTGACATTTTGTTTCAGCTGTCACCGCTCAAATGAAAAAGAAAAATCGAATCTCCTCCGTTAGTCAGTCTAAAAACACACCCACTGTTTTAAATCCATCCCACCCAAATACCACGTGGTATTTAATCTAAAAAAAGAAAAAGTACAAACGTCGCCTCATTTATTTTTATTTATTTTTGAGAAAGAAAGCCCAGGACCATATGCAGTAACATCCTTTGCCCAATAGATGGCGCCGTTTACCGCGGCTTGAGGGGGTCGCAACTCACTAGCTCCTAGTCACAATTTTTTTTATTTTTAAAAAAAGAAAAACCCTATTGAATGAGACACGACTACGTATTCAGAAGCATCGGTAAGTCTCTTTTTATTTATTTAAAAAACATAAAACAAATGGATAACATTTTTAATATTCACTTTAACTAGATTAAGTGAGCCTCATACTAATTTACATTCACGCAGGCCCATCCGGGGTGTGAAGATTGGTCGTTTCCCACCGTTTGGTACATTTTATCAGTATTCGTGTGAAAAATTTCCTGAATACAAGGGCTCGTTTTCCCCATAATACTTCAAAAGCTGGTAGGATCCTTCCTGTAAGATAAAAAAAAAGTTTTTTATCACCTGGACAACAAAGCTACTGTTTGGGGGTTCAAAGGAAGTACGTAGACAATCGGTGGGGGGTGACCGGAATCAATTGTTTGTTAAAGGGGTGGGGGGACCGGAAAACAACAAAGCTACTGTTTGGGGGGTTCAAAGGAAGTACGTATACAATCGGTGGGGGGTGACCGGAACCCTATGTTTGTTAAAGGGGGTGGGGGGACCGGAAAACATGTGTTTGATGTTGTGGGAAACAGAATGTCATCAATCATTTTTGATAGAAGCCGTCCTGGGGTTCTGATTGGCTAGGACGATGAGGGGGGTGGCTTCCAACCTCTGATTGGTTAAGACGATGAGGGGGGTGGGGTGGGGGGTGCAGAATGTCATCAATCATTTTTGACAGAAGCCGTCCTGGGGTTCTGATTGGTTAAGAAGGTGGCAAGTGGGTAGGGCTTAATTCAAAATAACGGCTTCTGATTGGCTAAGATGCCGGAAGGGGGCGGGGCTTACTTCAAAGGGCTATTTATGGGGGGCAATAAATCACTTTTTGACATTTGCCGTCCTTTACATATATATTCTGTAGAACAACCAAACATCTGTCACACGCCAACTAACATTTATAACAAATTAAGGAAATGAAATTCATTTGAAGCTACTGAAGTCAATGTCGCAGTGGTGGAACTCCTGACAAAGACCATGTTTGTCAACGATGTCATGAAGATGTCTCACCTCGGACAGACCAGTGGTGTGGAAGCTTTTCACAGTGTGGTGAATCACTTTGCCCCAAAGATGTACAACTTCTCGTACAAAGGAATGAAAAGCAGGTGCGTTTAAGAAAACTTTGATATGTATGAAATGGAGACTATAGTGATGAGGGGGAAAGTAACGTAATGAAGCACTTGCTTTGTGGCTCCTCTAGATGGTGCTCTTGGCTTAAACCTAACAGCTAGTGCAATGGAAATTTATTAAATTTCCACTGCATCTGTTCAACCAAAAATGCCATCTCAAAGAATCGAAAAAATATATATATATATATATATATATATATATATATATATATATACATGTATATATATACACATATATATATATATATATATATATATATATATATATATATATATATATATACACATATATATATATATATATATATATATATATATATATATATATATATATATGTATGTATGTATGTATATATATATATATATATATATATATATATATATATATGTATGTATGTATATATATATATATATATATATATAATGTGCTTCTTCAAGTGTGATTTGTCCATGACTAGTAGAACATATGTATGAAATGTAGAACTTTGAGATAGGCTATAAAGCTATTTCATCACAATGTGACAATTTGTTAATAAGGCAATTTGTGTTCAATTCCAGAATCATTCTCGCTGCTATGCATTATAATGAAAATGCTGGGAGACCACAGAAAGTGACGAAGGAAGGAATACACTCCTACTGCATCGTTTATCCCAAAAAAAGAGTGGTGGCTATTCTCTGAGAAAGATATTGGTGGATGAAACTTATGGTAAGTTATGAAACAAAAGCAATTCCAGGCAGATACATTACTGAGTGTAACCCATATGTCACCCAAATATTTATCATCCCAATTTTTTTTTTTTGTAGACTATGTGAATGACTGCCTTTCAGAGGCGATGAAAGTGATTGACGTTCCAAATAAGTACAAAACCGGTGATGTGGTAGTCGAGCCACAATTTCTTACAGCAGCAGTGAACAGACCGGACAAGTCAAATGTTATTGCTGAGCACCATACGAGATTCCTCAGGAAATAAAGAATCACATTCCTTGTATTAAGTTGTCCTCATTTGTTTATTTTTATTATGATGCAACCAGTCCAAATCACAGTTCTGGAACATTTCTCTGTGAAACACGAAACCCTTTGAATACAGCTGACTCCTCTTCTCCTGGTGGTGGAAAATGTGCCCTGATACAAGTCACTGCAACATGCTGGGAGCAGAACACGGTTGTCCAGAACAAGAAACTTCCAGCACCAGCACACCAATTGTCTGTAGGCAATATGTCTACACTTGGCATCCTGTGGCCCATCAAATGCCTTGCCTTTGTACTGCTGCTTGTAGGTCATCCATGCCACCTATAATCCATATGGGTCTAGGCACACAGCATTGAATCCAGGATGATCAGTGATGCAGTCCAGTACCTGATTGAAGTGTTCCTCTCCTTGTAGACGTACTTCTTGAATTTCATGGCAGCAAACACATTCTACAGCTGTAGGCATTTGCTGGCAATTACCACAAGTACACCTGAAATTTCTATTAAAATAAATAAATAATGAAAAATTGTAAAATACTGAGCGATGACACCATGAGTGTATTGCTATACCAATCAGTCAATAATTCTGTTTATGGAAACATTTGTTTCAAAATATACAAGTACGTGGACGGAATCATGTACAAAAGTAAGAAATAGTCATTGATAAATCTCTCAAGTACAAGTAAAAAAAAAAAAATTGCTGAAAAGAATACTCAAGTACTGAGTCGCTGCTTGAACATAAAGTCTGATTTATTTAAAAAAAAAAAAAAAATGTCATCAGACAAAAATATAAAATTATGTGCAAATGCTGGCATCTTCAAATCATAAAAAAATACCACTGCCTATATATATATCTTACCAATCTTGTAATCTCGACGGGTCTTGTCTCCATTCCATGTCAGGTGTCTGGGCGCATTATCAGCATCCTGATTAGCATCTGGCTCGTACATGTAAGGTCCAACGTATAAAATGCCAACCTCCTCCTCTTCCTCCAACTCTTTAAAAACTTGGTTCTCCTCATTTTTGCTCAACCTATCGCTGACATCGCTGTCTGAATCGACGTTTGAGTGGCTTTGTATAGCGTCTGCATGGAGCGCTGCCATCGCTGTTCCCGGTGTGACGTATCACTTCTGGGTTTGTCGCCCGCCAGGCTCGAACTTCGGAAAAGCGATTATTTCGTCAAATATATAACATATAAATTATTTTTTCATACTTTATTTGTTGGTCAGTGTTTCAATGCTTCAATTGTGACCCTATATGGTATTTTATGAAATTACTTCACATTTGGTCTTTAACGGGCGAGTTGCTCATTCACGGTTTAGACACCAGCGAACATGGACGAGGAGGGGTTTATATTGGACCCAACCATGCGAATCAAATATAGGATTTCCATTCCGGATCGGTCGTGGCCCGGGTTAACAACGCCCGCCATCGGTGCTGTTGACTAGGGATGGGGGAGTACCGATATCAGGTATCGGTGTCGGGCCGATACCAGCCTTTTTTCAAGTACTCGAGTACTTGTGACGCAGACTAGTACAAGCGACCGATGGCAGAGGGGGAAGACGTTAAGTGAGTCCTGCTTGCCTGTAACTGACGCTAGCTTGCAGTTTTTCACCAAAACTTCACCGGTTTGGAAATACTTCAAAATTGTGAATCTTAAACTAAAAGAGCATGTTTGTGTTTTATTTTGAGCATTAAGACTATTGAAGAGTGACTGTGTTTTTTTTTTTTGTCAAAATTAAAGGAAATATATTTGTTTAAAAATATCTTTTAGTGATTTTTTTTATTTGTCAAAATCTACTGCTGGTATCCGCAGTTGATATCGGTATCGGTAAGTACTGAGGGTCTGAGTATTGGTATCGGTATCGGTCTGAAAAAAAGTGGTATCGAACATCCCTAGAGCCGGCGGTAGTCCTACTGTTGGTCGACGAAGGAGAGGAGGAAGGTGTGTTTGTAGGAAGGAAGAGAAGAGGAACACCATGAGTCTAGGACTTAGAGTAGGGACTTTGAATGTTGGAAGTATGACAGGAAAAAGTAGAGAGCTGGTTGACATGATGCAGAGGAGGAAGGTGGACATACTGTGTGTTCAGGAGACCAGGTGGAAAGGGAGCAAAGCTACAAGTTTAGGAGCTGGTTTCAAACTGTTCTATCATGGTAAAAAGAGTGTCAGATAGGGTGATGAGCCTGAACCTAGGAATCGAAGGTGTGATGATCAATTTTGTTAGTGGGTATGCGCCACAGGTAGGATGTGGGCTGGAGGAGAAGGAGAACTTTTGGTTGGAGCTTGATGAAATGATGCTGTGCCAAGCTCGTTGAAGGGATCCAGTTGAAAATTGGTCAGAAAAGCCTTAAGATGTTGATCATGCCCCACACCGAATATTGTAACATTTCGCCAAAGGGCGTGGCCGTTACGGTGCCGCAAAGTCTGAAGATTTTTCGTGACAATAAAAGCTGCTTTAACTTGACCCATATGATCCTATCATCTCGAAATTTCACACATTTGATGAGAGTCCAGCCCTTAAGACATCTACGAACTTCTATTTCATTTTACTGATAGCGCCACGTCGTGGCAATTTTTTTTCTTACGATTTTTATTCAACGTTTATCTCCAACCACGTTAACTGGACCTACCTCATATTTGTTCAGATGAGGGTTTCCGCCTTCATGATGTCACAACATAAAGTTTGTGAGTTTTCGTGAATCGCTGTGGGCGTGGCTAGACACTGTTCGCCAGAAAACAACGCCAATTTTGAGGGTCGAAACATGCACAGAAACTCATGAAACTTGGCACACACATCTGGCCTGGTAAAATGAGCAATATTTTATCGTGTTTTGTACTATTTTTCAAAAAATGACTCAATAGCGCCCCCTAGAATTTTTTAACGAAGCAGTCCCGCTTGTACGTTGAAGCAAGATCTTCGGAAATTTTTAGATGTATGAGGGAGCCCGAGACCTCCAAAAAAAGTCTCTTGGTCCCATATGCTAAAATAAACAGGAAGTGAGCTACGAATTTTTGAATGTCCCATTTTTGACGATCTTTGCACATTTACAGGGGGCATACTTTTGACCACTTCTCCTACACGTTTCATCCGACTGACTTCAGACTTGACCTGGACCATGTCAAGACCTGAGCCAACGACTGGGGGAAAAATCTTGACTTTTCGAAATACTATATGATGAGGGCGGGGCATCAAATTTTGTGTTTCGCAATGAAAAAGGATATGCTCAATAACTCCCCGGTACATGCTCCAAAAAATCCCAAACTTGACATGTATGTTTATAGTCAAGGCCTGAAGGTATCTCTACGACAATATTCAGTTATATATGCAGTGCCACCTAGCCCTTGAGGCATAACAAAAAAATACCCCACTTGAGGTATTTTTACAAAAAATGTAAACTCATTCGAAGTGTGATAACTAAGTCATTTATGAATATTATTTTACTTGCCACCACTCAAAATGTTCACTGGTATCAGACCTACCCAAACATACATATTTTTGTTATTTATCCATCCATCCATCCATTTTCTTGACCGCTTATTCCTCACAAGGGCCGCGGGGGCTGCTGGTGCCTATCTCAGCTGGCTCTGGGCAGTAGGCGGGGGACACCCTGGACTGGTTGCCAACCAATCGCAGGGCACACAGAGACGAACATTCATCCACACTCACACGCACACCTAGGGACAATTCGGAGCGCCCAATTAACCTGCCATGCATGTCTTTGGAATGTGGGAGGAGACCGGAGTACCCGGAGAAGACCCACGCGGGCACGGGGAGAACATGCAAACTCCACCCAGGAAGGTCCGGGCCTGGACTCTGTCAACTTCCGCTTACCCGCAGGACTTAAATCGGGAAATATGTCCTGATCGACTCTCCAATTAAAGGGTTAGAAATTCCCCTTTTTCCTCACCAGCTCTAAGGCGTCAGCGTGAGGAGACGGGAATTAGATAAGCCGATATATCAAAGTGGATTCACCTAGGTTTGTTCACTGTCTTCTTATCATGAGGCCAATCCGTTTTCATCCACCTATCAATCCTGAGTGAATAGCCACACACAGAGCCCAGGATTAATAATCTGAACACCTCACTTACATTGGCAGCTCCACTTCTCTGAGTTGTTTGCATTTGTTATTGACCTAGTAATTTAATAATCCTTGTTAGGATCATACGGATTTGTTACATATCAAGCTGGAGTATTTGACTTTATTAATACAGATGGAGACACTCATTAGATGTTATTCGAGTGCACTTACCTTTTTCCGGACGTCCGATGCTGTTGTCCGTCTTGAAGAAAAATAATGCGGACTTATAAAATGTCCTTGGACTCATAAAACGTCCAAAAGGAATAAAATAAAACTTAAAACAAAACAAATAAACTAATTAATTTACAATTAGTTTTTCAATTATTTTATTTGGACTTGTAAAATGTCCTGGGACTCATAAAACGTCCAAAAGGAATAAAATAAAACTTAAAACAAAACAAATAAACTAATTAATTTACAATTAGTTTTTCAATTATTTTATTTGGTCTTATAAAATGACCTTGGACTCATAAAACGTCCAAAAAAAAATAAAATAAAACTTAAAACAAAACAAATAAACTAATTGATTCAAAAATTGTCTTTTAACAATTTTATTGACAATAATAAGATAACCAATATAAATCATAAAAGTCACATTTAATAATAAGACCTTAAATCAATAAAAATAAAATAAAATAGGAAACAGGAGATCAAAAATAATATTTAAACCTTTTATAAGAGCTTCCTAAGATTGATCATTTCTCGAAAAAGCTCAGGACCTGATTCACAATAAGATGTTTTGGCTAACAATAATTTAAAGATATGAGAGTGTATTAAATGCCCCCCCTACACGCGATTAGTCATTCATACCTTTCCCCTTAAACATCTTAATAAAAAAAGTTTTGTACTTTACCCAATCAGTGAAGAAAGTTCCATTCACGGCTAAAGAGTCAATGATCCTTCGTAAAAACCTGAGTCCCAAACAGCCGTAAATCCTATCTTCTTAAACACACAGACCACATCGCAGGGTGAAGAAAAAAGGGCGTCGATCCCAGCTGGTGACGACTTTTTATCACTTTGGGTCATATCACTGATTTCTTCCGGTGAGTGTCCTTCCGCATCTCATATCAATGCGCACTTGTTGAGACTCATTCTCAGTAATTTTCCACAGATGAGTCATGAGGATGAGTCATAAATACTTTACAACTGAGTCATAGATACACAACGTTGAATAAAAATATGTCAAAGGTCTTAGCTCTATTCGACAATGATAAACGTTAAAATAAATAACATCATAGATATATTAATTAAGCAAGCATGAATAACATGTATATACATGACATGTTAATCCCAAATTCTCTCAGGGAACTTAACAGGTTAATTCTAGTTCTTGTTTCACATCTTGTATATCATTGTTGAGAGAACAAACAATACATACAGGTAATCTTTTTCAATGCAGTTACAGCAATGTTATCAGCGATAACAGACAGTATCGCTTGTAAATAAAAGAAAAGAAAAGAAAAGAAAAGACAGCAAAACTTCATAGTTGGCCTCAATGTAATCAATGATTACAGAATCATTGATCCAAAAATCAGGTTGTCGAATATAGATTGTGTTGTGTGTATTATTACTTAATTCAGGATACCATTTATTTACACTAAATTCGTGTTAGGCCATTGCCCTTGTATGGGATGTCCGGTCTTTGTTGAGCAGGAGGCTTGGTTGTACAGGTTTGGCGGCATCTGGTGGTTACTTTGAGGAACTACACCCAGAGGCCAAAGTTTGATTCTCCGTCCTACAGACACCAATTGGTCTCTAACTAAGAATTGAGTCTAGCCCATTAATTTGTTATCTCATTTTACATGATATGGTGTTTCATCTGACCCTACTCAATCTACTCAATTCAACACCCCCTCCTAGAGATCAATGGTGTCCAAACTGATCAACCGCAAAAGCCCCCAGCTCCAACCATTCAACCCCCTTATGTCATCCGGCAACGGAGACACCGAGGATTCAGAAGGCAAGGAGTCTGGCGGAGGAACAGTAAGAGGAGACCACAGGCCAAGCTCACTTATCATCAGGGAGGGAGATGATCCCGTTCCACCCCCATCCTCGCCTTGCACACCCTCCAGGTCATCAGTGGTCGATGTAACCGTGGGGGAGGGTGATCTCAACAGTGGCATAACCTTACCAACTGGAACATCCTGTCGGGCGGCACTGGGTTCCCCAGGCTCGTCAACCCGGTCCAGGAAGGGCGAGGAGGGCGTTACAGGCTCGTAGGGCCACTCATCCCGATTAGGTCCGACCTGTCTCAAAGGAGTGGCGGCTACACAGAAGCCAGCCGAGGTGTTGAAAGTCAAGCGCCGAGTACCGTCAGGCAGGCGCCATATCATGCGCATTAAAGGGAAAGTTCTCCCGATGATTTCACCCTCATCGTTAAAATAATAACGTATCTCTTTCAAGCGACTTTGAACCAAACCTTCCAACTTACTTGAGCCCGCGAGGTCAGCAAAGCCAGGCCATACCCAGGAACCACACTGGATATCAATGAAGAGATCACTGACGAAATTTAGAAAAAGCCCGTCTGGTATGAGCCACATTTCTCTACTCTCATCCTCTGCGGGCAAAGGATAGCAGCAGTGTCCGTAGTAAGCGTCCCCCACCACCCAAGCGGACGTGAGGAGATCGCTTCCACAGAAGACACATCGCGGCTTATCCTGGTTATCCTGTTAAACACACATACACAATTCGACAATTCTTAGACCTGGGGGGGGAACCTAAAATATCGCGGCTCCCAGTATATACATTATGATCTTGGTCTAAGTTTCCATTCGCATCTACTCCATCAATGCGGAACACCTCTACCACGGGAGAGCGAGGGTGTGGTCGCTCTTCCGAGTAGCGGAACCTCTTGGCGGGAGAGTAAAAAAGAAATACATAGATAAAAACCCAAATTACTAAAACCAAGTGGTCGACCAGACATAACCAAAGGAGAATTAAAATTATTCCCCACACTATTAATTTAGTTGTTCGCTATATCCGACACAACAATAAAAAAGCCATATTATAAAATTTATCCAATATTCCACTTCATTACTCACGTTTTGAAGGGTGCCTGGTCTTTCAATAATACCTTTACCCAAAGCATTACAAGCCATGGTTAGTTGTTGGTTACTGTTCCGCCAAAAGATTTCAGTGAGAAGTGAGGAAGTCAGGGCTAGGGCGTCTTATTTATAATTGGGTCGATCCCGCCCTTTTCTGAAGCCCATCCTCACTTCTCAATAATTTCCCCCCTCGGCCCCCCCATTTTTTCTGCAGCTCGTTGGCCAATAACTGAGCTTTAACCTTATTTGGTGAGGTTTTCTCTTTATAATTTTGGTGGGTAGATAATGCCAAGGTCCCTCTTTTGATAACTGCAACAGCTATAACTGCTGACAGGACAATTCCTGACACTAGCAGGAACCATACTCCTACATCATATAATAAACCATACAGCCCTGTACTTATCCCAATAACCGCCGTCTCCGCTACATCTTCTACAACTTCCACGGCTGTAGTGGCCACAGTTTTTACTACACCTTTTATTGCCAATCCTATCCTCTCATACCAAGTACATACATGTTCCCCCTTATGATCATATTCGTCCCTGTGTCCACAATGCAGCCATCTTTCAGCAGGTCCGTGGCATGTGCCAGGGCCATAAATCTTATTAAATCCCAACCAATCAAACCCTGTAACTATATCCCCCTTACAAAGGGTCTTCCTAAATGCGTGACCTTCTAAGATCTGCATAATAGAGTCAGGAGGCTTGGGGATCATTCTTAATCCTACCATTTTGGATAAGTCATGATCTTTGTCCCATCGCGTACAATATTCTCTACCTGCAGCTTGGCTCCGGATCCATTGATTACGATTATCCTTGATCCATACTGCCCCCTCATAGTTGGCATAATCCTCATCGCGATAACGTACATTACAAAAATTCTGAAATCGGGAGACTTTATAACAGGGTATACGTGCTAATACAATTGTACATTCATTAAAATTTTCCACGGACTCTCCCCCCTTACACAACATTTCCCATGGTCTTGGATTAGCGTATAAGGCTGGTCTTTCAACGTCAGGCCAAATATCGTTCTCTTTAGAGTACACCGTCGCCATATATTGATATTTAACCCAATAATTCTCCGACTCTCCTAAGCAAGGTATCACATCCTGAACCATCTCATCTTTATTGAGCCCCCACCATGTCTTACTTTCATCTCTCGTGTGTCCTTCTTTCCATGCTTGTAGAACTCCTTTAATCGTTAGGTTTGTGTTCAACCCTGTACAGTTATATATCCAATGAGTCAAAGGTGGCGTTCCTGTCTCCACCAAGGGGCATCGCGGTGAAATTCCACTTATCCACTCCTTCCTATGCAATCTGTTATACATTCTTAATGCTACACATTGGTCAATTTTATCAAAGTCACCTTTTGGGACATTATGTAAATCATCCGGTGTAGGAATACGTTGAGCCCACATCCGTGCCCATACTACTTTTAACACATTTATTCCCAAAGTTTTATTAAAGGTTGATTTCAATATAAATGTACCTCTTTTCCATATCCATGGAAAGGAATCATTTAGCCATACTTCATGTTTCACTTCTATTTTCTTTTGATCTAATGCATTTCCGGCATATAATCTAATAAAGGGACTCAGGATTAAATTTACATCACCCCTAAACCCTATATCGGAGAGTGTAATTCTATTACCCTCATCCGCATAACAAAACATATGATAGGGCTCAAAACAATATTTCATCATATTCCAATCACAATGACTATTATTATACGACTGGGCCTTTTCTAACATTAACTTGCATCCTGGCCGTCGCGTTATTACTAATTTTTTCTGTGATATTGGTACAGGCTTTTCAAGTTTTGCAAACCCACGTAGCTTAAGAAATTTAGGTGACCTACCTGATGATGGAGTAGGAATACCTGGCAGGTAATCAGTGGTCCCGTTGGTCCCTGGCTCCTCGCACCGAAAGGTTATACAGTTCCAACATGGTTCCCATGCCGGGCGAAATTCGGTACAAGTGTCATTTCGTGGGGCCGCCGGGTAGGTGAAGTCAGGGGCGTCATGGCCTGTCTTCAGCCAGTATCCACCTGTTGCATCTGGCAGTCCTGCACAATATTCGTTGAAGTACCAAGCAGGTTCTTCCTTCCCGATCTGGACCCAGTTATTTCTGATGATTCTTTGTTCTTGCTTCTCCAGACATAATAAGGTAATGTTGACTGTGAAGTCGCTTGTTGTGTTATCAACTCGTAGAATCACTGGATGTGCACACTTGCTTTTTGATTTCGCAGGGTATGTGGTACTTCTTCTCAAAACCTATAGGGTTTCATTATAATATGTGCTATTGAAGGTGCGAAGATAGGAATTTATTACTGCTATCTTCTCCCTTCTCCATCCTACCTCACAGGGTTTTTCCTCTCCGGCACCACAGGCTCCCTTCTTCCTTCTCCATTCCTCACAAACATGCTTCACCTCCACCTTCCAGCACGTCTGGTTGGTTATTTTAGTGGTGCCATGCCGTATTTCTACTAGGTCGATGGGATTAATTGGGGCCATGCTATCGATGCTAGATCTTCGTCTCATCCCTACTCGCAGCGCCAACACACTATATATTAAAAGTATTACTGCGAAGCAAAGTATGGTAGTCATCAAATCTCTTCCATACCTCCAATTTTGTCGCTGGCGGTTGACACGAAAGTTCATGTACACTCTGTCAGCTCCAGGTTGTTCATAAACTGTGTCCGGTGGGTCTTCATTTACTGGAGTCCCATAATAGTTCTCTGACTTTTTGCGCTTCGGTTGGCGTGTAATTGTTCCTCCATTGTAGTAGACATGCGGCCCTTCTCCTACCTCTAGAGTCAGGGGGTGAGGCACGTTTAGAGTCGCAGGTCGAGGTATGTCATACATCGGGGTTCCGTATCCAGGCGGATTCCACCCTTGCCGCTCGAGACGTCCCCTTGCCTTGGCTGAACAAAGTTTTCCTGGTATTACTAGCTTCCTACAACCTTGCTCTTCCTCCATCTCGTAGCTCCGTTTCATGCTTTCTTCTTTTGGTCTTGTCCTTTAAGGACTGTTGCGTTTTGACATCTCATTAGCTCCTCCTCCTTTTCTTGGGGGTTGGCCTTCATTATTTTTACTTTGATCCAGTATCCTGGGTCAGACCTCGTATCTTGTTGAGGCGACACCACTGGGCTCACCCTTACTACTGCTGTTTTAGCCTTCTATTCCATTTTATCCAATGTAGCGTACATTAACACATTACTACTACACACACTACTAATATTTATTACCCTTTCTTGTGGGACGTCAGGTAATGTTTCCATCGGAATATCCCCTCGGGCTAACACACCATTGATTACTGTGGCCCAGGGTACCCTTGGTTCAACTACACACTTAGGTTCAACATATATTAGAGTTGGCGTCGCCTCTGAGCCAACAATAAGCGGAATCGGGCGATACTCACCTCCTTCTGGCGGCCAGTTGTTGTAAAGCAGCGCCTGAAATCTCGGGTCGACCATCCTTTCGTTTATCTCCATAGGCCAATAGGTCAGCAAATCGGAACTCAGCGACTTTATCAGGGTTTCTGCTCTAGTTAGCTGCCACCCTTCGGCCTCCCCAGCTCTTATTAGTGAACCTCTCCCCATTCTCATCCTACAATGTTGACAATACAGTATGCTCTCTCCGTCCCACAAACATTCACAATACTGTGCCTCCATATTCTCTTGCGGGGCCAAATCCCACTGCGCATACAATTTTATTCTAGGTAGGCTCTTTATTCTACAATATCCACATACCTGTATTTCAAGTACCTTAGCCGAGCCTATCTCACTCAAATCCGGATTAAGACCATCTAACCGGCCTTCGTCGGATATATTCCACTGGCTCATCGACTCCTCGCTCCCACCACAAATTATGGAGGTCAAGATGGCCGATTGCCAACTAAAACCTTCTATTCTATTACTAATATATCCTCTTACTGCATTTATCCAAAGATTAAATGCCCTACCAACCATTATTTCCTTTTCAGTCCTCCGCGCGATGACTGCTCCTTTTACCATAGCGAGCTTGACAAAGGGTGGAGTGGCTTGTTCCATTTTTTAATTATTTGTCTTACTCCTTAGCTTCAGGCTGAATTAACTGGTATCGGTTTTAGCTGCTCTACCCCTTGGAGTCCCTTGTTTTTCAATCGCACTGTATTTCTGTCTAAAACTTCTTCAATAATGTCAGATTGGTCATACTTCGCTTTTACTGCCTGGCTATCAGATGGACCATGAGATTTTATCCACACTCTCTGTCCTACCTGCAATGGGCACTTTCCCTTCTGAGTGTTATCTGTACTTTGCATCCGTCCTACCTCAGGAGCGACAAAGGGGCGCTGGTTTAATTCCTCTGAAGGGGAAGGTCTATCTGCTCTGCTCCTCCCATTCAGGTCCTTGACCAACTCCACCAATTTTTCACTCCATTCTTTTCCATTAGCATTTTTCCCGAGGCAACTTTTAACTAGGCCAATGGTTCTTTCAGCCACTCCATTAGCTTGAGGGGTGTAAGGCGGAGAATAAGTTCTTATTATTCCCCACTTTTGACACCACCTGTCTATTGTAGCGTTTTTGAAATGAGTTCCATTGTCAGTTCTTAACTCCCTCGGTATGCCTAACCACATACAACCCTCTTCCAGTGTCTTCAGTACGCTATTAGCATTCGCATTACGTACCGCTTTTAATCCAAAATGTCCTGACATCGAATCAAGAAGCACAACAAGATACTTCTCACCTTTAGTGCCGTTTACTCCAATGGGGCCTGCTACGTCCATGCAAACTGATGCCCATGGAACAGTGCTTTTGATCGTCAATCCGTCCACTCGTTGCCCTCGGCGTCCTGCATTATACTTATTACACAACTCGCAATTTCGTATAACTGAACGGATTTTCTTTTCTGGGATCCAAAGTTCCAGTTTCTCCAGCTCCCTCTTTGTGGGCAAGGCACTTACATGGCCTAGCGCTTCATGTACGGCCTTAGTAACCTCACACACAAGCTCATTTGGGACCACTTTTCCTCCTTTGGGGGTATTGTCCCATTTTTCTGTTCCTACAATTACCAATCTTCTCTCCTGGACGTATTTATCTATTTCATCATTTCCTCTCCAGTGAGCCCCCTCTTTAGCGTGGGCTTTCTGGTGAACAACATCGATAGTCATATCTAACCTTAACTCGGCTATTTTCTTCCATAACTCAGCATGAGCAATTTCCTTACTCCTCGCTCCTTCAAACCCATTCTCTTCCCAAATGGATAAGTCCTCTTTGAGCGCCTGAGCGCAATAGTGACTATCGGTTATAAGTCTGACTCGACTCACGTGTAGTCTTATGGCCTCTAACAATCCTTCTAACACCACTGTAGCCTCTCCTGCTTGGGCACTGCCAGGAGTCTGACCTTTCCAGCGGCTTATCTCTTTACCATTGTGTTTCAGGATGAAGCCCCAGTGGGCATGCTGGTCTTCACCCTTTTTGGATCCATCTGTGTATAGAATCCATTCATATGGTTTCTCCTCACCATTTACGGTTTTCACCTGTTTTTTAGATATGGATTTTGCTGGTGCTATCTCTAAATCAGGGTCAAGCAGGATATCTTCCCACCTCCCCCATCTCACATTAGTTGCTTTAGTACTTTCCAGCGTGTCTTTACGCAGGTATCGATGTACTTGACTCTGCGTAATAACTTTTATACCTTGTCCTTGGGCTAGATCTTTTAATGTTCCCCAATATTTAGCAAGAACCGCTAATTCTCTCTCCGCCTGGGGAAACTTTTTCTCAACATTATTTATAGTGTAAGTCCATAGTGTCACTAAGCCAGCACCTTCATTACTAACACTCACCATTGCATTATCTTCGTCACATTGTATCTCGGCAACTAACCTAACTTCCAAGCTTCTCGGTTCGAAGCGTATAGCATTTTTTACTGCATTTTTGAGCCCTTCTAAATTCTCTTGGTCTTTAGCCGACCATGGCCAATTTTTTGTTTTCTTTTCATTCGGAATTTTACGCAATCGGGCATAAAGGGGTCTCGCAAATTTCTGATAATATGGAACATAATCTCGAACATAATTACACAGTCCTAATATTTTCTGTAGCTCGTTCTCGGACGTTAGAGGCAAAATCTGTTCTATTTTCTCTCGATACGCTTGCGACAGCCCCAAGTCTTCAGACACTTGGATTCCCAAGTAATCTACCTGAAACCTGGCAAGCTGACACTTCTTAAGATTTAGTTTTAATCCTGCCTCCGTCACTCGTTCGATTGCGGCCTGCAGAATCTCCAAATGTTCCTCCTCCGTGTCACTAGCGATGAACACATCATCGATGTAAACTGTGACTGGGAGACCTTCCAGAATATGCAAAACAGCTGATTGAAATACATTTGGGGAGTTCTTATATCCTTGCGGCAACCGCTGCCAAACGTATGCTTTTCCTTTATGCGTAAACGCTGTTTTCCCTTGTGATGCTTTGGCAATTCTCAGGGAAAAAAATCAATTTGCAAGGTCAATACATGATTTATACTTCTTTACTCTTAATGTTTTTAAAGACGCCTGGGGGTTTATGAGGTTCGCTCGGTTAGCCACCGTTCGGCGGTTTAGAGCTTTAAAGTTAATGACTGGCCTCCATCCCCCTCCTACCGCTTCAGGTTTTTTAACAGCTTGAATTGGGCTATTGGTAATAGGGTTTAGTTCTTCACGAACAATGCCAAGTGCTAATAATTCTTTTACAATTACCTCCATTTCGGCCACTGCTCCGGGGTTGAGGGGATATTGCCTTACTGGCGGATGTACCCCCCCAATTATAATATGCACATAATTTGCGCCTAAATCACCGCAATCATTCTTAAAATGTGCGATGGCGGCTTTGTCTAGAATTTCACCTAATTTCTTTTTCCCTTCCAGTGTTAATACACTGTCTTGAATTTGTTGGGCTTTTACAGCAGGTACATCTACTGATTTATACCATTCTTGGTCGGGTATTGTTTTTGTAGGGCCTACTTTCACCAATTTCGGTTTTAGTTTTTCCCATCTCTTTTTCGCAACTTGCCTTTTACTTTTAGGTATTTTCATTTATTCTGCATCTTTTAATGTCAACAAATTGTATGGTCCAAACACCCACACAATTCCCTTCCAAATTCCTACCGGCATTTTGGCAATCGAGCCATCAGCTACCATTACTTTTAGGTGTCCAATTCGTTTTAAGGCTTTACGGGTCATGGACACCTCGGCCCCTGTGTCTACTAAATAGGGCACTCCCTCCACCTTAGCATAAAGGTTATCCCCTATTCTGTAAACCCCTTCTAGGGTGACCCGTGCCTTCGTTTCCATTATTTCCCAGGCCCCCCGGAGGCTGCAGCCTTGCGAGCCTCGAGGAAGGCCTTCCTTTCTTCTGGGTTCAGTTTGTCAAATTCTTCTTTGGGCATATATGCTGGACCTGGTCTTCGCACTGCTGGCTGTTGTCTTGGTTGGGGCCTCGCCTGCTGTCCTGGCTGGGTGGCCTGTCTCTGATTCCCGTTCGTTCTCTGTTGCTGAGGTCTCACGTAGGGGACAGTCTGAACTGGTTGCTGAGCTCCCTGCTGGACCTGCTGTTCGTTCCCTCGGGTGCGACTAGCGACTGGTCCGGTTCTCCTTTTCTCAGCGTTATGCTTAGTTAGGCGATCCCACTTCTTAACGGAGGCTTCAATTTTCAGCATCGTGCTATTTGGGGCCATTTTCACAAATACAGCTTCGTTCCCTCTGTCCTTGACAATCACCCGCAGCACTTTGATATACCTATTTGGAGATATAACTTCCTTAATTTTGTGCCACACATTTAGCAGTGAAACGTCCCTTTTGAGTTGCTCTCTAGCCCTGCTAATATAGGCATCTTCATCCTCATCTTCGCCGTCCACCCATCTTTCGTAGACCTGTTGTGGTGTTTCGTTTGGTCCGACAGGGCTAGCAATGATGTACTGAAGCCATAGTTTCTTAGCACCATCTCCTCCTGGGGCGTCTCTAATCATAGGCCATGTCTCAACTAAATACTCTTTAGCTGTCTCTAGCCTACCTTTTTGGCGAACCAACTCCTTCAAGGTCTTAAATTGTTGCACATCACCCTCCATGTCATGTGGTTGGGGTACAGGGTTTGGTACTATTGTAGTTGATCCCAGCTGTGTCACATATTGGGACTGTTGGTTCAAAGAGGTTCTTGGGGCGGCTGGTACCGTTACAGTAACCGCTGCTCCATCATTATCCGAATCTGAATTTAGGTCATCGTCGGCTCTCAGCTCACATTTTGCTTTATTATTTATTGCTTTTTTAAGCCTTCTCAACATAAAATCATGTGCCACCGCCACGTAGCCATCCCTGAAATTCTTAGTCAGGTCTTGGTGAATTAATAATGTGGTATATGGCGGAGCCTGTAAAATGTTAACAGCCTCGCGATAAATTATTCGCATAGTTAGAGGCATTTTACTATCTAGCTTATTGAGCCAGGCAGGTGGATAGGGGCGATTTACTTGCCCTGCCTCGGGTATGTAAGCTTTTCGCCCATCCTTTGTCTCGATCCATCCCAGGTTAAGATCTCTAGCTACCCTTGCTGAGGATTGGTACACGTCAAACGTAGGTTGAGGATTTTTCTTTCTTTTACTAACTGGTCTTGTAACTATTTTCGGGTTCTGGCCAGGGTTGCCCGGGTCATCTTCTGATGAGGTTGAGTCTTGGTCTTCGTCAGCGGGGTTAGCGCCAATCACGGTCGAAACAGGAGCTTGCTCTTCATCGTCTTCCTCTTCGCTCCCATCTCCTGGCATCGCTAACGGTCCCATCGGGTTTACATTTCCCATATGCCTTTTTTGCGAAACCTGTGGCAGGGGCACCGGCGTCATGGGGGGTTGTCCCGGAAAGGGCTCCCGTGCTGTTCCAGGGGTAGACGTGACGGGGCTAAAGGTCACCGTTCCCCTTGGGGCTTTGTTTTTTCCCTTTGGGGTTTGTTTGCTCGGGCCCGCTTGTTCTTCATCTTCTATCACCCGGGCAGCTCCTGACATCCCTCCATTTACTGGGGAAGGCACGGGAGTTGTTTTAACTGGGGATGGTGACTGGGGCGAGTCCCTGGGTTCTCCATTTGTTAATTGCTGGAGTTGGCGTCGTTCACGTTCCATCTGTCTAGTACGGGTTAAAATCTCGTCTGTCACTGATTTAACTCGTTCCTCTCTCTGCTTTTTTGATATCACTATCACAAATTATACTCCCGATGGTGTCGTTACAGGAGTCTTAGCTCTTAAAGTGAACGCTGCTACTGCTATGGACTCAGCCTGTCGCCACTGCATCTTTCCAGTTTTAATCCAATTTACAGCCATCACTATTCTCTCCGCTCCTTCTCCTAACGCTTTGTCGACCCCCCTCTCCAATGCTTTTGCCATCTCGTCCGCATATTGTGACTGATCGATTTTGGGGTTCCACTCTGTCCCTGGCACGTGTATTATCATGCCGTAGGGAGTGTTCCCGCCACTAGTTTTTGCCGCTATTATTGGCCGCTGATCATCTTTTTGTAATTCTTGTTTAACCTCTAATTCATATTCTTGTCCCGCTTCCTGCCGTAAAATGTTTCCAAGCGCTTTACTATGCGGTTTTAGTGATCTATCTGTTATTATCACTATAGCATCCCCCCGTATTTGCCAGGGGCTTCCCACATAGTGGCACAATATTACACCATTCCCGATTGAAACCCTTTTTGTTTCCTCCGGCAGCCCACCCAGGGGCGCCGTTCTTATCAGGGGAGTCATTTTTACAATTTTTTCTGGGCTTTCATTTTCTGATGCTCCTGCATCCTCTTCATGGACACATGAGCCCATATCAACAAAGCCCTCTTCACCAACGGCCTCAGCTGGCCATTTCCGCATTTTTTGTAACTCTTTCAACTTCGGTTGCTCCCAGGGGTTGAGGCTTAATGCTTCAGTCCCATTGGGATTTGCTAATTCCACCCTTATCTGCATTTTCTCAGCGAGGGTTTTTATCGTCGGGTCCCACTGGACTCCGGTACTAACTACTTCCAC
Source organism: Festucalex cinctus (assembly GCF_051991245.1). NCBI lineage: Eukaryota > Metazoa > Chordata > Actinopteri > Syngnathiformes > Syngnathidae > Festucalex > Festucalex cinctus. The sequence continues at coordinate 992,104 of NC_135418.1, forward strand.
TACGTTATACACATCCAACAACACAGTCCACCAGTGGACCCAAAGGCCCACCGTCCCAGGGGTGCATCCATCCTGGGGGTGGTTTATTACTATTGTTGCTATGCCCATTACTTCGGGAAATTCACTCACGAACACTCCCGTTTCCTTCACCGACCTTCCCACCTCCGCTGGGAGGTCCGTCGGACGGATTGAAGGATTGCTTACTTCCAGGTGCCTTCTTGCTCCTGGTGGCCATCGATCTACACCTTCGCCCAGTAGCATAACCACTACTGGTATATCTGGTTGTTCTAGAGGATGGGGTGCAGGCATTAACCCTGCTACCCTCTCTGTAGGGCTGGGGGGCTTTCCCCTCCCATTTCTCCCTATTATTCTTTCCATTACTTCACTAGCGTGTTTTATAGCCCGCTTTGCTTTCTTATTGTAGGAGTGGAGCTATCAATTTCCGAAGCCTTCCCGTGCGCTTTTTGGGTTCAGGGACGTACTTTAGCTCCTGGCTACTCAGCTCCGTACCCGTGTACGTTGCCCCTACCTCTATCGGGACTACCGCCTTCGGGTTTCCTACCTTTACTCGTCGGCGGATGTCCTCTCTCAAACGGTGGGGTGTGTTATTCTTTTAGGTCGGTTGCAATCCTTCCCGCTTCTCCTTTCCGGGATGTGGTTTTCTTCTTGTGTCAATGGACACTCCTGTTATGGAACCGAAAAAGGCTGCCTCCACTAGAACATTAGTCTAGTGGAAACACCTACCTTCTCTCCTTGGTTCTCGACGACTTCCTTCTTGTGCCAATGGAGACTCCTGTCAGGGTACCGAAAAAGGCTGCTTCCACTAGAACATTAGCCTAGTGGAAACACCTACCTTTTCTCCTTGGTTCTCGACGACTTTCTTCTTGTGCCAATGGACACTCCTGTCGGGGAACCGAAAAAGGCTGCTTCCACTAGAACATTAGCCTAGTGGAAACACCTACCTTTTCTCCTTGGTTCTCGACGACTTTCTTCTTGTGCCAATGGACACTCCTGTCGGGGAACCGAAAAAGGCTGCTTCCACTAGAACATTAGCCTAGTGGAAACACCTACCTTTTCTCCTTGGTTCTCGACGACTTTCTTCTTGTGCCAATGGACACTCCTGTCGGGGAACCGAAACTTAAAATTTTTTCAAAAACTCCAGGAGAAAAGGCAAGAGACAGGGAATCAGGGTTAGGTTTGCAGCGTCAGCCTCTGACACTGAGTCCGCTATCCAAGAAAAGGGACTATAAATATTTTCAGGCACCCCGCAATAACTAAGCAAAGAGTATGGTAGTTTTGCTACAAATGGATACCTGAGATAACAAACCAATAAAATGGGCAACCGCACCCAGTATGGAAAGCCTAAATAGCGCAAACCATAGTTTAACATCACAAGTTTAGAAGAGACTGCCTCTCTCCGAGCAGCCTCTCAACATTAACTCTGTTCAAGCCCTCCTTCTTTTTGTGGACAGGCCTGAACCACCCCTTAACTCAGCCCCCCCCCTCAGGAAAGCGCGATGCAGCGCGCTCGGCCAAGTACACTATCAGTACCTTCACAGCTGACCAGAGCTGTTAAAGCTCATTCACTTTGAATGGCTTTCTCACACTCAACCTCTCTTAGAGTGCAAGTCTCCTGGGGAGCCAGTCACCGTTCCTTTAACACAAAATAGTACAATCAACTTCAATTCAAAAATCACACTAGATTTTCACAACTAAAGAAGTTCTTTTCCATGAAACACCATTCATCAAAGAGACTATTTTGTGCTAGCTCAGGGTCGTATGACATGACAATTTATCAGCAAGTTCGCTATCAGCTCTAAGCACTGTGCCGTCCGCTCAGAGCCGCGCTCACTCGGGTTCCTGTTTGGGCTTCGATCGATCCCGATTTTGACAAAAATGAGTCAATCGGAGCCCCACGTTGGGCGCCACATGTCAACTTCCGCTTACCCGCAGGACAAATCGGGAAATATGTCCTGATCGACTCTCCAATTAAAGGGTTAGAAATTCCCCTTTTTCCTCACCAGCTCTAAGGCGTCAGCGTGAGGAGACGGGAATTAGATAAGCCGATATATCAAAGTGGATTCACCTAGGTTTGTTCACTGTCTTCTTATCATGAGGCCAATCCGTTTTCATCCACCTATCAATCCTGAGTGAATAGCCACACACAGAGCCCAGGATTAATAATCTGAACACCTCACTTACATTGGCAGCTCCACTTCTCTGAGTTGTTTGCATTTGTTATTGACCTAGTAATTTAATAATCCTTGTTAGGATCATACGGATTTGTTACATATCAAGCTGGAGTATTTGACTTTATTAATACAGATGGAGACACTCAGATGTTATTCGAGTGCACTTACCTTTTTCCGGACGTCCGATGCTGTTGTCCGTCTTGAAGAAAAATAATGCGGACTTATAAAATGTCCTTGGACTCATAAAACGTCCAAAAGGAATAAAATAAAACTTAAAACAAAACAAATAAACTAATTAATTTACAATTAGTTTTTCAATTATTTTATTTGGACTTATAAAATGTCCTGGGACTCATAAAACGTCCAAAAGGAATAAAATAAAACTTAAAACAAAACAAATAAACTAATTAATTTACAATTAGTTTTTCAATTATTTTATTTGGTCTTATAAAATGACCTTGGACTCATAAAACGTCCAAAAAAAAAGAAAATAAAACTTAAAACAAAACAAATAAACTAATTGATTCAAAAATTGTCTTTTAACAATTTTATTGACAATAATAAGATAACCAATATAAATCATAAAAGTCACATTTAATAATAAGACCTTAAATCAATAAAAATAAAATAAAATAGGAAACAGGAGATCAAAAATAATATTTAAACCTTTTATAAGAGCTTCCTAAGATTGATCATTTCTCGAAAAAGCTCAAGACCTGATTCACAATAAGATGTTTTGGCTAACAATAATTTAAAGATATGAGAGTGTATTAAATGCCCCCCCACCCCCCCCACCCCTACATGCGATTAGTCATTCATACCTTTCCCCTTAAACATCTTATTAAAAAAAGTTTTGTACTTTACCCAATCAGTGAAGAAAGTTCCATTCACGGCTAAAGAGTCAAAGATCCTTCGTAAAAACCTGAGTCCCAAACAGCCGTAAATCCTATCTTCTTAAACACACTCCATCCAGACCACATCGCAGGGTGAAGAAAAAAGGGAGTCGATCCCAGCTGGTGACGACTTTTTATCACTTTGGGTCATATCACTGATTTCTTCCGGTGAGTGTCCTTCCGCATCTCATATCAATGCGCACTTGTTGAGACTCATTCTCAGTAATTTTCCACAGATGAGTCATGAGGATGAGTCATAAATACTTTACAACTGAGTCATAGATACACAACGTTGAATAAAAATATGTCAAAGGTCTTAGCTCTATTCGACAATGATAAACGTTAAAATAAATAACATCATAGATATATTAATTAAGCAAGCATGAATAACATGTATATACATGACATGTTAATCCCAAATTCTCTCAGGGAACTTAACAGGTTAATTCTAGTTCTTGTTTCACATCATGTATATCATTGTTGAGAGAACAAACAATACATACAGGTAATCTTTTTCAATGCAGTTACAGCAATGTTATCAGCGATAACAGACAGTATCGCTTGTAAATAAAAGAAAAGAAAAGAAAAGAAAAGACAGCAAAACTTCATAGTTGGCCTCAATGTGCTGTAATCATTGATCCAAAAATCAGGTTAACAATTGTCGAATATAGATTGTGTTGTGTGTATTATTACTTAATTCAGGATACCATTTATTTACACTAAATTCGTGTTAGGCCATTGCCCTTGTATGGGATGTCCGGTCTTTGTTGAGCAGGAGGCTTGGTTGTACAGGTTTGGCGGCATCTGGTGGTTACTTTGAGGAACTACACCCAGAGGCCAAAGTTTGATTCTCAGTCCTACAGACACCAATTGGTCTCTAACTAAGAATTGAGTCTAGCCCATTAATTTGTTATCTCATTTTACATGATATGGTGTTTCATCTGACCCTACTCAATCTACTCAATTCAACAACTCGAACCGGAGACCTCAGAACTGGGAAGCGGACGTGCTAACCACTCGACTACCGTGCCGCCCTTTTTTGTTATTTAGTTTTATTTATTTTTGATAGCCTCTCTGGACATTAAAAGCAATATCGTGAATGAAGGATATGCTTAATAACTCCCAGGTACATGCTTCAAAAAATCCCATACTTGAAATGTATATTTATAGTCAAGGTCTGAAGGTATCTCTATTACAAAATTCAGTTATAAATACAGCGCCACCTAGTCCTTGAGGCATAAAAAAAAAAAATGCCCCACTTACGGTATTTTTTGCAAAAATTGTAAACACATTCTAAGTGTGATACCTAACCCCGGGTTTTCACTGGATGCGGTTGCGGTGCGGTTGCGGTGCAAGCAATCGTGAACATCAAGCTCACAATACATTACAGTCCTTATAAAAAGGATGTGCCGTGTCATATATTATTTTGTGGTTTTCCACCTCCAATATAAACCTCTCCTCGTCCATGTTCGCTGGTGTCTAAACCGTGAATGAGCACATGGCCCGGCGACGCCCACGTCACATTTTGCTGAAAAACTTGTGAAATAGGAGCTGGCGAGTGTTTTATTCTGAAAGGTAACCGGAAATTTATTTTGAAACTGCCTCGGTCTTCCTGTCCCGCTCGATGTGTTTTGTGCTAGCTTGCCATTTGCCGGAGGCCTACCGCTGCGGCGTCCGGCAAAAATAGAAAATAGGTCTATCCTTGCGGAAGGCTTCCGCAGTCGACACGCAACGCACCCGCAAGCGGTGTAAACTGCACCATTCGAATGAATGGAATCTAATTGCTTGCGTCGCCGGACCGCACCGCAACCGCACCGCAACCGCACAGCAACCGCACAGCAACCGCAACCGGTGAAAACCCGGGGTAAGTCATTTATGAATATTATTTTACTTTCCACCACTCAAAATGTTCACTGGCATCAGACCGATCCAAACATATTTACTTTTTTATTTAGTTTCATATTTTTTTGATCGCCTCTATGGACAATAAAAGCAACATTGTGCAATGAGTACGAGCGATGATGTGTATATGTACTTTTGCAAAAAATACCAATCAAGGCAACTCATTGCCTTAAAATTAAAAAAAAAATACGCTGATTTTTGCAAATCTTAACAATCACCAAAACCCATTGAGCTTGACACACTCATCACACCTGGCAAAAAAAAAAAAAAAATTAGAGCTGCAAGCAGCTATAAAGGGCCCTCGCAGCCCGGGCCACGTTGGGGTACTTGCACGTTGGGGTACTCGCACATTGGGAGTAGAATTTCTTTGAAAATGGCATAATAAACCTTTACATGTGGATTTTTCTTTT